>NC_134501.1:22754921-22962193 GCF_040206685.1 Ascaphus truei | reverse complement strand
GTTTGGGGAAGGAGTCCCTCCGTGCGTCTGAGCGCGGGTTTGGGAAGGAGCCCCCTCCGTGCGTCTGAGCGCAGGTTTGGGAAGGAGCCCCTCCGTGCGTCTGAGCGCAGGTTTGGGAAGGAGTCCCTCCGTGCGTCTGAGCGCGGAGGGTTTGGGAAGGAGCCCCTCCGTGCGTCTGAGCGCAGGTTTGGGAAGGAGCCCCTCGCGTGCGTCTGAGCGCGGGTTTGGGAAGGAGCCCCTCTGTGCGTCTGAGCGCAGGTTTGGGAAGGAGTCCCTCCGTGCGTCTGAGCGCAAGGTTTGGGAAGGAGCCCCTCTGTGCGTCTGAGCGCGGGTTTGGGAAGGAGCCCCTCTGTGCGTCTGAGCGCGGGTTTGGGAAGGAGTCCCTCCGTGCGTCTGAGCGCAGGTTTGGGAAGGAGCCCCTCCGTGCGTCTGAGCGCAGGTTTGGAAGGAGTCCCTCTGTGCGTCTGAGCGCAGGTTTGGGAAGGAGCCCCTCTGTGCGTCTGAGCGCGAGGTTTGGGGAGGAGCCCCTCCGTGCGTCTGAGCGCGGGTTTGGGAAGGGAGTCCCTCCGTGCGTCTGAGCGCAGGTTTGGGAAGGAGTCCCTCTGTGCGTCTGAGAGCGCAGGTTTGGGAAGGAGCCCCTCTGTGCGTCTGAGCGCGGGTTTGGGAAGGAGCCCCCCCGTGCGTCTGAGCGCGGGTTTGGGGAAGGAGCCCCTCCGTGCGTCTGAGCGCGGGTTTGGGAAGGAGCCCCTCTGTGCGTCTGAGCGCAGGTTTGGGAAGGAGCCCCTCCGTGCGTCTGAGCGCAGGTTTGGGAAGGAGCCCCTCTGTGCGTCTGAGCGCAGGTTTGGGAAGGAGTCCCTCCGTGCGTATCTGAGCGCGGGTTTGGGGAAGGAGCCCCTCCGTGCGTCTGAGCGCGGGTTTGGGAAGGAACCCCTCCGTGCGTCTGAGCCGCGGGTTTTGGGAAGGAGCCCCTCTGTGCGTCTGAGCGCAGGTTTGGGAAGGAGTCCCTCCGTGCGTCTGAGCGCGGGTTTGGGAAGAGAACCCCTCCGTGCGTCTGAGCGCGCGGGTTTGGGAAGGAGCCCCTCCTGTGCGTCTGAGCGCAGGTTTGGGAAGGAGGCCCCTCTGTGCGTCTGAGCGCGGGTTTGGGAAGGAGCCCCTCCGTGCGTCTGAGCGCAGGTTTGGGAAGGAACCCCTCTGTGCGTCTGAGCGCAGGTTTGGGAAGGAGTCCCTCCGTGCGTCTGAGCGCAGGTTTGGGAAGGAGCCCCTCCGTGCGTCTGAGCGCGGGTTTGGGAAGGAGGTCCCTCCGTGCGTTCTGAGCGCAGGTTTGGGAAGGAGTCCCCTCCGTGCGTCTGAGCGCGGGTTTTGGGAAGGAGCCCCTCCGTGCGTCTGAGCGCAGGTTTGGGAAGGAGTCCCTCCGTGCGTCTGAGCGCGGGTTTGGGGAAGGAGCCCCTCCGTGCGTCGTGCGCGCAGGTTTGGGAAGGAGCCCCTCCGTGCGTCTGAGCGCGGGTTTGGGAAGGAGCCCCTCTGTGCGTCTGAGCGCAGGTTTGGGAAAGGAGTCCCTCCGTGCGTTCTGAGCGCAGGTTTGGGAAGGAGCCCCTCTGTGCGTCTGAGCGCGGGTTTGGGAAGGAGTCCCTCTGTGCGTCTGAGCGCAGGTTTGGGAAGGAGCCCCTCTGTGCGTCTGAGCGCGGGTTTGGGAAGGAGTCCCTCTGTGCGTCTGAGCGCAGGTTTGGGAAGGAGCCCCTCCGTGCGTCTGAGCGCAGGTTTGGGAAGGAGCCCCTCTGTGCGTCTGAGCGCGGGGTTTGGGAAGGAGCCCCCTCCGTGCGTCCTGAGCGCAGGTTTGGGAAGGAGCCCCTCTGTGCGTCTGAGCGCGGGGTTTGGGAAGGAGTCCCTCTGTGCGTCTGAGCGCAGGTTTGGGAAGGAGCCCCTCTGTGCGTCTGAGCGCGGGTTTTGGGAAGGAGTCCCTCTGTGCGTCTGAGCGCAGGTTTGGGAAGGAGCCCCTCCGTGCGTCTGAGCGCAGGTTTGGGAAGGAGCCCCTCTGTGCGTCTGAGCGCGGGTTTGGGAAGGAGCCCCTCCGTGCGTCTGAGCGCAGGTTTGGGAAGGAGCCCCTCCGGTGCGTCTGAGCGCGGGTTTGGGAAGGAGCCCCTCTGTGCGTCTGAGCGCGGGTTTGGGAAGGAGCCCCCTCTGTGCGTCCTGAGCGCAGGTTTGGAAGGAGTCCCTCCGTGCGTCTGAGCGCGGGTTTGGGAAGGAGCCCCTCCGTGCGTCTGAGCGCGGGTTTGGGAAGGAGTCCCTCCGTGCGTCTGAGCGCGGGTTTGGGAAGGAGTCCCCTCCGTGCGTCTGAGCGCAGGTTTGGGAAGGAGCCCCTCCGTGCGTCTGAGCGCGGGTTTGGGAAGGAGTCCCTCTGTGCGTCTGAGCGCGGGTTTGGGAAGGAGCCCCTCTGTGCGTCTGAGCGCGGGGTTTGGGAAGGAGTCCCTCTGTGCGTCTGAGCGCGGGTTTTGGGAAGGAGTCCCTCCGTGCGTCTGAGCGCAGGTTTGGGAAGGAGCCCCTCTGTGCGTCTGAGCGCGGGTTTGGGAAGGAGTCCCTCCGTGCGTCTGAGCGCAGGTTTGGGAAGGAGTCCCTCCGTGCGTCTGAGCGCGGGTTTGGGAAGGAGCCCCCTCCGTGCGTCTGAGCGCAGGTTTGGGAAGGAGTCCCTCCGTGCGTCTGAGCGCGGGTTTGGGAAGGAGCCCCTCTGTGCGTCTGAGCGCAGGTTTGGGAAGGAGTCCCTCCGTGCGTCTGAGGCGCAGGTTTGGGAAGGAGTCCCTCCGTGCGTCTGAGCGCGGGTTTGGGAAGGAGCCCCCTCCGTGCGTCTGAGCGCAGGGTTTGGGAAGGAGCCCCTCCGTGCGTCTGAGCGCAGGTTTGGGAAGGAGCCCCTCTGTGCGTCTGAGCGCAGGTTTGGGAAGGAGCCCCTCCGTGCGTCTGAGCGCAGGTTTGGGAAGGAGCCCCTCCGTGCGTCTGAGCGCGGGTTTGGGAAGGAGCCCCTCCGTGCGTCTGAGCGCGGGTTTGGGAAGGAGCCCCCTCTGTGCGTCTGAGCGCGGGTTTGGGAAGGAGCCCCTCTGTGCGTCTGAGCGCGGGTTTGGGAAGGAGCCCCTCCGTGCGTCTGAGCGCAGGTTTGGGAAGGAGTCCCTCCGTGCGTCTGAGCGCAGGTTTGGGAAGGAGCCCCTCTGTGCGTCTGAGCGCAGGTTTGCGGAAGGAGTCCCTCCGTGCGTCTGAGCGCGGGTTTGGGAAGGAGCCCCTCCGTGCGTCTGAGCGCGGGTTTGGGAAGGAACCCCTCTGTGCGTCTGAGCGCAGGTTTGGGGAAGGAGCCCCTCCGTGCGTCTGAGCGCGGGTTTGGGAAGGAGCCCCTCCGTGCGTCTGAGCGCAGGTTTGGGAAGGAGCCCCTCCGTGCGGTCTGAGCGCAGGTTTGGGAAGGAGTCCCCTCCGTGCGTCTGAGCGCGGGTTTGGGAAGGAGCCCCTCCGTGCGTCTGAGCGCAGGGTTTGGGAAGGAGCCCCTCTGTGCGTCTGAGCGCGCGGGTTTGGGAAGGAGCCCCTCTGTGCGTCTGAGCGCAGGTTTGGGAGAGGAGCCCCTCTGTGCGTCTGAGCGCGGGTTTTGGGAAGGAGCCCCTCCGTGCGTCTAGAGCGCGGGTTTGGGAAGGGAGTCCCCTCCGTGCGTCTGAGCGCGGGTTTGGAAGGAGTCCCTCCGTGCGTTCTGAGCGCGGGGTTTGGGAAGGAGTCCCTCCGTGCGTCTTGAGCGCGGGTTTGGGAAGGAGTCCCTCCGTGCGTCTGAGCGCGGGTCGTTTGGGAAGGAGCCCCCTCCGTGCGTCTGAGCGCAGGTTTGGGAAGGAGCCCCTCTGTGCGTCTGAGCGCGGGTTTGGGAAGGAGCCCCTCTGTGCGTCTGAGCGCGGGTTTGGGAAGGAGCCCCTCTCGTGCGTCTGAGCGCGGGGTTTGGGAAGGAGCCCCTCTGTGCGTCTGAGCGCGGGGTTTGGGAAGGAGCCCCTCTGTGCGTCTGAGCGCAGGTTTGCGGAAGGAGCCCCTCCGTGCGTCTGAGCGCGGGTTTGGGAAGGAGCACCCTCCGTGCGTCTGAGCGCCGGGTTTGGGAAGGGAGCCCCTCCGTGCGTCTGAGCGCGGAGGTTTGGGAAGGAGCCCCTCCGTGCGTCTGAGCGCGGGTTTGGGAAGGAGCCCCTCTGTGCGTCTGAGCGCAGGTTTGGGAAGGAGCCCCTCTGTGCGGTCTGAGCGCAGGTTTGGGAAGGAGCCCCTCCGTGAGTCTGAGCTCGGTTTGGGAAGGTGAGGGGGGGAGACGACGGACGCACACTGACACAGCTAATTTATTGCCAGTGTTGCTACACAGGACTATAAATAGCGCCTTGCAGAACGCACAACGGTAACGGATCTAGTGAGCGAGCGTGGTAACCCGGGTATTCTGGGGGAATCCTGCCCACGTGGCGTGGGCCCCGGATTGCTCCTTATATTACACTGTTGTCCTCATTACATAAGATCAGACATTTTTGTGGGGATCACGGAGACCCCGTGTAGTCCCCGCTGACATGGGAAGAGCGGGGTGTCTGTGTATAACACCGTCTCACTATAAACGTTCTGTCCTGCCCGGAAGTCGCACGGTTTATAGGTTACACAGAACAAGGACTTTTGTCATTCAAAATAACCAGGTGGAGGGGGGTTAGTGGCTGACTGATGTTTATAAAGAGTGCAAGCTCCCAAGGCCACTCGAGTCCCTTCTGCAGGCGTGTTACAATAGAAGGTGATGTTATATATCTGTGTATAGTGATATAGGCTGCAGTTAATCATCAGCAGCAGCAGATACAAATACAATCCGCTGAAGTTTCTCTCCGGACTTTTGAAATCGTGTTTATCAGGAACATACGATTTCATGTCTCTCCTCTTCTCCTCTCTCCTCTCTCTCTCTCTCCTCTCTTCTCTCTCTCTCTCAAATAAAATCCTGCCTTTGAATTCTGCTTTTCACATGGGAGGGATTTTTTCATATCTCTCTGTCCCGGCGTATGCCTTCTCCCTCTCTTCCCCTCTCCCTCCCTCCTTTCCCCCCTCTCCCTCGCTCCCCTCTCCCTCTGGTCTTCCCTCTCTCTTCCCCCCTCTCTCTCCCCCCTCACCTCTCTCTCTCCCCCCTCACCCTCTCTATCCCTCCTCTCCCTCCCCCCTCTCCCTCTCCCCCCTCTCCCCTCCCTCTCCTCTCCTTCCCCCCCACCTCCTTCCCGCCCACCCCCTTCTCTCCCTCCCCCCACCCCTTCTCTCCCCCCCTCCCCCTCATCCCTCTCTCCCCCCCATCCCTCTCTCCCACCTCCTCCATCCCACTCTCCCCCCCTCCCATCCCACTCTCCCCCCCCTCCCATCCCACTCTCCCCCTAACACACTCTCCCCATCCCCTCTCACCCACCCTCGCTCTCTCCCCCTTTCTCCTCCCTTCCCTCACTCCCCCTTCTCTCTCCCCCACTCTATCCCTCCCTCTCACCCCCCCTCTCTCTCTCTCCTTCCCTCACTCTCCCCTCCCCCACCCTCCCTCCTTCCCTCCCTCCTTGCCTCCCTCTCCCATCCCCTTCACTTTCTCTCCCCCACTCTATCCCTCCCTCTCCCTCCCCCTCTCTCTCGCGCCCTCTCCCACCCTCTCTCTCGCCTCTCCCCCCCTCTCTCGCGCCTCTCTCTCCCTCTCTCGCGCCTCTCTCTCTCAGCGTGTGCCACCTCTGACTCTCTCTGTTTGTCGCAGGCTGTTCTTTGTAGGAGCGAGGGAGGGTCACCTGCCGGACATGTTGTCCCTAATACACCTGGAGAGGTTCACACCGGTACCTGCGCTGCTCTTCAATGTAAGAAACATCATCTACAGCCCCCCGCTCAGCACACGCCACTAGTAATAATTACTCTGTACACAGCCCCCCCCGCTCAGCACACGCCACTAGTAATAATTACTCTACAACCCCCGCTCAGCACACGCCACTAGTAATAATTACTCTGTACAGCCCCCCCGCTCAGCACACGCCACTAGTAATAATTACTCTACAACCCCCCGCTCAGCACACTTCCCACTAGTAATAATTACTCTGTACAGCCCCCCCGCTCAGCACACGCCACTAGTAATAATTACTCTACAACCCCCCGCTCAGCACACGCCACTAGTAATAATTACTCTGTACAGGCCCCCCCGCTCAACACACGCCACTAGTAATAATTACTCTACAACCCCCGCTCAGCACACGCCACTAGTAATAATTACTCTACAACCCCCCGCTCAGCACCACGCCACTAGTAATAATTACTCTGTACAGCCCCCCCCGCTCAGCACGTTACACGCCGCTAGTAATAATTACTCTGTACAGCCCCCCCGCTCAGCACACGCCACTAGTAATAATTACTCTAACAACGCCCCCGCTCAGCACACGCCACTAGTAATAATTACTCTACAAACCCCCCGACTCAGCACAGCGCCACTAGTAATAATTACTCTGTACAGCCCCCCCGCTCAGCACACGCCACTAGTAATAATTACTCTGTACAGCCCCCCCGCTCAGCACCACGCCACTAGTAATAATTACTCTACAACCCCCCCGCTCAGCACACGCCACTAGTAATAATTACTCTGTACAGCCCCCCGCTCAACACACGCCACTAGTAATAATTACTCTGTACAGCCCCCCCGCTCAGCACACGCCACTAGTAATAATTACTCTACAACCCCCCTCAGCTCAGCACACGCCACTAGTAATAATTACTCTGTACAGCCCCCTCCGCCTCAGCACACCGCCGCTAGTAATAATTACTCTGTACAGCCCCCCCCGCTCAGCACACAGCCCACTAGTAATAATTACTCTGTACAGCCCCCCCGCTCAGCACACGCCACTAGTAATAATTACTCTGTACAGCCCCCCTGCTCAGCGCACGCCACTAGTAATAATTACTCTGTACAGCCCCCCCCGCTCACCACACGCCACTAAGTAATAATTACTCTGTACAGCCCCCCGCCGCTCAGCACACGCCACTAGTAATAATTACTCTGTACAGCCTCCCCGCTCAGCACACGCCACTAGTAATAATTACTCTACAACCCCCCGCTCAGCACACGCCACTAGTAATAATTACTCTGTACAGCCCCCCCGCTCAGCACACGCCTCTAGTAATAATTACTCTGTACAGCCCCCCGCTCAGCACACGCCGCTAGTAATAATTACTCTGTACAGCCCCCCGCTCAGCACACGCCACTAGTAATAATTACTCTGTACAGCCCCCCGCTCAGAACACGCCACTAGTAATAATTACTCTGTACAGCCCCCCTGCTCAGCACACGCCACTAGTAATAATTACTCTCTACAGCCCCCCCGCTCAGCACACGCCACTAGTAATAATTACTCTGTACAGTCCCCCCGCTCAGCACACGCCACTAGTAATAATTACTCTGTACAGCCCCCCGCTCAGCACACGCCACTAGTAATAATTACTCTGTACAGCCCCCCGCTCAGCACACGCCACTAGTAATAATTACTCTGTACAGCCCCCCCGCTCAGCACACGCCACTAGTAATAATTACTCTACAACCCCCCGCTCAGCACACGCCTCTAGTAATAATTACTATGTACAGCCCCCCCGCTCAGCACACGCCCTAGTAATAATTACTCTGTACAGCCCCCCCGCTCAGCACACGCCACTAGTAATAATTACTCTGTACAGCCCCCCCGCTCAGCACACGCCACTAGTAATAATTACTCTGTACAGCCCCCCCGCTCAGCACACGCCACTAGTAATAATTACTCTGTACAGCCCCTCGCTCAGCATACGCCACTAGTAATAATTACTCTGTACAGCCCCCCCGCTCAGCACACACCACTAGTAATAATTAAAATGTACAGCCCTCTTCTCACCACACGCCACTAGCAATAATTACTCTACAGCCCCTGCTCAGCAGACACCACTAGTAATAATTACTCTGTACAGCCCCTCGCTCAGCGCACGCCACTAGTAATAATTACTCTATACAGCCCCCCGCTCAGCGCACGCCACTAGTAATAATTACTCTGTACAGCCCCCCCGCTCAGCGCACGCCACTAGTAATAATTACTCTGTACAGTCCTCTGCTCAGCACACGTCAGTAGTATAGTAGCAGTATGTTGAACATGCAGGGACATCAGATATAATCTCCGAGGTGGGACTGGCCCTTTAAGGGATTTGTGACTCGCCAGGAATAGTCCAGTGACAATGTCTCAGTAAAGCTGCTTCACTATTGGTCAGTGCTAACTGCCAATCAAAACATTTCAACGCACGTCCCTGTCTCCGACCTTACTCTCTAACCCATTGCAGGACTCGCTGGCAGTGATGGGGTTAAGAGCATGTGTATAGCTTGTTGTTATTTGCCGGCCCTAACGATTGTGAACCCCCCCCCCCCCTCCCCAGTGTATTGCTACTCTCATCTACCTGTCTGTGCGGGACGTCTTCCAACTCATTAACTACTACAGCTTCAGTTACTGGCTGTTTGTGGGACTGTCCATCGCTGGACAGGTGTACCTCCGCTGGAAGGAGCCCGACAGGCCCCGGCCCGTGAAGGTAAGTCCACCCCATCCACCCTACTCTGTACAGCCCCCTGCTCAGCACACGCCACTAGTAATAATTACTCGATAGACCCCCGCTCAGCTCACTTCACTAGTAAAGCTCACCCCCCTTTCTCCCTCCCCCGCTCTCTCTCTCTCCCCTCTCTCTCTCTCTCTCTCTCTCCCCTCTCTCTCTCTCTCTCTCTCTCCCCTCTCTCTCTCTCCCCTCTCTCTCTCTCTCTCTCTCTCTCTCCCCTCTTTCTCTCCCCCCTCTCTCTCTCCACTGCGCCGGTCACTGTAATCTCTCTCTTCCCTCTCTCTTCCCTCTCTCTCTCTTCCCTCTCCCCTGCGCCGGTCACAGTGTAACCTCTCTCTCTCTGCCTCTCTCTATTCCCTGCGCCGGTCACAGTGTAACCTCTCTCCTCTCTCTCTGTCTCCCCTGCGCCGGTCACAGTGTAACCTCTCTCCTCTCTCTCTGTCTCCCCTGCGCCGGTCACAGTGTAACCTCTCTCCTCTCTCTCTGTCTCCCCTGCGCCGGTCACAGTGTAACCTCTCTCCTCTCTCTCTGTCTCCCCTGCGCCGGTCACAGTGTAACCTCTCTCCTCTCTCTGTGTCTCCCCTGCGCCGGTCACAGTGTAACCTCTCTCTTCTCTCTCTGTCTCCCCTGCGCCGGTCACAGTGTAACCTCTCTCCTCTCTCTCTGTCTCCCCTGCGCCGGTCACAGTGTAACCTCTCTCCTCTCTCTCTGTCTCCCCTGCGCCGGTCACAGTGTAACCTCTCTCTTCTCTCTCTGTCTCCCCTGCGCCGGTTACAGTGTAACCTCTCTCTTCTCTCTCTGTCTCCCCTGCGCCGGTCACAGTGTAACCTCTCTCCTCTCTCTCTGTCTCCCCTGCGCCGGTCACAGTGTAACCTCTCTCTTCTCTCTCTGTCTCCCCTGCGCCGGTCACAGTGTAACCTCTCTCCCTATTCCAGCTAAGCTTGTTCTTCCCGATCGTGTTCTGCCTGTGCACAGTGTTCCTGGTGATTGTGCCTTTATACAGCGACACTCTGAACTCTCTCATTGGGATTGGAATCGGTCTGTCTGGGATCCCTGTGTACTTTATGGGAGTTTATCTACCTGAATCCAAAAGGCCGCCCTGCATTGGGAAGCTCCTAGGTAAGGAGAGGCTGAGAGTGGGAGGGAATTGCAAAGGGATCGCAGCACCAAACAGAGACTTTGTTCTTCCAAGCTTAAGGCAAGGACCTCCAAGGTAGTATTTTCTGAAATACTACCAGTGCCATGCGCTACCGCAGGGAGACAGTCAGAGATCAGGGAGGTTAATGCATGGCTAAGAAAGTGGTGCAGGAAGGAGGGGTTGGGTTTTTAGAGCACTGGGACTCCTTTTCTGAGAGGTGCCATCTATATTCTAGGGACGGATTGCACCACAATGAAGGGGGATCTTCTGTGCTAGGGGGGAGAATGCTAAAAAGGTTGGAGGAGATTTTAAACTAGGATGGAGGGGGGAGGGGAATGAAACAGATAATGAACTAAATGGAATAGAGGAGGATACAAGGTGGTATGGAGGTAGAATGGGGGCAAGTGCAAGTTTGACGAGCAGTGAGACACCCATAGTAAATACAGATAATACTAGAAAACTTCTAAAGACTAAACCAAGTGGGCACAGAAAGGAAGGAGCAGAGAAGATAATAGTACAGGCTGAAAAAAACCTGAAATCCATGCTTGCTAATGCAAAATGCCTGACAGATAAAATGGGGGAGCTTGAATTAATAGCTACAAGGGAGCAGTATGATATCATAGGCATTACTGAAACATGGTGGGATGAAACTCATGACTGGACAGTTAATTTAGAGGGTTATTCCCTTTTTTCTGAAGGATCGAACAAACAGAAGGGGAGGTGGAGTATGTTTATATGTTAAACCGATCTAAAACCTATTATAAGGGATGATGTCTATGAAGGGAATGATGAAAATGTAGAGACCTTGTGGATAGAAATTAGCAGTGGAGGTAAAAGTATAAAGAAAATGTTTGTGGGAATATGCTATAAACCACCAAATATCTGTGAGATTGAGGAAGCTAAAATACTTTTGCAAATGGAGAAGGCATCAAAACTGGGTCATGTTTGCATAATGGGGGAATTTAATTATCCAGACATAGACTGGGGCAATGAGGTTAGCGTTGCAACAAAAGGAAACAGGTTTTTGGGGGTGCTTAAAGACAATTATATGACCCAAATTATTGAGGAACCAACCAGGAGAGGGGCAATACTGGATTTGGTCATATCAAACAATGTAGAAGTAATAACAAATATTCAAGTCCTGGAACATTTGGGTAACAGTGATCATAACATGGTCTCATTTGAAATAAATTATCAAAAAACAGATTACTTGGGTTCAACAACGACCTTCAACTTTGGAAAGGCAGATTTTGATAAATGGGCAGTCTTTAAAACATTGTTAGAAAAGCACACTTATCAGTGTATACCCTTGGGTAATAAGTATAAAAGAAATATGTCAAAACCAATGTGGCTAAGTAAACAGGTAGGGGAGGAAATGGACAAGAAGAGGAAGGCGTTTAGATTCTTTAAGTCAGAAGGGACGGAGACATCGTATCAGAATTATAAGGAATGTAACAAAAATTGCAAAAGGGCAATCAAATTAGCAAAAATGGATAATGAAAAAAGGATTGCAATAGAAAGTAAGGTCAACCCTAAAAAATTCTTTAAGTACCTTAATAACAAAAAAATGAGAAAAGAAAATATAGGAGCCTTTCAGTGTGAGATGGGTAGGCAGATTATTGGAGATAAGGAAAAAGCAGAGGTATTAAACAAATTCTTTGCCTCTGTATTTACCAGGGAAGAATCAAGTTCAATAGTAGTGCCGCAGGAGGAAGCCACAACCTCCATATTAATGAACAATTGGTTAACTGAGGAAGAAGTTCATAAGCGACTTGAAAAAATTAAAGTTAATAAGGCACCTTGCCCCGATGGCATACATCCAAGAGTTCTCAAGGAGTTAAGCTCAGTAATAGCCAACCATTATATTTAATATTCGAGGACTCCATTTCCACAGGCTCAGTACCACAAGATTGGCGTAAAGCAGATGTGGTGCCTATATTTAAAAAGGGAGCTAGATCACAACCGGGAAATTACAGACCTGTAAGCCTGACTTCAATAGTAGGGAAACTACTTGAAGGTTTAATACGGGATAATATTCAGGAATACCTAATGGAAAATAAAATTATTAGTAATAGTCAGCATGGATTTATGAAGGATAGATCTTGCCAAACTAACCTTATTTGTATCTCTGAGGAGGTAAGTAGGAATCTAGACCAGGGTAATGCCGTTGATGTGGTCTACTTAGATTTTGCAAACGCTTTTGATACGGTTTCACACAAGAGGTTGGTGTACAAAATAAAGAAAGTTGGACTCAGTAATAATATATGCACGTGGATTGAAAACTGGTTAAAGAACTGACAACAGAGGGTTGTCATAAATTAAACTTTTTCAGGTTGGGCTAAAGTCGTGAGTGGATACCTCAGGGATCGGTACTGGGACCCCTGCTTTTTAACTTGTTTATTAATGACCTTGAGGTTGGGATAGAGAGCAAAGTCTCCATCTTTGCTGATGATACTAAATTGTGTAAGGTAGTAGAATCAGAGCAGGATGTAATTTCTCTTCAGAAGGACTTGGAGAGACTGGAAACGTGGGCAGGTAAATGGAAGATGAGGTTTAATACAGATAAATGTAAGGTTATGCATTTGGGATGCAAGAATAAAAAGGCGACTTACAAATTAAATGGAGATATATTAGGGGAATCCTTGATGGAGAAGGGTTTAGGAGTGCTTGTAGACAGCAGGCTTAGCAATAGTGCCCAATGTCATGCAGTAGCTGCAAAGGCAAACAAGATCTTATCTTGCATCAAACGGGCAATGGGTGGAAGGGAAATAAACATAATTATGCCCCTTTACAAAGCATTAGTAAGACCACACCTTGAATATGGAGTACAATTTTGGGCACCAATCCTAAGAAAAGACATTATGGAACTAGAGAGAGTGCAGAGAAGAGCCACCAAATTGATAAAGGGGATGGACATTCTAACTTATGAGGAGAGGCTAGCTAAATTAGATTTATTTACATTAGAAAAGAGGCGTCTAAGAGGGGATATGATAACTATATACAAATATATTCAGGGACAATACAAGGAGCTTTCAAAAGAACTATTCACCCCACGGGCAGTACAAAGGACTTGGGCCATCCCTTAAGGTTGGAGGAAAGGAAATTTCACCAGCAACAAAGGAAAGGGTTCTTTACAGTAAGGGCAGTTAAAATGTGTAATTCATTACCCATGGAGACTGTGATGGCAGATATAATAGATTTGTTCAAAAAAAGGTTGGACATCTTTTTAGATGGGAAAGATATACAGGGATATACCAAATAAGTATACATGGGAAGGATGTTGATCCAGGAATTAATCTGATTGCCAATTCTTGGAGTCAGGAAGGAATTAATTTTTCCCCTTAATAGGGTTTTTTGTTTGCCTTCCTTTGGATCAATAAGTATAGATATAGAATAAAGTATCTGTTGTCTAAATTTAGCATAGGTTGAACTTGATGGACGGAAGTCTTTTTTCAACCTCATCTACTATGTAACTATGTAAGTGGTTAATGGCGCTTTATTTCCCCTGAAATGGCGTACAGTCTGCCGACCAGTCAGATTTGGGGGATGCCCTGTGCTCCCGTTCTGCCAGTCAGATTTGGGGGACGCCCTCCGCTCCCCTTCTGCCAGTCCGATTTGGGGTGAGGCCCTGTGGCCTCCTGCCAGTCAGATTTGGGGGATGCCCCGTGCTCCCCTCCTGCCAGTCAGATTTGGGGGGAGGCCCTGCGCTCCTCTTCTGCCAGTCAGATTTGGGGGGGAGACCCTGTGCTCCCCTTCTGCCAGTCAGATTTGGGGGGAGGCCCTGTGCTCCCCTTCTGCCAGTCAGATTTGGGGGGATGCCCTGTGCTCCACTTCTGCCAGTCAGATTTGGGGGGAGGCCCTGTGCTCCCCTTCTGCCAGTTAGATTTGGGGGTAACCCTACGCTCCCCTTCACATTGTGTTATTTTTCTCTCCATTTGTAGCTTTTCTCACGCGTGGGACGCAGCGGGTATTTTACTGCGTTCTGACGGAGATGGACCCGCTCGACGACAAGACAGAGGAGTCCAAGTCGAATTAGGAATATCTTCTGGACAAAAGTGGATCCTGTAGGTGAAGAATAAGCTGCCGGGGGTCATTTAAAGAACCAGAATCGCCCCCCACCCTGTGTTTACACAACAAGGATTTCCAGGTGTTGAGGTTACAATAAGTGGGGTCACCGATGTGTTTATAACCTGGGGGTGCACCCCGGGAGCGGGCAAGGGAAGGACAGAGACCTCATGGCAGCTGGGACAGGAGGATCAATACCACAATAATCTGGATTAGTTTTCGTCCGTTCTCTCTACAAAGGCGCCTGATCGATGTAGCGGTTTGTGCGCTGCGAGGTTGGGTTTCTTCACACTCCTGAGAAATCTTTTAATACTATTATATTTTAACCTTTTGTGCACTTTCGTCTTTCGCCAACAGCAGAGTTCCCAAAATCCGCGGCATTTTTGACCGTACGCGGCACAATCTTTCGTCGCTTGCCGGTTTCTAACGCTGGAGAGATTTTCGTTTCTTGAAATTCAAGACCAATTCTTCGTGAGCTGAAATCCGACGTGGGGATTCGTGGCAAGAAAACCGCCCCCCAAAGGCATCGCCGTTCTCCCGGAAACCAGCAACCAAATCTGCCGTTTTACGTGCAATTTCTCCAGGTTTTTTGTTTCAATGCAAGATATTGTGTTCAGGTCAACCAACGGCTCTAAATGCCAACTGCTGTTTCTGTATGTCACGTATGTGAACATGTATCAGACTTTGGCAGTGTAACCCTACAACATGCTCACCTCTGAAGCTTACTTTGGGCATGAAAACCACGGTTAAGCCCGAGGCAGTAACCCATTTCACTCTGCTTGCCACGGGAGGGCCAAAGCAACAAAGGGTTAAGGCTTCCTACACCAAACACATTCCCTACTGACCAATCACAGGGACGAGTTGCCTCCCGGGTGTCGGATGGTTATCGTGCGATAGTTTCACAGTTACAGTTAATATCATTTCCGTCGCAAGAATGAAATTCGTTCCTCGTTGGGTTGCTGAAAGCAGATGGGATGTTGCATGGCGTGGCACCTTACGAGGGCATTGATTTAAATCAGGGGGCGGCCAACTCCAGTACTCAAGGGCCACCAACAGGTCGGGTATTGGGGATATCCCTCCGTCAGCACGGGTGGCTCAGTCTGAGCCACGGATTGAGCCACCTATCCTGACAGGGATATCCTTAAAACCTGGCCTGTTGGTGGCCCTTGAGGACTGGAGTTGGCTGCCCCTGATCTAAATGAGTTGAAGTTTATGAAACCGCGCTCAGGGTGGGTAATATACTCGGTTCTCTGAACTTGTGAATGTCAAATACTTTGCAATGCGACCAAACGGGGTCTTTGGATGTATACCGGTCATCGTTACACTGTTACTCAAGTGTTCTCTGGACGACTGTTACTCCAGTGATTTAATGGGGGGGAGAAGTATTCCCACCTTTATCAACATTGACTACTGCTTCTATGCAATAATAGCATGTAACCGCTGCATAACCAACAGCCTTATGTAATATTACATTTTGGGTGGGGTCAGTGAGCCCCTTCAGCAGGGAAACGTGTTAAAGCGCAGCTGCATGCAGGAAGGGGAAATACCTCCAAGGGCCAAAGTGAACTCATTCCAGCGCCATGTTTAAGGGGGTCTCACCTTTTTTTTTAACCCAAATCTGACACCATAAGTATTTTAAAATTCTTTTTTAAAGTGAGACTTGGGAGGCGTTTGATTCCTTCTGGCTGCTCCCTTGTGTGTGTGATGTCACTGTGTGATGATGTCACTGTATGATCAGCGAGCGCTTGTACAGCCAGAGTGTCCGTCCCCCCCCCACATCTTTATTGGCTCTCCGATAAGGGGAAAGAAAACACTTCCCCAGAGGCCCCTAAGAAAATCAACTCATTACTAATTTAATGAAAGCAGACAAATCTTTGCCATTAGCGCTGTTAGATTTTTTTTTTTTTTTTAGAGAAGCCAGTTACTGTTAAAAGAATGTGTTTTGTTGGCGTATAATTGCACCTTGAAAGCTCCGCTCCTTCTAGAGCAGCCGACATGCTGATGCTAAAGTTTGCACCATGCCTGGCCCTGCTGTTCTGTGCGGCTGTTTCTGTCCTAACCTGAACCCCCCCCCCGTCCCCTCCCCCCCTAAGTGCATCTTACTTATGTCACGAGTGGTCTCCTTTCTTTCCCCTGATTGTTACGTTATGTCTCAATGACAGAGGCACAGATTGTAAGGTTTGCTTCCTAGTATCACACTGACAGTGACAGACTGTGCTGCTCTCAGGAAGGCTGAAGGACTAACATTGGTCGATATAGATAGACATCTATATACATTCTTTCACCCTGAGCAAACACACAGGGCCAGCCTTATCCAATCTGGTACCACCGTCTGCTGTGTGCAGATTTTAACCCTCTCACTGCTGGGAATGGTTTGTGGGGTGTATCACCCCCTTGTGGCAGTGAAGAGGGTATGGCAGGGCTCCCCAACTCCAGTTCTCAAGACCCCCCCCCCCCCCCAACAGGATATTCCTGCTTCAGTGCAGGGATAGCCTGACCTGTTGTGGGGTCTTGAGGACTGGAGTTGAGAGCCTCTGGAGTAAGACACAGTGCAGCTTTGGGCTGAAGCGGCCCATGTATTTGAACTGCCGCGGGGTGTGTGGGCAGGGAGATACACCGCGTGAAAATCCTGCTGAACTTGAATACTAATCCGCCCTTAAAGTGGCCAAATACCCCTCCGCAGGGGCTGAGGTTCCCTATTGAGCCCAAGCTGTAACTCTCAGGGGCCACAGATACCCAGACCTCAGGTCCACACACTACAGGAGCCGAGCCCAACACTCAGGCGGTATTACCCAGTGCCAGTTCCTCATTAGGTTGTTTATTTGAATATTTGTTTATTGGATAAGTTTGACCTTTAACCCCCCCCCCTTGGGGGGTGGGTAATCTCACATGGGTGCTTCTGTTAAGAGATGGGTTTGTTTGTTTTATACAATAAAAGGAGATGAAAGCGTCTTGGCCTGACCTTGCCTTCCTACCGCGAGTAACGGGTTCAATGGTTCCAAACCAGCTATCTTTACTCTATTGCAGGCGTCAAATACCAACAGCTCAGGTTTGCTGGAGATTCCTGCTTCAGCGCAGGTGGTCTGAAGCTTGGGTATCCTTAAAGCTTGACCTATTGTGGTGTCTTGAGGACTGGCGTGAGCCCCCCTGACCTATTGGTATAGTGTTCAGTCACACAGCTGGTTTCCCACATTACATTTCCTCTATTAACCTGTACGGATCGGTGCAGCACAATGTATTAATCGCATGGGCTGCCTATCCTACACCCCAAGAAATCCCATGTAGGGTTACTAGGAGCGAAATGCTGAGAAGCCGCCTGAGGCTGCAGTCTCAGTCACTTACAGATCTTTCAGTCACAGGGACATGGAGATATTATATAAATCACCAATCTTTATTAAATATATGGTCATCCCCCCCGACGATGTCCTGCAGCCAAGTCTTTAACAGAAATAAAGGCATCCTTCATTCACTGACCGGAGAATTGCAACATGATGCAATCCGGCTCTCCAGGGCCCTTCTCTGCAGGACGGCTCCCGGGGGCCCCTCTCTGCAGGACGGCTCCCGGGGGCCTCTCCAGTCCCACTGGCAAAGGTGGCTTAAAAAACTACTACAAAACACTGCTGTGCCAATTCAATGAGTATTACACCCACGGGGAAGGGTTTCTATCCCTGCCATGTACGTTCCCACGAGAAACAGAAATGTTAATGGTTTCACAAATTTGGCAAGAACCCCAAAATATTCCTGGGGGGGGGGAGGGTTTCGCACCTCGATGTGAAGCCAGGAGGAGACCTGATCTGCTGCAGTGATAATGAGGCTTCTCCCGTCTCCAAGTGGAAGAATAAAGCGTGATATTTACATCGCTGAAAAGTAACATTATGCAGCTTTGTTCCCCCACAGATCGCTCACAGGGTTTAATCAGACTCCACTTCTGCCATCTCGTCATATCCAAACTGCTGCTGCTGCACCTGACAGTAATCGTGCCAGGCTTGTCCCCTCACCCCCTCGTCACTGTCCTCATAGTAGCCTGCGGGGAGAAGTGTTTGGGAAATAGGAACAGGTTACATAACTGGAGCGCTTTTCATGCAGCAAACCCACATCACACACCGCCTGACAAGCATTTCTGCCGAGGTTTTTTGTGCGTGTAAATTAGGTGGGAAGAAGGGGGTCTCTGGAGTTATTTCAGCTCCGGTGACCCCCGATTCCCAAGATAAATGTAGCTCATGCCGTTGGCAAACCCCCCCTCCCCCCCCCCCCGGCATTCAATATAGTGGCTCAAATTGACAGGAGCCAATAGGAAGCTGCAATGTCATCTGGCGTGTGTGATGCGGGAACTTTAAACATGAGGGAGGTACCGGAACCTCCTACAGAGGTAACTGGGGAAGCAGGGGAGGCCCAGAGCTGAAATTTAACGCTGTTCAACCCCGGGGACCCCCTGCAACAGAAATCAGACTGAAAAAAAAACACAAATCACCTGCGGTGTCATATACATCTAATTACCCAGAATACCCCATGTCGTGTCATGATGAATTCATTAGATTTATTTCACACTTTCTGATGCTCCTCACATATCTCTTTTTTAAATTCCCGAGAAAGACGAAGGCAAAAACTATGATTATACAGAAAAAACATTAAAAATGTGAGGTGCGGTAAATACCCTCATCTGCAGTAACACTATTTACACATCTTTTCAAGCCCTGCAGGAACGCAAAAGCTAAAAATGTGTGTGTGTGCCGAGCATGCGCATTTTAAGTGAAACTTGTCTTTTGTCACAGAAATTGTATTTGTAATGGTGATGTTTTTAATTAAAAATCAAAACACAATCAGTGCCAAAACGCAAAGAAGTTTGACTTAGAACGCGTGTTTTAGCTATTTGCAATTCTATATTTAAAGTAATTGAATTCCTTGTGTGTGTGTGTCAGTCAGCGTGTGTGTCAGTGTTCTGCTGCGCCGGTGCCTTCTGCGCATGCGTGAGAATGGGGGCAGTACCGATTAGGCTGCGTCCATAGGACTGCAGCCGTGCTGAGGCGCGCGGAGACTGAGGGAAAGCGGGTGCTTTCCCTAGCCTTGGTCCGCGCGCCGTCCGGGGGCGGGCCAGTGACGTCACGGAGCTGGTTCGCCCTCATTGGGCGAACCGCTCACGTGACCGGCCCTGCGCTCCCTTGAGCGCTTGAAACTAAAAACTGAATAAGACTTACGCTTGCGGAAGCGAGCCCCTGCTAAAGCCGCTCTCATTGCGGCTGCAGGGGCTCAGTGCCGAGCGTGAGCACGCCTCAGCGCATAAGCGCTGACCCTGGACGCAGCCTTAGGCTTGTGCGCATGCGCGATGATTCTGCTGGCGCAGCCTCCCTCTCCTCCCCCCGGCGGAGGTGCGGGGACACGGTCAGCCCCCTCGCATCTCCCGGCCGAAGAGATGTCGGGGAGCCGGGGCACAGGACGGCTGTACTGCGCATGTGTGGGGGTGACAATTGGCTTTTGCGCATGCGCGCCACGGTTCACAAACCCCCTTCTGCGCATGCAAGTTTAGTGTAAGGTCCGTGCAGCCTAGAATGTTTTTGTACGCATGTGCGACAGCAACGCGTCCATTCGTACTGTGACGTCCTTCGCGCTACGGTTTTTCGTTACAAGGCAAGGATTTTTTCCCATGAAAACCCTGTAGGCGCCAGCAAAGAAGTTTCCATAATAAAAAAAAATCCCCGCAGTAGGAATTATACTGCAAACGTAATACTGGCGCGGTGCTTCTCCTGCAGGGATCCCGTGGGGTGATGCTGTACGTCGGGTGATGAGGTGGAGAACAGGGAGGATAAAGGGGACCGGGGAGGAGGATAAAGGTCCGGTGACCAAACGGGAAAAGGATTTCAGCGGGGCGAACCCGACCATGATAATGTGATATCTACAGAGGGTTATGCAAGGCAAACAGGAGGCGTGATACGCTGCAGGAACGCTCCCAAACACGCAGGAACGCCGCTCCCAAACACTTCCGCACATGCAGGAGCGCTCCCAAACACTTCCGCACATGCAGGAACGCTCCCAAACACTTCCGTACACGCAGGAGCGCTCCCAAACACTTCCGTACACGCAGGAACGCCGCTCCCAAACACTTCCGTACACGCAGGAACGCCGCTCCCAAACACTTCCGCACATGCAGGAACGCTCCCAAACACTTCCGTACACGCAGGAACGCCGCTCCCAAACACTTCCGCACATGCAGGAACGCTCCCAAACACTTCCGCACATGCAGGAACGCCGCTCCCAAACACTTCCGTACACGCAGGAACGCCGCTCCCAAACACTTCCGTACACGCAGGAGCGCTCCCAAACACTTCCGCACACGCAGGAGCGCTCCCAAACACTTCCGCACACGCAGGAGCGCTCCCAAACACTTCTGCACACGCAGGAGCGCTCCCAAACACTTCCGCACACGCAGGAACGCTCCCAAACACTTCCGCACACGCAGGAACGCTCCCAAACACTTCTGCACATGCAGGAGCGCTCCCAAACACTTCTGTACACGCAGGAACGCTCCCAAACACTTCCGCACACGCAGGAACGCTCCCAAACACTTCCGCACATGCAGGAACGCTCCCAAACACTTCCGCACACGCAGGAACGCTCCCAAACACTTCCGCACACGCAGGAACGCTCCCAAACACTTCCGCACATGCAGGAACGCTCCCAAACACTTCCGCACATGCAGGAACGCTCCCAAACACTTCCGCACATGCAGGAACGCTCCCAAACACTTCCGCACATGCAGGAACGCTCCCAAACACTTCCGCACATGCAGGAACGCTCCCAAACACTTCCGTACACGCAGGAGCGCTCCCAAACACTTCCGTACACGCAGGAACGCCGCTCCCAAACACTTCCGTACATGCAGGAACGCCGCTCCCAAACACTTCCGCACATGCAGGAGCGCTCCCAAACACTTCTGTACACGCAGGAGCGCTCCCAAACACTTCCGCACATGCAGGAACGCTCCCAAACACTTCCGCACATGCAGGAACGCTCCCAAACACTTCCGCACATGCAGGAACGCTCCCAAACACTTCCGCACATGCAGGAACGCTCCCAAACACTTCCGCACATGCAGGAACGCTCCCAAACACTTCCGCACATGCAGGAACGCTCCCAAACACTTCCGCACATGCAGGAACGCTCCCAAACACTTCCGCACACGCAGGAACGCTCCCAAACACTTCCGCACATGCAGGAACGCTCCCAAACACTTCCGCACATGCAGGAACGCTCCCAAACACTTCCGCACATGCAGGAACGCTCCCAAACACTTCCGCACATGCAGGAACGCTCCCAAACACTTCCGCACACGCAGGAACGCTCCCAAACACTTCCGCACATGCAGGAACGCTCCCAAACACTTCCGCACATGCAGGAACGCTCCCAAACACTTCCGTACACGCAGGAGCGCTCCCAAACACTTCCGTACACGCAGGAACGCCGCTCCCAAACACTTCCGTACACGCAGGAACGCCGCTCCCAAACACTTCCGCACATGCAGGAACGCTCCCAAACACTTCCGTACACGCAGGAACGCCGCTCCCAAACACTTCCGCACATGCAGGAACGCTCCCAAACACTTCCGCACATGCAGGAACGCCGCTCCCAAACACTTCCGTACACGCAGGAACGCCGCTCCCAAACACTTCCGTACACGCAGGAACGCCGCTCCCAAACACTTCCGTACACGCAGGAACGCCGCTCCCAAACACTTCCGCACATGCAGGAACGCTCCCAAACACTTCCGCACATGCAGGAACGCTCCCAAACACTTCCGCACATGCAGGAACGCTCCCAAACACTTCCGCACACGCAGGAACGCTCCCAAACACTTCCGCACATGCAGGAACGCTCCCAAACACTTCCGCACATGCAGGAACGCTCCCAAACACTTCCGTACACGCAGGAGCGCTCCCAAACACTTCCGTACACACAGGAACGCCGCTCCCAAACACTTCCGTACACGCAGGAACGCCGCTCCCAAACACTTCCGTACACGCAGGAACGCCGCTCCCAAACACTTCCGCACATGCAGGAACGCTCCCAAACACTTCCGTACACGCAGGAACGCCGCTCCCAAACACTTCCGCACATGCAGGAACGCTCCCAAACACTTCCGCACATGCAGGAACGCCGCTCCCAAACACTTCCGTACACGCAGGAACGCCGCTCCCAAACACTTCCGTACACGCAGGAACGCCGCTCCCAAACACTTCCGTACACGCAGGAACGCCGCTCCCAAACACTTCCGTACACGCAGGAACGCCGCTCCCAAACACTTACGTACACGCAGGAACGCCGCTCCCAAACACTTACGTACACGCAGGAACGCCGCTCCCAAACACTTCCGTACACGCAGGAACGCCGCTCCCAAACACTTCCGTACCTGCAGGAACGCTCCCAAACACTTCCATACACGCAGGAGCGCTCCCAGACACTTCCCTACACGCAGGAACGCTCCCAAACACTTCCGTACACGCAGGAACGCTCCCAAACACTTCCGTACACGCAGGAACGCTCCCAAACACTTCCGTACACGCAGGAACGCTCCCAAACACTTCCGTACACGCAGGAGCGCTCCCAAACACTTCCGTACACGCAGGAATGCTCCCAAACACTTCCGCACACGCAGGAACGCCGCTCCCAAACACGCAGGAACGCCGCTCCCAAACACTTCCGTACACGCAGGAACGCTCCCAAACACTTCCGTACACGCAGGAGCGCTCCCAAACACTTCCGCACACGCAGGAGCGCTCCCAAACACTTCCGCACACGCAGGAACGCTCCCAAACACTTCCGCACACGCAGGAACGCTCCCAAACACTTCCGTACACGCAGGAACGCTCCCAAACACGCAGAACGCCGCTCCCAAACACGCAGGAACGCCGCTCCCAAACACTTTCGTACACGCAGGAGCGTTCCCAAACACTTCTGCACATGCAGGAACGCTCCCAAACACTTCTGCACATGCAGGAACGCTCCCAAACACTTCCGTACACGCAGGAGCGCTCCCAAACACTTCTGCACATGCAGGAACGCTCCCAAACACTTCCGTACACGCAGGAGCGCTCCCAAACACTTCTGCACATGCAGGAACGCTCCCAAACACTTCCGTACACGCAGGAGCGCTCCCAAACACTTCTGCACATGCAGGAACGCTCCCAAACACTTCTGCACACGCAGGAACGCTCCCAAACACTTCTGCACACGCAGGAACGCTCCCAAACACTTCCGTACACGCAGGAACGCTCCCAAACACTTCCGTACACGCAGGAACGCTCCCAAACACTTCCGTACACGCAGGAGCGCTCCCAAACACTTCCGCACACGCAGGAACGCTCCCAAACACTCATGTACACAGGACAGAGAAAGGATAAGGAAGCTGCCTAACACCTCCAGTCTGTACCCTCCCTGTTGGTCTCTGAATTACCCATGTGCCTCTCCTCCTTGTCGCTGTCGCCATCCTCCTCTTCGGGATACTCGTTCCTCCAGTTGTTCTCCTCATTCTCGTCGTCTTCATCCTCGTACGTCTCCTCTGGTTCACGGTCATCATCTACCTGTGCGGGAAGGGACGGTAAGCGGGCGGCGGGAGGAGAGGGTAAGCGGGCGGCAGGAGGAGAGGGTAAGCGGGCAGCAGGAGGAGAGGGTAAGCAGGCGGCGGGAGAAGGGAAGCGGGCGGAGAGGGGAAGCGGGAGGAGAGGGGAAGCGGGCGGCGGGAGGGGACGCAGAGTGGGTGGCAGGAGTGGACGCCTTCCTGACCTGAGGGTTTCTGCAGTCACAGGAGGCCAAACACCTCATCACCCAACATTATCTAAAACAATCACTAAATCTAATCCAGCTATAGATCAAAGGGCAGAAAGATGCCCGTCACTTTAGTACAATTAGAAATATTCCTTTAATATATAGCGTTAGAAGATAATATACTGTACTAATAACTGAAGTGGTCTTTTTCTGACCATAAGTAGAGGACTAGTATGCATTATGCCTCTTGTGCTGTACTTCGCTATGTGAAATGCTGGCACCATATAATGAAGCAGTAAACTAATGACCTGCCATTCTGTTTTACACACATTGGGATCCCCTAACGAAAGTCTGCCGCCTAACTGAGGCACACGCAGAAAACTAAAGCAATCCCATGACTTGGTCGTGCGTGAGACTTTAGCAAAGTGTTTCTTACCAGCTGCTGTTCCAGAGTGTACGGCTGGACGGAGAGGATGTCCTCTATCCAGCCGTGCGCAGAGGACTCTGTGTAATAGATGTCATACACGTACTCCTCCATGCTCTCGCGGTGCTCCGTCCCCGGGCCTGCCGCAGACACGGCCAGCCGCTCCCGGATCATCCTCACAGAGTTACACAGGATGGTATCAGGATCATGATTTTTCTGTGAAATAAAACATCAGGCCAGGCTCAGCGGGAATGTTCCATGCAAGGTGGCAAATGCACAGACGCTTTAACCTCTGTAGGGGTGAAGGTGACAAACATGACTGCTACAAGAGTAGTGCACGCATGGACCAGACACTCAGCAGGGGCTAAAAAAACTAAACTAAAAAAAATACTTAAGAATTCCACAAAACGCCCTTTTGCAGGTTGATGCAGTGCTGCAAGTGTGATGATATTTATTATTTATAACAAAACTTCCCGTGATTTTTTTTACATTTTATGTGAAAAGAATGTATTAACAAAAAAAAACAAAAAAAAAAAAAAGATTTCCTTTCTGTCCGTTTAACATAAATATCCCGTGAATGTTTTATAATCATGTGCCAGCAATCTTGGCTATAACAGGATGGGAGACTCCTGACTGCTAACACAGTGCCAGCATGTTTGTGAAGAGCAGCAGAATCAGACACAGATATCAGGTTTGAGGTTTGGCAGTCTGTGGGTAAAACAGGAGAACGGTGTGAAGCGATCTTCTGCCAACATTTTATTTGCAATGTTTCGTGTTACCGCCGAGCTGAATCATACACAAATAAACTGGAGCAGTGAAGGATTCCCAGAGAGTACCTACCACTCAACAAAAATTCAAGTGGTAAGTATTAATCTAGGTGCATGAAGGAAAAAAAACAACACACATATATACATATGATAGAAAAAAGAAACATACAGCGCAATCACACAGGGATATCTAACCAATTATTACCACATAAAGATATAGTAGGGGGTATTTAACCCTTACAATCTACCTGTCCCTGTCTCTGTCTGCTGTTTTTTTCTTCTCTCTTTTGTCTCCCCGTGCGCCTAGGTCATTCTTCTGACATATATACATATATGGTTGATTTAGAAGAATCAACCAAAAAGAATCCCTTTACAAAGCTCAGATAACAGGTTTCAGACCTCAATTGGGACTAACTGCTACTAACCTGAATCCCGCTGTGTGTCCCAAATGCATGCCAGGCATATGCAGAGTCCCTTGATAACCCTACAAGCCTCACCCATGTATCCCTGGCACACTGGGTTTAACAGGACAGTGCAAATAAATAGGATTTCCTTGTGGCCCTGCACATCCAGGCATTAATACACAAACTTACCTTTAACTCTTCCGTTGCCTTTTCTGCTTCCTCTTGCACCATGTCGAAGAGCTGGAAGTCCCCGCCGCTCTCTGGGGCCGAGACCTCTGCTCTCTCTCCGGGTACTGACGGCTCATGGTCAGGGCAGGCAGGTTGGCCGGTAGTCGGAGAGGCGCCCTCTCCCTGCTCACAGTTGGGCCGGTAACTTGTGATCAGACGGTAGCGGCTTTCTTGGCGCTTGGCTTCCTTTGAGGCTCGTAGGTACTGCTGGATCCTCTGCGCGCTCCCCAGGGAGGGGCGCCGGGTGGCTCGGTCCCGTGAAATCGCTTCCTGGATGTACTTCTGGAGAGGCTCATTCTGAGGGAGAAACAGCGCAAACACTCAGCTCCGAGACGCCAGCATTAATTAACTGGTTGGTCATACCTTCCAAACTCCAAAATAGGATGAGGCCAATTATTATTACACCCCCACTTATTAACCCTGCTCATTAATCAACGCAAATCCGCATTATCATTTGTATTACCAGTTATTTTAATTATGACTAGGCCCGATTCCTGACCTTTATTAATATTAATTATTATTGTTTATTATTACCACTATGTAGCAGGCCCTGCCCTATAATAATACTGTATTAATATTACAGGCCTCAGGCCCACTCTATAATTATTACCACCAGCCTCGGTTTCTCTAATTATTACAGTACTACAGGCCAGTGTATAATATTATTATACAGGCCTACGTGTAGGTTATATTATTATTATGACAGGCCTCAATATATAGTATTATGGGTTTCAGTGTATATCATTATTATTATGACAGGCCTCAGTGTATGGTATTATTATTATATAGGCCTCAGTGTAGGTTATATTACTATTATTATTATTGACATAACTCAGGCCTCAATGTCTATCATTATGACAGGCCCAGTGTGTAGTATTATTAACTCAAGCCTCATTGTATAGTATTATCTCAGACCTCAGTGTATAGTATTATTATCTCAGGCCTCATTGTATAGTATTATCTCAGGCCTCAGTGTATAGTATTATTATCTCAGACCTCAGTGTATAGTATTATCTCAGGCCTCAGTGTATAGTATTATTATCTCAGGCCTCAGTATATACTTAGTATTATTATCTCAGGCCTCAGTGTATACTTAGTATTGTCTCAGGCCTCGGTGTATAGTATTATTATCTCAGGCCTCAGTGTATACTTAGTATTGTCTCAGGCCTCGGTGTATAGTATTATCTCAGGCCTCGGTGTATAGTATTATCTCAGGCCTCGGTGTATAGTATTATCTCAGGCCTCGGTGTATAGTATTATCTCAGGCCTCGGTGTATAGTATTATCTCAGGCCTCGGTGTATAGTATTATCTCAGGCCTCAGTGTATAGTATTATCTCAGGCCTCAGTGTATATAATTATTATCTCAGGCCTCAGTGTATAGTATTATTATCTCAGGCCTCAGTGTGTAGTATTATTATCTCAGGCCTCAGTGTGTAGTATTATTATCTCAGGCCTCAGTGTGTAGTATTATTATCTCAGGCCTCAGTGTGTAGTATTATTATCTCAGGCCTCAGTATATACTTAGTATTATTATCTCAGGCCTCAGTGTATACTGAGTATTATCTCAGGCCTCAGTGTATAGTATTATTATCTCAGGCCTCAGTGTGTAGTATTATTATCTCAGGCCTCAGTGTATAGTATTATTATCTCAGACCTCAGTGTGTAGTATTATTATCTCAGGCCTCAGTGTGTAGTATTATTATCTCAGGCCTCAGTGTGTAGTATTATTATCTCAGGCCTCAGTGTGTAGTATTATTATCTCAGGCCTCAGTATATACTTAGTATTATTATCTCAGGCCTCAGTGTATACTGAGTATTATCTCAGGCCTCAGTGTATAGTATTATTATCTCAGGCCTCAGTGTGTAGTATTATTATCTCAGGCCTCAGTGTATAGTATTATTATCTCAGACCTCAGTGTGTAGTATTATTATCTCAGGCCTCAGTGTGTAGTATTATTATCTCAGGCCTCAGTGTGTAGTATTATTATCTCAGGCCTCAGTATATACTTAGTATTATTATCTCAGGCCTCAGTGTATACTGAGTATTATCTCAGGCCTCAGTGTATATAATTATTATCTCAGACCTCAGGCCTCTGTGTATAGTATTATTATCTCAGGCCTCAGGCCTCGGTGTATAGTATTATTATCTCAGGCCTCAGTGTATAGTATTATTATCTCAGGCCTCAGTGTATACTTAGTATTATTATCTCAGGCCTCAGTGTATAGTATTATTATCTCAGGCCTCTGTGTATAGTATTATTATCTCAGGCCTCAGTGTATACTTAGTATTATTATCTCAGACCTCAGTGTATAGTATTATTATCTCAGGCCTCAGTGTATACTTAGTATTATTATCTCAGGCCTCAGTGTATATAATTATTATCTCAGACCTCAGGCCTCGGTGTATAGTATTATTATCTCAGGCCTCAGTGTATATAATTATTATCTCAGGCCTCAGTGTATAGTATTATTATCTCAGGCCTCAGTGTATATAATTATTATCTCAGGCCTCAGTGTATATAATTATTATCTCAGGCCTCAGTGTATAGTATTATTATCTCAGACCTCAGGCCTCGGTGTATAGTATTATTATCTCAGGCCTCTGTGTATAGTATTATTATCTCAGGCCTCAGTGTATACTTAGTATTATTATCTCAGGCCTCAGTGTATAGTATTATTATCTCAGACCTCAGACCTCAGGCCTCGGTGTATAGTATTATTATCTCAGGCCTCTGTGTATAGTATTATTATCTCAGGCCTCAGTGTATACTTAGTATTATTATCTCAGGCCTCAGTGCGTAGAATTATTATCTCAGACCTCAGTGTATAGTATTATTATCTCAGGCCTCGGTGTATAGTATTATCTCAGGCCTCAGTGTATAGTATTATTATCTCAGGCCTCAGTATATACTTAGTATTATCTCAGCCCTCAGTGTATAGTATTATCTCAGGCCTCAGTGTATAGTATTATCTCAGGCCTCGGTGTATAGTATTATTATCTCAGACCTCAGTGTATAGTATTATCTCAGGCCTCAGTGTATAGTATTATTATCTCAGGCCTCAGTATATACTTAGTATTATCTCAGCCCTCAGTGTATAGTATTATCTCAGGCCTCAGTGTATAGTATTATTATCTCAGCCCTTAGTGTATAGTATTATCTCAGCCCTTAGTGTATAGTATTATCTCAGCCCTCAGTGTATAGTATTATTATCTCAGGCCTCAGTGTATAGTATTATTATCTCAGCCCTTAGTGTATAGTATTATCTCAGCCCTCAGTGTATAGTATTATTATCTCAGCCCTTAGTGTATAGTATTATCTCAGCCCTTAGTGTATAGTATTATCTCAGCCCTCAGTGTATAGTATTATTATCTCAGGCCTCGGTGTATAGTATTATTATCTCAGGCCTCAGTGTATAGTATTATTATCTCAGCCCTTAGTGTATACTTAGTATTATTATCTCAGCCCTTAGTGTATACTTAGTATTATCTCAGGCCTCGGTGTATAGTATTATTATCTCAGGCCTCAGTGTATAGTAGTATCCATGACCCGCACCTGGGAGGTGACAGTGGCTGTGAGCCTGAACACGTGTGTGTGCTCCGCCCCGGCCTCTCCCTGCTCCTCCGACCGGACCTCTCCCTGCTCGGCCCCGGCCTCTGCCTCCTCAGCCGGCTCCGCGCGGGGTTTCTTGCAGCGCAGTATTAGCGCCTCCGCCGGCTCCGCTCCCCGCTTCCGCTTCACCCGCAGCACGGCGGCTTCCATGGCAACCAGAGAGTCGGCGCAAACCTAGTGACCTCACCGAGCGCGCGCCATCTTGTGTGTGGCAAAGGGAGGCCGCGCGTGCTTCCGTCTCCCTGGTTACACCGAGGCGCGGGGTCACCGCTGCCGACTGCCGAGCATTGTGGGAAGATGGCGGCCCCCAGCTCAGGAGCGTTGTGATCTACAGGAAACCAAGTGAGTGACGCTCATCGGGCGAAGTGAGTGAGGCTGGTCAGTGAGTGAGTGAGGCTGGTCAGTAAGTGTATGTCTTTGTTTTTATAGCGCCATTAATGTACATAGCGCTTCACAGCAGTAATACACGTGACAATCCTATAGATAACAAATAATTTAAATAACACAAAGGGAAGAAGTGTTTCAGACATAAAAGTAACATTTAGGAAAAGGAGTCACTGCTCCGAAGAGCTCACAGTCTGAGTGAGTGAGACTGATCAGTGAGTGAGACTTCCTTATAATTAGGGATTCTGGTTTTAGGTTTTTACAAAAAAAACAGACATACTGCTTGTCTCGCACTTTCAGTTAAATCCGAACCCCACCTGGAAATGAAGCATCATTTTTTTAACGCATTAGACCTTTTGTAGCAACCCAGTCACAGATAGGAGACAGAGGGAGTATGCGAGCTACAAATAGTGCCCCAAATCAAATGTTTCAATTGGGGACATGCAAGTACACCAATTTATTTTTAAATAAAATCAGCATAAAAACAAAAAATAAACACAGAAAACCAAATCCCTACTTATGTGTGATACAAAGAAGAGGGGGAGTTTCCAACCCGAAAAAGTGAGGAAATGTGTGAAATGTCAAAAAGATGATTTTATTGAAACAACCAGATACAAATACATGACGTGAAACACTATACACTGAATATAACATGAAAGTGAACAGCACAACTGACCAATATACAATAAAGTGAATATGGCATAACCGTATACAATGCGGGATAAAACAAGTGGTAAAGGAGAACACGGGGATAAGGAAAGAGGGGGAACTCTGTCAGAGTTTGCAATCACAGGATCCCCAGGGCCATGGAATGCTAGTTAATATATAATGAGTTATAATTAGCAGGTATAATGGGTGTGGTATGGGTGTCATTCCTGAAGGTGCTATCCCTATGACCTCGGCGGGAAGTTCATACAGCGCTCAGCCATGAAGGTTTTCTGTGGACGAGTTAACCCCACCACAGGGGCGGTGGACTTGGTGGAGGAAGATGAAAACTATGATTATCACCAAGAGATTGCCAGGTGAGTGCTGCTTGGGATGTGGAGCGTGTACCACTAGAGTTAAATTCTTATACACACATGTAGAACACGCAGTCGGGGAGAAGCGCAGAACATGGATTTATTCCATTTTTTATTTTGGAGTAAATAGTGCAGACGGCGGTCCTTCGTACATATAGGGCTGTATTTACTAAGCAGCGTTCTGCCATGCAAACCTTTCAAATGACTAGCCGGTGTCTTCCAGCGCCGGACTGGACCATAATCCGCGCAGGATCTATATAGATCTCACACGTCTGAGTTGACACGTGTGTCTCTCTGCGCAGCTTGGCACTCTCCTGTACGTCCGCTGTACAGTGACTGTTAATACTTATATGTTAAGCGAATCTCGGAGACCTTTGGCTGCCTCCTGTCCTGAGTGTGGTAATCGGACCTCCGTCCCTGCTGAGACATGTTTGTGTTTTATCTGATCCCCACAGATCGTCGTATGCGGACATGCTGCACGACAAGGATCGAGTAAGTAAGGAAGTGTAATTGTGTCAATGGGGCTTTTTGTGTTATGACATCGCATCATCCCTAACCTGTGACATCATACAGCAGAAAATACCACACATACGCAGAACATTGATACACGGAACATGCTTACATCTTTGTGTGATTAGGCTTTCACGTTATTGAAGACCATGCTGGAGTGATACGAACCCCTCTGATTTGGTCAGCATTGGCGTTTCAGTAACGCTCCGTTCCGTGATAACCGCCATTCTGACACGCCTGTTCTCCCTCGCAGAACGAGAAGTATTACCAAGGTATCCGGGCGGCGGTGCGCAGAGTGAAGGAGCGCGGAGAGGAGGCCATGGTTCTGGACATCGGGACAGGCACGGGACTCCTGTCCATGATGGCGATCACAGCGGGCGCAGACTTTTGCTACGCCATCGAGGTGCGGGGCGATCACTCCTCACGTGCGATCACTCGGCAGTCGTGTCTTTCAAATGTGGAAACTTTGATAATGAAAGCTTGAATTTTTAAGAGAAGGAGGATGTCACGGGGACCCACAGGGGTCACACGTGGATATGGGAGAATACCATGAATATGATGTTTGGGTGGGGGGAAGTTTGCACCAGTGAAGGTAGCAGAGCCGCTACATCAAGGTTTCATGGTGGCGTAACGTTGTCTATCGCAGGTTTTCAAGCCGATGGCTGACACTGCGCTGCGGATAGTGGAAAAGAACGGCTTCAGCGGCAAGATCAAAATCATCAACAAGCACTCAACGGAGGTGACGGTGGGATCAGGTGAGCGAGCGCTGGGGATGTGACCCAATGGAACACGGAAACACGTTATCACGGACACATACCATATAGAAAGGGTTCCTGATAAGAGATCACAAGTGAAAGGACTCTGCAGGGTATAGATATTAGTGGGGTTTGTTTAACCTTTGCCGGGGCGGTAACGGAGCAGTGCCAGTTGGCTTACAAGATAAAGCAATGTTATCAACATCACGGTTACTCCATATGTACAGGAAGGAGACCCCTTTTTAAGTGATTTATTTACAGTTCCCCTGCGTTAAACTGACACTGGAGAGTGGGTATCCCCCCGCCCCCAATTCTTTTTTTATTTTGGGGTGATACACATGGCCCTGGCGGCACCTGATGAAGATGAGTGGTGGGATATTTCGGGGACGCCTCCCTCTCTCTAACTCTCCTTGCTGTGCAGGCGGAGACATGCAGGCCCGCGCCAACATCCTGATCACTGAGCTGTTTGACACGGAGCTCATAGGGGAAGGAGCTCTGCCCAGCTACGAACACGCTCAGCAGAACCTTATGCAGGTGCGTGACCCGGATACCGTGTCCCTCCCACACGTAATCACAGGCGCCAGGCGTTACCGCAACCTTACTGGCCGATATTGGGGCGTCTGTTTGAATGATAAAATATGTATGTGGGTGTGTGTGTATGTATATATAAGTATGATGTATGTATATTATATGTATGTATAAAATAGCTAGTGCTGTTGGCCGCACTTTTTACAACAGTTTACTGAATTTGAGATTGAGTCTCGCTGAACCGCAAGGCCTGTGGCACGGTGTGCCAATGTGTTGCTGTGCTGCTGAGCCATTGTTCTGTGCAGCTGAGCCATTGTGCCTTGCTGCGGTGTGCGGCGGCGCTGAGCCATTGTTCTGTGCCGCGGTGTGCCGTGCCGCTGAGCCGTTGCCTGTCGGTTTGTGCAGGATCAGTGGGAGGCGGTCCCTCACCGGGCCACGGTGTACGCTCAGCTGGTGGAATCTCATAGGATGTGGAGCTGGAACAAGCTCCTCCCCCTGCGCCTGGGATCTGAGGAGATCCGGTCCCCGACGGAAATGGAGAGCTGCCCCGGGGGCCCGTCTGTGTGCGACATCCAACTGAACCAGGTGTCCCAGAGTGACTTCCGCCCGCTCAGCGACGTTCTCGCCGTCTTCAGGTACGGGGGCTTCTTATTGACCCTTTGCTGCCAGCGGGGCTGCACTCGGGATTCTGGAGCTTCCATGAGAGATCATACAAACCTCTGACCCGCTTTTAATATGGCCGTTGGCTCCTCCCACAGAGATCACAGAATAAAGGGCCCTCTGTGTATGTTTATATTGTGTATCTTCCCCCTGCAGGGTGGATTTCAGCCAGCAGGTCAGCAGCTCCGCGGCCTCTCACCCCGTGCGCATTAGGTCTCTGGCCTCCGGAGCGGCTCAGGTTGTCCTGTCCTGGTGGGACATGGATATGGATCCTGAGGGGACAGTCACATGCAGTATGGAGCCACACTGGCTGCATCCCACATCCCAGCCCGGCCCGGTAAGGAGACCTCCCACAGCAAGGGCCACAGGCTCTATACACGTGTGTGTGTGTGTGTGTGTGTGTGTGTGTGTGTGTGTGTGTGTGTGTATATATCTATATATATATATATAATATATATATATATATATATATATATATATATATATATATATTTTATTACTTGTGAGCACATTCACATGTCTTAGGCAGGTCTGCAACCCTGCTTTTCGCCATTATCACCTAGCATACAGTGCTTCCACTGCAGCAAGGGATTCTGGGAAATGACATGCAAATGAGCACACAGTGCCACTTTTTCTCAAGACCACATTACATGGAAACCCCTTGAGCCAATGCAGGCTGCTTTAAATACAGCTTTTAAACATAGCATGGGATGAGATGCAAATCCAGTAAACCCACTCACAGACAGACTGTTTCGACCTTGTGGGTCTCATCAGTGTGAGGTTGGTTATACTGGCTTTGTAATTTGAGACATGAAGTAGGTCTTCACCACACATTATTTTTATATTATTATTCACACACACATCTCTCCAATAAAGAATATTACTTGTGAGCACATTCACATGTCTTAGGCCTTGCCCCCGCTGCCTACTACAGCGTCCGCTGTGGCGGACGCTGCACGGACGAGAGCCCTCCCCTCAATGGTGCCGGGCCCGCTGCGAGGGGGGGCCGCAGCGCTGGGGCGAGAGTTGCTCCTGCTCTCAATAAAATTGAGGGCAGGACTCGCGTCGAGCGATTAGGCACGCCCCCGGCGGTTCAGCCAATGAGGGCGAACCTGCCGGGTGACGTAATGGCCGCGCCCCCGTAACTCCTCCGCCATGCCCCCCCCAGTCTTTCTTCCTGCAGTGAGCTGCAGACCGGGGAATCGGCTGAACGCGCCGCCAATATCGCGGGCGCGCGTTACAGCGGAGAGACCGGGGCCTTAGCCTTAGACAGGTCTGCAACCCTGCCTTTCAACCATTTTCCCCTAGGATACAGTGCTCCCACTGCAGCAAGGGATTCTGGGAAATGACATGCAAAGGAGCACACGTGTCACCAGGTTGCAGACCTGTCTAAGGCTTTGGTTCCGCTGCGGCCGCGTGCGCGCTACTCACCATGTGATGGTGTCCTCCCGAGCCGGTCCCAGTCCCCCCTGGCTGCACAGCTCACTACACGCTGTGACGCGTCAGCCGCCAGGGGATGCAAGAGAATTGTAATCCCAAGTGGCGACACGTCACGTGGTGTGGCTGTGAGCCAATGAGGAGAGGAGGGCTTCGGAGAGGAGGAGGGGAGGGCTTCGGGAGGAGGGAAAAGCAGCTGCAGCACCACGGGAGCCCCCCTGCTCCCTCCCACAGACTCTGTCCTCAGGGAGGCTTTGGGGAGCGGGGAGGCGGGGGAGGGAACCCCCTGACACAGTGATGGCCCCGCCCCCCGACGTCATTGCTGCGCCCACCCGACCCGTTTTGGCCACGCCTCCTGCTCCCTACAGACCGCAGATAGCGGTCAAGTGCCTCTCCACGCGCCGCCTGTCTGCAGTGCGTGCTCTGAGGCAGCGGGGCCTTAGCCTAAGACATTCTTACTGTGTGTGTATGTATATCTGCCCCGCCCAACCGTTAGCAGGACAGTAACACTACGTGATATATAGTCTATATATCTCATCCCTAGTCAGTCCACTGCAGGGTGAAGGCATGCCCAATGACACACACACGGAGACAGACGCACACAGAGACACAGTATAGTGACAGTACTTTGTGACACTGTATACAGGATTCTGGGTGTCGCCAATGAGCACATGTATAGTGACCCTCCTGTGCTTTCAATAGGGCCCCTAACAATGTACGATGCGGCAGCATTACACAGCTTAGGAGGTGCAGAGCCAAGAGACCCGTGCAGAGGCAGGTGTATCACTCAGTGACGTGCAATATCTCACCCTGTGCTTGTGGCTGGTTTAGTGGAGAGATCACTGGATGCAGTGCGTGTACTTCCTGCCAGAGGAGAGTCCCGTGGCGCAGGGGGAGGAGCTACGTCTGACCGCTCACCAGGATGACTACTGCGTGTGGTACAGCCTCACGAAAACCGGGTAACTCGCCTCCCCTTCCCACTCCGAAGGTCGCTATTAAATCTCACATAGCCGGGCAACACACAACCTAAAGAAGGTATCTAATTGGCTTCCTTAAACTAGTCCAGCCGTGCTTCAAGCAAAAATTATTACACATATTTTAGGGCCTCTGGTTAAATGTTCGTCAGTCAAGGACTCCCTCTACCCGTAATCCCCCCTCCTCCCTCCGTCCTTAGAGAGTCCATAATGATAAGGGGAGGGGGAGAGAGGGGGCTTTGCCTGTGGAACACACAGAGACATCAGACAGAAGGGAGCAGCCTGAGGAAATCCCCCCCCCCTCCCAGGCCTCAGCCCCCTGTGTTTATATAATAACTGTAAAAATACTTATTGGTGTCAGGGAGGCATCAATCACCCAGATGTCACTTAACTTAACCATGTCGCTGCTATTAGTACACTTTGCACCTAGGAGAGACTGACCCCTTAACCATGTCACTGCTATTAGTACACTTTGCACCTAGGAGAGACTGACCCCTTAACCATGTCACTGCCATTAGTACACTTTGCCCCTAGGAGGGACTGACCCCTTAACCATGTCACTGCCATTAGTACACTTTGCCCCTAGGAGGGACTGGCCCCTTAACCCTGTCACTGCCATTAGTACACTTTGCCCCTAGGAGGGACTGACCCCTTAACTATGTCACTGCCATTAGTACACTTTGCCCCTAGGAGGGACTGAGCCCTTAACCCTGTCACTGCCATTAGTACACTTTGCCCCTGGGAGAGACTGACCCCTTAACCCTGTCACTGCCATTAGTACTATTTGCCCCTAGGAGAGACTGACCCCTTAACCATGTCACTGCCATTAGTACACTTTGCCCCTAGGAGAGACTGACCCCTTAACCATGTCACTGCCATTAGTACACTTTGCCCCTAGGAGAGACTGACCCCTTAACCATGTCACTGCCATTAGTACACTTTGCCCCTAGGAGGGACTGACCCCTTAACCATGTCACTGCCATTAGTACACTTTGCCCCCTAGGAGAGACTGACCCCTTAACCCTGTCACTGCCATTAGTACTATTTGCCCATAGGAGAGACTGACCCCTTAACCCTGTCACTGCCATTAGTACACTTTGCCCCTAGGAGGGACTGACCCCTTAACCATGTCACTGCCATTAGTACACTTTGCCCCTAGGAGAGACTGACCCCTTAACCATGTCACTGCCATTAGTACACTTTGCCCCTAGGAGAGACTGACCCCTTGACCCGTGTGGCAGGGAAGGGGTTACGCAGCTGGCCCTGCACTGCCAAGCTGCTGTGTATATCAGTGCAGAGCAGTGTGTTACATTTCCCCCCTGGCAGGGAAGGGTTTACTCAGGGAGTATATGGCATCACACACCGTTACCTGCCGCCTCTTCCCTCCGCTCCTTTTCCTGCCCCGGTTTGAGTGATTTCCCCCCCCCCCCCCTCTCTTATTCCTGCAGCACAGGGGAGCAGAGCGAGACGTCCGCACAGCGTCCCGCGTGTCACTGCGGAGCCCACATCACTTGGAACCGGGCACGTTTCGGGGAACTCAATGACCAGCGCAGGATGGAGCGGTACGAGGCGGCTCTGAGAGAGGTGAGGGGCGGGGCGGTGGGTACCCTTAACACTCCGACAGCTGGACGCGTGCGGGTGCAATACTCCGGCAGCTGGACGCGCGCGGGCGAAATACTTCGGCAGCTGGACGCGCGCGGGCGCAATACTCCGACAGCTGGACGCGCGCGGGTGCAATACTCCGACAGGTAGTAGATATAGGTGAAGCACAGCCGAGGAAATCCTTTATCCAATGTCCATACAGGAAGAAAGGGTAGGCCACTCCAAACTGACGAAAAAGTTAATTTATTGCAAGACTAACATACAGTGCCATAAAGGGACTGATAGAACGCACTGTATGTCAGTCTTGCAATAAATTTACTTTTTCGTCAGTTTGGAGGGCCTACCCTTTCTTCCTGTATGGACATTGGATAAAGGATTTCCTCGGCTGTGCTTCACCTATATCTACTACCTGTCTGAATTTACCACGGATGGACTGCACACCTATGATGGTCAGAGTGCCCCTGACGTAACACAGGTAAAGAGCCGCAGTGCTTTAAACATTTACTGGTTACGACGGACATTGTCCTTCATATTATATAGCTGGATTGTTTTTTATTATAGTGTACATGGCAGACTCCACTAGTCACTATTCCCTTCCGGTTTGCCTCATAACAAGTGGGGGCGCTCCATCGTCACATGGATTCTCAATTATGGCATCATGGTTGTGAAAGCGCAGAAATAAAATCAATGAGTCAAGGGTTCAAAAAGTAACAACATGAGTTTATCTGTACCAAGGCACAATTGGGAGACAAGAATTCAAAAAGAACTCAAGCCTCTGAAAACATATTGCTTGGTATCATATTTTTATACATTTCAAAATGAGTAATACACCCCTTAAGGGGGATGGCTTAGAGATAAAAAACATATGATGACTTATACAAAAAGACATATTGATACCTAAATATGCTGCATACGCTATATTCTTATCCTATATACCATATATGTGGGCCGCCCTTAACCTTGTGACATAAGGGAGTTACTGTGTCCAGCCCTGTGTGTTACTGTATCTGTCAGATAACAGAACCTAAAGTCAGCAGGAATATCTAAGACAGGAAAAACCTCTTACGAATGCATTTTCAATTCTTGCAGGCCTCGTAGGAATTACACAAGGGCGAGTTACATCTAGGAGCGATACTCTGCAGAATCAAACATTCACAGATCATACACGAATGAAACAAATAAGCATACATACAAGCAAACACTCAAAATGGCGGTTAGGCCAAAATGGAAGTGATGATAGCCACACACATTATCTCAATCTTCACAGTCCTCTCTTTTTATTCTTGAAATCATAGTCTTTTAAGGATAATTCAGATAAAACTCAGAAGCGTTGCACTGGCCTGGAGGGCCCAAATTTGCATGGCTTTGATAGTTCTGGAAACTCACAGAGCTGTTGGCTATCATATCAGCCAGGTTGGTCTTTCTGCCATCATTTTCATCTGTATTCCATTGAGGAGGACTGACTTTTCCTTCTGAGATTGCATCTTCCGTAGTGTCGTCTGTGATCAGTGGCATGGCCTGGGTAGAGGGTGTTACACACCTTTGCAGTATAGATTTACTGCACATGACACAGACATACAAAACAATCAGAACTGCAAACACACAGACAATTCCATTCATCAGTTTCGCTCCTAGGAAACCAACCAACTTGGTAATTCCTAACGGGTCCCATCCCTCATCTCCGTTTTTCCTTAATCTCTCCTGTATCTCTGCGATCTTCTCTAGCTCGTGCTCAATCTTACCACTTTGATCTCTAATAAAAACACAACATTGCTCTTTAACGAGGGCACATACGCCCCCCTTCGATGCTAAAATATAGTCTAGAGCCATTCTATTCTGTAGGGCCATTAATCTAATCTGTACCTGTTCCTGGTTGAGTAAATTAATGGATGTAGTTGTATGATTGAGGACATCATCCAGTACATCTGTAAGTACATTGAACCTGTCATATAGTAACCCAACTCCTACATTAGGAAATAAGCTAGCCCAAAATTGTTCTTTCCATAGACTACTTTTCAACCCCTGTGTGTTGGAAGTGGCTCTGCTATTCCTGATCCTGCCAGTGAGTCATTGTAAAGGCAGGTACAATTGTACCTAGATAGCAAGACCCCGTCCAACCACATGGTAATACTCTGTAGGCCCATTTTCCACAAAGCCAATACACTCCCCTTGGTAAACTAGAATTTGTGCAAGCACCTTTTACTATCTTAATTAAAACTGAAAAAATTAAGGCCACATCCTCCCTGTAAATTTTTAGTTCCAGGCTGTAAATATATGTTTACACAAGTTTCATTAGTTGGTGGAGGCACCTGGCCCATAAATTGATTGTTGTTCCCAGTGTAATTTATGTAAAATCCACCTACAGGAACCTCATTTACCAGTGGAATTCGGTTTAAAAGTTTAGAAATGTTCCCTGTAAACAAATTCAAATTGACATTTCCTTTTCTAAATTCGGCATTAGTATAAGGTATCCCAACCCAAGGGGCTGTTTGTGTATGTGGTATATATCCACACACCCAACAGGGTTCCCTTACCCCTGATTTAATATACACAGATCTGCAAACGTCAATAAACGTATTATCTTTTCCCCAAGGGGTTAAATGTAATTCTCTCTTGCGTCGTTGGGGGCCACTAGAGTATGGCAGGGAATCATTGTATATATTCCCATGTGACTCATTAACCTGTGTAGTATTGTGCAAGATTGTATGGTTGTCTGCAAAATGATGTGACCATAAAACAATAAACATTACAAATGTTGCAAAACCGATCATCCCTAGTACTGCCTTATCATCATCTGGATGACGTAGGCTGATCTTGTTTAGCGGAGCATACATCTTAAAAACACACTCTAAAGCATAAAAATAATATTGAGTCCTGATAAAAACAAATTGTTCGTTTAAGACCGGGCCTTGATAATATTGAGTCCAAAAAAACCCAACAAATTGTTTGTTTAAGACCGGGCCTTGCCTGAAGTCTTAATTCCTCGGTGGTTAAATGTTCTAGGATTATTATGCCTAGATACACGAACTGTTGGTCAGTGGTCAGGGAAAAACCCGTCAAAACACTGGCTTGATGATTCTTTGTCTTTGTTAGCTGTTTACGGTGGTGCCGGCACTATTTTTACGTGAGTAATGTGTATCCACGAAGATAATTCAGCAACTTTTACTGCAGTGTTGGTTGTGAGTAGCACCTGGAATGGTCCACGCCACCTGGGATGGAGATCGTTTTTGCGTAGGAAATGTTTGACCATCACCCAGTCTCCTTCTTTTAGATGATGCTGCTTTGTATTCTCCTTAATAGACTTTGTGGCCTTCACCTGAGAATGGAGAGACTGAAGCAATTGCATTAATTTCACACAGTAGACGCTAATTAAATCATCAGTCATAGCATGATCATGCATCAATAACTGTAAACTCCCTGCAGTAATCATGGGTCTACCCATCAGGATCTCGTGAGGTGTTAATTTAGTTTTGCCTTGTGGAGCGCTCCTTATTGACATAAGCGCCAAGGGCAGCGCGTCTGGCCAGTGTAATTTGGTTTCAGTGCAAATTTTGCTGATCTTATTTTTGAGAACTCCATTGGTTCTCTCAACTTTCCCTGCACTCTGAGGGTGATATGGGCAATGTAGATGGTAAATAATACCCAACACCTTAGCCAGTTCCTAGACTATAGCGGCAGTGAAATGTGTTCCTTGGTCTGAAAAAATGTGTTGTGGAATCCCATATCTAGGTATGAACTCCTGTAGCAACTTCTTAGCCACTGAGCGCGCGTCCGCGTGCTGACAAGGGTATGCTTCAACCCAGCCTGAAAACATGCAAACAACTACCAGTACATATTGGTAATGCAGGCTGCGAGGCATTTCGATAAAATCGATTTGTAAATTGCGAAAAGGACCTTGGGGGCACAAGATTTTACCTGTACCGACTGGAGCATGTTTGCCAATATTGTGAAGCTGGCAAATATAACATGTGGAACAAAATTCCTCTACTTTAGGCCCAATATTAGGGGCAAACCAGTCATTCCTGATGGATAACAGCATACTCCCCTTATGTGAATGGGCCAACCCATGGGCCATTCGCAAAATGTATGGTTCCAAAGAGGGGGGTAAAACTGGTTTGTTATTGGGGGTAAAACTGGTTTGTTATTGGGGCCATACCAAAGATCTTCTCTACATTGATGACCCTTGGTTGTCCAGTCCTGAACAACCTCAGCAGTTAATTGTTTATAGAAAAACATAAGATCTAATGGTACTGTAACTGGTGTGTCAGTGGGTTGGGTAGTTATAGCATATGCCTGCACATACGGCCTTCTGGCCGCCTGCTTAGCCGTGGAATCAGCAAAAGCATTGCCTCGTGAGAGTGGGTCAGTTGAGTTGGTGTGTTCTGCAACTTTAATTACAGCTAGTGAGTGAGGGAGGAGTAAGGCCTCCAATAAATTTTTTACCTGCTGTGTATTGGGGAACCTGCAGCTGTGATAAATCCCCGTAGACGCCAGAGGGCGCCAAAGTCATGTACAACTCCAAATGCATATCGTGAATCTGTGTATATGTTTACCGTTTTACCCGTTGCTAGGAAACATGCACGGGTTAAAGCAACCAATTCTGCTATCTGAGCAGAATAGTGAGAGGGGAGGGAGTTGCATTCCAGCACTTCAGTGCTGCTTACCACAGAATATCCTGTACACCTTGTACCGGATGTGTCAATAAAAGAGGACCAATCCACAAAGATCTCTAAATCAGCTGATGTGATAGGAACCTCAAACAGATTGTCCCTGACATGTGTCACTGTGTCTGTGTCAGTGATACAGTCATGTGGCAGACCTGCGTCAGGTGATGGTAACAGTGTTGCTGGATTGAGTGTAGTGCATCGATGTACGGTTATATTTTCAGAGCCCTGTAATATAATCTCGTACTTAGTTAATCTACTGTTAGTGAGCTGTGAGGATCTTCGTAGAAGTAATGTGGATACTGCATGTGGTACATGTACCTGTAAGATATGTCCCTGTACAATAGCTTGAGCAGTATCAACAAGAATTGCGGCAACCGCCACAGATCGGAGACACGGCGGGAACGCCTGTGCCACTGAGTCAAGCCTAGTACTGTAGTAAGCCACGGGACGCTGTCGGGTGCCATGGGTTTGAGTTAAAACTCCTGAGGCATGTCCCTTGTGCTCGTGGCAGTATAAGGTAAAAGGTAATGTACAATTGGGCAAGCCCAATGAAGGAGCTGAGGTTAAACTCTTTTTTAGCGTGCAGAACGCTTCTTCAGTCTCCTCAGTCCAAGGAACTGGTTGAGCTACACCTTTACGTGTTAGCTGCTGTAATGGGTCTGAAATAGCTGAAACATTGGATATCCATTGTCTGCAATATCTGGCCATTCCTAGGAAACCTCTGAGTTCTTTCTGTGTCCGTGGCCTGGGCACACACTGGATAGGCGTGATTCTATCTGGGTTAATTGAGCGGTGACCTGGTGATAAAATTTGACCCAAATACAGTACTTTTGATTGACATAACTGTAATTTCTGCCTATTGACTTTGTGACCTTTTGTGGCTAGGGTATTTAATAATGCCACTGAGTCAGTTTTGCAGGCTTGCAAAGAGGGCGAGGCTAACAATAGGTCATCTACATATTGTATTAACACTGACCCTTCTGGTAAATGTACATCCTGAAGGTCCCGCTGCAGGATTTGTGAAAATAAGGCGGGGCTTTCTGTGTACCCTTGTGGTATTCGTGTCCAGGTGTACTGATGACCTTTATATGTGAATGCAAAAAGATATTGACTGTCTTTGTGTAACGGAATGCTAAAAAATGCTGAAGACAAATCGGCTACTGTGAAATAGACAGCTGTTGGAGGAATGGATGACAAAATGGTGGCTGGGTGAGGGACCACAGGGAAAATTGGTTGCACAATGCGATTGATCGCTCGTAGATCCTGCACAAACCTATACTTTGGTGGGTCGGAGTGGGGTTTTATAACTGGTAGAATTGGTGTGTTACAAACACTGCTTGTGGGGATTATAACCCCTTCTTGCAATAACTCCTCCATAATAGGGGCTATACCCTGTAAAGCATTTCTGCTGAGAGGGTATTGTCCAATTCTGGGGAGGACTGCATTGGGAAATAATTTAACCCGTACTGGTGCAGCAGACCAGACGTACCCAGTACTGTTGCCAGGAGACGCCCATAAACTATGAGGTAGTGGTTTTAAAATGGCGTCATAATTTTCTGTGGTTAAATTATACACACAGATATTATCTTGCTGGGGGCAGGTGAAAAGCATAATGGACTCTTCATGACCTGGTATTTGTAAATACACAGATCCGTCTGAACGGCAATCAATGGTACATTGTAACCTGCACAATAAATCTTTCCCCATCAAATTAACAGGGCATGTGGGGCTCATTAAAAATTCGTGTTGTAAATCAATATCTCCGATTGTCAGTGCTAGGGGGATGGATAGTGGGTGCGCTATCAGTTTGTTACCTACTCCCCTGACCATTATGTGTGGTTTGTTACTGGTTTTAAAACGAAGAGCAGTTTCCTTTGAAATAGTGGAACATGAGGCTCCTGTATCCAAAAGAAACTGTTCTGGTTTACCATCCAAAAGGACGGTAATATTAGGGCCAGTACTGTCAACTGGAATAGAGGAATAGTGTGTAATGTGCTGTCTAAAAAGTGAAAGAATTCTGTCCTGTTCTTCTGTCTCCTCACGTCATTCTCCATACCCTAAATTGTACATATTGTCAGATGGATTGTGTGGGGGTGGATTCTGAAATCCTTGTTGTCTGTTTTGATAATTGTCCCTATTATTGTATTGCTGATTGGAATTATTTCTTGGTGCTCTGCACCTCTTGACTGTGTGTCCCAGTTTACCACAATTGAAACACTGTACTTGGGACCAATCTTTTCTCCCGCCATTCCCTCCTTCATTGTATCCTTCATTGTAATCATTATAATTCCTATTACCCCTCTGCTGGTTATTTTCCCGACCTTTGCTCATTACCTCTATTGCCTTGAAAAAAAACCAGTCTGGGTTTTCATTAGTTCTTCTTGCTCCCTCTCTCGTGTTTTTTTTTTTTTTCTTCACAATCTACTTAGTTTCGCTCAAAATGTGCGGCGGCTGCAATAACTTCCACCATTGGTTTGTTTTCCCATCCTAGGAGTACTCTAGTTACACCCTTGGATATCTCAGGATCTAAACCCTTTATGTAAGCTGCCACAATAAGAGGAACTGCATTTGCTTCAGAGTCCCTTATTCCCCCATAAGCAGTAACAGCAGTAATAATTTTGTCTGCAAATTCTTCCACTGTTTCCCCCTTCTTTTGTTTCATAGAATTTATTTTTCCCCAATTAACCCGTGGTGCAAAGGCTGCTCTTAGTGCTGCCAGAACATCTGTCTGTAACCTGATTCTCCCATCCCGTAATCTATGTGTGTTTTCAACCTGTGCCCATGGTGCTCCCGCTGCTCCTGCATTGTCATATTGTTTTACAAATTTGCCTCGCTCCGTTGTGGTCATAATTACAGTCAGTAAATGTTTTATATCCCCACAAGTTGGATCATAAGCTGTAATAACACTCTGCATTTGTTCACAAAACCCTTTAATATCTTCCTCAGGTCTGGAAAACTGTGTTTTTAAAGCTAGTATTTCTCCTGGTGTCCAGGGGATGTATATCTGTGGCTGGCGACCTTCAACTAAGTTCCCTGTCACTTCCCTCATTGGCGTAACATTAATGTTTTCTGGGGGAAGACTTACATTTTCAGGGGTCACAACTGGGGGTTGTTGGCTTCGTGTACGGGATGCGACTGGGTCATCAAGAATTTGATTTACAGGGCTAAGTCTGGGCATAATATTGCAAGCAAGATTGGTTAGTATATTGTTAAGGAGTCTTATGCTCCTTGGGGTAGATGGAGGGCTTTCTGGGCTGTCAGATGAAGGTTGGGGAGTTTTATGTTTGGAAGATTGTGAGGGTCCTGAGTAGGCTGGGGGTGGTGTATCATCAAAATCAATCCGACGGACAACAAAAGGTGTGCCGGGAGGTGTTGGTGTAAGCTGTTTGGACACCTCAGACTGTGGAGGGGGTTGTGGTGGTGTTTGCACAGCGGTGGGTGCAATAGAAGAAATAATAGGAGCCAGTACAGGGGCGGTAGGCATGATACTGGGAGTAGGTGCAGGGGCAGGAGGCACGATAATGGGAATACTGGGAATAGGTGCAGGGGCAGGAGGCAACAGGGCAGGTGGTACCGTAGGGGTACACATGGCCGGGTCTAAAAGGAAATCTCTCTCTTCTGTAAGATACACTTCATTGGGTTTCTGTGTTATTTCTTTTACCCTCACAGGGTATAAAGATGTTGTGACTAATTGTGATGCGTGTTTTTCCCATTGTACTAATGTACCCCATTCATCTTTGCTGACTGCACTAGGGTCCTTCAATAAAGTTTTTCTTAATGAATATAGAATATTTAAACTAAAAGTGCCATCTTGTGGCTAGCAGTAGCAATTGTCAATATCTCTAACTGCACGTTTCATCCATAGCTTATTATACTTTCGAAAATTATTATTGCCATAAAGTCTACACATATTTTCAAGGGGCGTACCCTTCGCCGGCGACTGAGAATGTAGGTTTCCCATAATTCTCCTGTATTACACAGATCAACGTTAGCTGACCATATACCAATAAGGTGCCCACTACTTGGTAGAATATAGAGTTAAGGACCAGTGGTATTAAAAAAATAAAATAGTCACCTGTTGTTCCTTAACAAAATTTTCTCTTTCCAAGTTTTTTAAGACTTATCACCTTATTAACTATTATACCTTCTGAGCCCTGAATTGGCCTGCCATTTAGCATAAGGTATAATCTGACCTATCCCTGATCAACGCCAGTCGATCGGGTACCAATAAGGTGCCCCACCACTTGGTATAATATAAGTAGAGTATAGAGTTAAGGACCAGTGGCACTAAAAAAATAAAATAGTTACCTGCTGTTCCTTCACAATAATTCTCTCAACAAGTATAGGGGACTTTCCACCTTATTAACTGTTACACCTTCTGAGCCCTGAATTGGCCTGCCATTTAGCATAAGGTGTAACCTGAGTTTATGGCAATAATATAAAACAACAACAACAACAATACCTGATCAGTATAATATTGATAAACTCACGTGATACAGGGTGTCCCGTCACTCAGGTAGGTTGCCCATAAAGAACAAACTGTCTACAGATTACTCAAACAATTAATCTACTGGCTTTTTTTGTTAAAAATGATAAAGCCTTACCTTATTCCAAGTGCGCACGTTTGAGTAATGTAGCAGTTGCTCCGTCTGGGCTTTCCTGGTCCCGAGATGTTGGGTCCCTATTCGGGCGCCACCTGTGAAAGTGCAGAAATAAAATCAATGAGTCATGGGTTCAAAAAGTAACAACATGAGTTTATCTGTACCAGGGCACAATTGGGAGACAAGAATTCAAAAAGAACTCAAGCCTCTGAAAACATATTGCTTGGTATCACATTTTTATACATTTCAAAATGAGTAATACACCCCTTAAGGGGGCTGGCTTAGAGATAAAAAAATATATGATGACTTATACAAAAAGACATATTGATACCTAAATATGCTGCATACGCTATATTCTTATCCTATATACCATATATGTGGGCCGCCCTTAACCTTGTGACATAAGGGAGTTACTGTGTCCAGCTTTGTGTGTTACTGTATCTGTCAGATAACAGAACCTAAAGTCAGCAGGAATATCTAAGACAGGAAAAACCTCTTACGAATGCATTTTCAATTCTTGCATGCCTCGTAGGAAATACACAAGGGCGAGTTACATCTAGGAGCTATACTCTGCAGAATCAAACATTCACAGATCATACACGAATGAAACAAATAAGCATACATACAAGCAAACACTCAAAATGTCGGTTAGGCCAAAATGGAGGTGATGATAGCCACATACATTATCTCAATCTTCACTTGATGATTTCATTTGTTGCTTATTGGATTGGCCTTAACTTTTGAGCACCACAGCCACTACTTTTCTGGCAATACTCCAACAGCTGGACGCGCGCGTGCGCAATTCTCCGACAGCTGTACTCAAGCGGGCACAATACTCCGACAGCTGGACGCGTGCGGGTGCAATACTCCGGTAGCTGGACGCGCGCAGGCGAAATACTTCGGCAACTGGACGCGCGTGGGCACAATACTCCAACAGCTGGATGCGTGTGGGTGCAATACTCCGGTAGCTGGACGCGCGCGGGCGAAATACTTCGGCAGCTGGACGCGCGCGGGCGAAATACTCCGACAGCTGGACGCGCGCGGGCGCAATACTCCGACAGCTGGAAGCGTGTATATTTGTCACGGGGGAATGCGGCGCTCGGTGCTAAAGCCTTTGAGGTCCCAGGGTGCGCCTGCGCCAGTCACTTTACGTCCTGTGACTCGGGCTCAATAGTTAGATTGCTAGCTCTTTAGGTCAAGAGCTCATATATGCAAAATGTTATGTGCCGCGCCGCGTACACTGTCAGGTACAGCGGGAGCGCTCGGGGGTGGAAAGGGAACGTGTTAACTCTGCGGTGCGCAGAATAGAATCCGTAGTGCAGGTACCTGCTGAAAGTGTGTATGTGCGGGCGTGTGCACGTGTGTGTTACCTTGACGTGTTGCAGCTTAACATGTTTTAGCCAAAAGATTGAACTATATGACCCATAATTATGAGAAGGAAATAATTAGTCCGGTATAGGGGCTGGAGATTTGGGGGAGGGGGTTTGGAGGTTTGTGGGTTCTTTGTTTGCTTGGTTTTCTTGTTGTGTTGCCTGTAAATGACACCGTGGTGTCCCACAATTCATGGTTTGTGTTGTGTTTGTGTTACTCCTGCAGGCGCTGAGCCCGGACAGTGTGTGTCTGTGTGTGAGTGACGGCAGTTTGCTCCCGGTCCTGGCGCAATCTATCGGAGCAGCGCAGGTAACTCAGAACCACGTGTCTCCTAACTCAAAGCCACGCAGACCCCACAGGAACACGGAATGTGGCGGTGGATAAGAAGCCCGTGGCTGCCCGTTCTCCTGTCCGCTGTAAAACCTCCGACCCTGTTTGGCCTTTGGGGCTTTCTTTCTTACTTAGGCTTTAGCATTATGTCTGTCCCAAGCACGTTTTACCCCCCTAATGAATAAATCTTATTGGCGACCCCTCAGACTGTCGCTGACACTGTGTGACCGATCCCAGGCTGTATATAGTGTCCTGAACTCGTGGGGGGAACACACACTTAATAATCCCAAAACTGCCCCTCGGTGTGGGCAGGCAGCATGGGGGTACAGCTGTCACTCACTGCGGGAGCTTCCAAAGTTACGCCCCACAATGCCTTGCTGCTGTGGGTGCAAAGCACTGTGGGGAGCGACTTTGGAAGCTCCCGCAGTGAGTGACAGCTGTACCCCCATGCTGCCTGCACACACTGAGGGGCAGTTTGGGGGATTATGCAGTGCGCAGTCCCCACACGGGCTCAGGACCCCGCTATCCTGCCTGGGAACTGCCAGCACTGATTTATTTTGGGCGAGCCCCTTGGAGACGCCTCACGTTCCCCGGTTGGGAATCTCTGCTGTACAGTAGATCATGGACCGTTTGCACCTGTTATATTCTTGCAGTTTATTACTGGCCCCTTTGGCAGTGACGGAGTTAACCCTTTTAGTTTCAGGCTGTATAATCCCCATCTCCAGAGCTCAGCAGCAGGGGGTCCCATCCCTGTGCTGTTTCCCAGATCTTGGGGGATCCCATCCCTGTGCTGTTTCCCAGATCTTGGGGGGTCCCATCCCTGTGCTGTTTCCCTTAACTCGGGAGCTCCCATCCCTGTACTGTTTCCCAGATCTTGGGGGATCCCATCCCTGTGCTGTTTCCCAGATCTTTGGGGGTACCATCCCTGTGCTGTTTCCCTGAACTCGGGAGCTCCCATCCCTGTACTGTTTCCCTGATCTCGGAGTGGGAGGGTGTCCCATACATGTGCTCTTTCCCTGAACTCGGGGGTCCTATCCTTGTGTTGTTTCCCAGATCTTGGGGGATCCCATCCCTGTGCTGTTTCCCAGATCTCGGGGGGAGGGGTGGGTGCCGTCCCATTCCTGTGCTGTTTCCCTGATCTCGGGGTATGCCTGTCCTGTTTCCCTGATCTCGGAGGGGGAGGGTGTCCCATACATGTGCTCTTTCCCTGAACTCGGGGGTCCTATCCTTACGCTGTTTCCCTGAACTCGGGGGTCCCATCCCTGTGCTGTTTCCCTGAACTCGGGGGTCCCATCCTTACGCTGTTTCCCTGAACTCGGGGGTCCCATCCTTACGCTGTTTCCCTGAACTCGGGGGTCCCATCCCTGTGCTGTTTCCCTGAACCCGGGGGTCCCATCCTTACGCTGTTTCCCTGAACTCGGGGGTCCCATCCCTGTGCTGTTTCCCTGAACTCGGGGGTCCCATCCTTATGCTGTTTCCCTGAACTCGGGGATCCCATCCCTGTGCTGTTTCCCTGAACTCAGGGGTCCCATCCCTGTGCTGTTTCCCTGAACTCGGGGGTCCCATCCCTGTGCTGTTTCCCTGAACTCGGGGGTCCCATCCTTACGCTGTTTCCCTGAATTCGGGGGTCCCATCCTTACGCTGTTTCCCTGAACTCGGGGGTCCCATCCCTGTGCTGTTTCCCTGAACTCGGGGGTCCCATCCTTACGCTGTTTCCCTGAACTCGGGGCTCCCATCCCTGTGCTGTTTCCCTGATCTTGCTCCGTTTTTTGCAGATTTACACTATGGAATCCTCCTCAATGTCCCAACAACTCATGGAGAAGGTGTGGGGGGTGGGGGGGAGGCGGGAGCGGGGGGGAGGCGGGAGCGGGGGGGGAGGTGGGAGTGGGGCTTCATATCCCCTTTGCACACCTAAAAATATTGCACACCTAAAAATATAGATCATATTCCCTCTGTATATACACCCGTGTCTGTGTGCGTGTGCGTATACACCCGTGTCTGTGTGCGTGTGCGTATACACCCGTGTCTGTGTGCGTGTGCGTATACACAGTGTCTGTGTGCGTGTGCGTATACACAGTGTCTGTGTGCGTGTGCGTATACACCAGTGTCTGTGTCTGTGTGCGTATACACCCGTGTATGTGTGCGTGCGTGTATACACCAATGCGTGTCTGTGTGTATACATCCGTGTCTGTGTGTGTGTGTGTGTGTGTGTGTGTGTGTGTGTATACATCCGTGTCTGTATGTATATACCCGTGTCTGTGTGCATGTGTATATACATGTGTTCGTGTGTACTGTACGTGCATTTTAAATTATATAGTTGCTCTATGGATGTCATTTTATTTTTAAAAAACTGTCCGCGTGGGGATTTAAAATGGCCGATGGCGTTTGTGCACCGTAAGCAAAGACAAGTTAACTTCAGCTACAGTTTCATTTTGGGAGGAGTTCCTTGCCGGTGCAGCCGCAGTAACATACTTATAACATGATTACCCACACGCCTCCTCTTCCTGAAAGCGTAACCGCCAGTCTCTTGTGTCCGACGCAGATTTTCCGAACCAATCACCTGGGAGATAAAATCCGCGTTCTCCAGAAGTCGCCGGAGGGCGTCACCACGGCCGACCTCGGTGGCAAGAAGGTAACGCCCAGAAACGCCACGCGGGGCCACGGGGTCACTGCTTGAAGAGCCGCAACGTTCTATTGGCTGCCGTTTGTAACGGACATGGAACAATAGAGCGCGCGGTGCTAGTATACGGCAGAGAGAGCTCCGCGCGGTGCTAGTATACGGCAGAGAGAGCTCCGCGCGGTGCTAGTATACGGCAGAGAGAGCTCCGCGCGTTGCTAGTATACGGCAGAGAGAGCTCCGCGCTGTGCTAGTATACGGCAGAGAGAGCTCCGCGCGGTGCTAATATACGGCAGAGAGAGCTCCGCGCGGTGCTAGTATACGGCAGAGAGAGCTCCGCGCGGTGCTAGTATACGGCAGAGAGAGCTCCGCGCGGTGCTAGTATACGGCAGAGAGAGCTCCGCGCGGTGCTAGTATACGGCAGAGAGAGCTCCGCGCGGTGCTAGTATACGGCAGAGAGAGCTCCGCGCGGTGCAAGTATACGGCAGAGAGAGCTCCGCGCGGTGCTAGTATACGGCAGAGAGAGCTCCGCGCGGTGCTAGTATACGGCAGAGAGAGCTCCGCGCGGTGCTAGTATACGGCAGAGAGAGCTCCGCGCGGTGCTAGTATACGGCAGAGAGAGCTCCGCGCTGTGCTAGTATACGGCAGAGAGAGCTCCGCGCTGTGCTAGTATACAGCAGAGAGAGCTCCGCGCGGTGCTAGTATACGGCAGAGAGAGCTCCGCGCGGTGCTAGTATACGGCAGAGAGAGCTCCGCGCGGTGCTAGTATACGGCAGAGAGAGCTCCGCGCGGTGCTAGTATACGGCAGAGAGAGCTCCGCGCGGTGCTAGTATACGGCAGAGAGCGCTCCGCGCGGTGCTAGTATACGGCAGAGAGAGCTCCGCGCGGTGCTAGTATACGGCAGAGAGAGCTCCGCGCGGTGCTAGTATACGGCAGAGAGAGCTCCGCGCGGTGCTAGTATACGGCAGAGAGAGCTCCGCGCGGTGCTAGTATACGGCAGAGAGAGCTCCGCGCGGTGCTAGTATACGGCAGAGAGCTCCGCGCGGTGCTTGTATACGGCAGAGACAGATCCGCACAGTGCTAGTATACGGCAGAGAGAGCTCCGCGCGGTGCTAGTATACGGCAGAGAGAGCTCCGCGCGATGCTAGTATACGGCAGAGAGTGCTCCGCGCGGTGCTAGTATACGGCAGAGAGAGCTCCGCGCGGTGCTAGTATACGGCAGAGACAGCTCCGCGCGGTGCTAGTATACGGCAGAGACAGCTCCGCGCGGTGCTAGTATACGGCAGAGACAGCTCCGCGCGGTGCTAGTATACGGCAGAGAGAGCTCCGCGCGGTGCTAGTATACGGCAGAGAGAGCTCCGCGGGGTGCTAGTATACGGCAGAGAGAGATCCGCGCGGTGCTAGTATACGGCAGAGAGAGCTCCGCGCGGTGCTAGTATACGGCAGAGACAGCTCCGCGCGGTGCTAGTATACGGCAGAGAGAGCTCCGCGCGGTGCTAGTATACGGCAGAGAGAGCTCCGCGCGGTGCTAGTATACGGCAGAGAGAGCTCCGCGCGGTGCTAGTATACGGCAGAGACAGCTCCGCGCGGTGCTAGTATACGGCAGAGAGAGCTCCGCGCGGTGCTAGTATACGGCAGAGAGTGCTCCGCGCGGTGCTAGTATACGGCAGAGAGAGCTCCGCGTGGTGCTAGTATACGGCAGAGAGAGCTCCGCGCGGTGCTAGTATACGGCAGAGAGAGCTCCGCGCGGTGCTAGTATACGGCAGAGAGAGCTCCGCGCGGTGCTAGTATACGGCAGAGACAGCTCCGCGCGGTGCTAGTATACGGCAGAGAGAGCTCCGCGCGGTGCTAGTGTACGGCAGAGAGAGCTCCGCGCGGTGCTAGTGTACGGCAGAGAGAGCTCCGCGCGGTGCTAGTATACGGCAGAGAGAGCTCCGCGCGGTGCTAGTATACGGCAGAGAGAGCTCCGCGCGGTGCTAGTATACGGCAGAGAGAGCTCCGCGCGGTGCTAGTATACGGCAGAGAGAGCTCCGCGCGGTGCTAGTATACGGCAGAGAGAGCTCCGCGCGGTGCTAGTATACGGCAGAGAGAGCTCCGCGCGGTGCTAGTATACGGCAGAGAGAGCTCCGCGCGGTGCTAGTATACGGCAGAGAGAGCTCCGCGCGGTGCTAGTATACGGCAGAGACAGCTCCGCGCGGTGCTAGTATACGGCAGAGAGAGCTCCGCGCGGTGCTAGTATACGGCAGAGAGAGCTCCGCGCGGTGCTAGTATACGGCAGAGAGAGCTCCGCGCGGTGCTAGTATACGGCAGAGAGAGCTCCGCGCGGTGCTAGTATACGGCAGAGACAGCTCCGCGCGGTGCTAGTATACGGCAGAGACAGCTCCGCGCGGTGCTAGTATACGGCAGAGACAGCACCGCGCGGTGCTAGTATACGGCAGAGAGAGCTCCGCGCGGTGCTAGTATACGGCAGAGAGTGCTCCGCGCGGTGCTAGTATACGGCAGAGAGCTCCGCGCGGTGCTAGTATACGGCAGAGAGCTCCGCGCGGTGCTAGTATACGGCAGAGAGTGCTCCGCGCGGTGCTAGTATACAGCAGAGACAGCTCCGCGCGGTGCTAGTATACGGCAGAGAGAGCTCCGCGCGGTGCTAGTATACGGCAGAGAGAGCTCCGCGCTGTGCTTGTATACGGCAGAGACAGATCCGCACAGTGCTAGTATACGGCAGAGAGAGCTCCGCGCGGTGCTAGTATACGGCAGAGAGAGCTCCGCGCGATGCTAGTATACGGCAGAGAGAGCTCCGCGGGGTGCTAGTATACGGCAGAGAGAGCTCCGTGCGGTGCTAGTATACGGCAGAGAGAGCTCCGCGCGATGCTAGTATACGGCAGAGAGAGCTCCGCGGGGTGCTAGTATACGGCAGAGAGAGCTCCGTGCGGTGCTAGTATACGGCAGAGAGAGCTCCGCGCGGTGCTAGTATACGGCAGAGAGAGCTCCGCGGGGTGCTAGTATACGGCAGAGAGAGCTCCGCGCGGTGCTAGTATACGGCAGAGAGAGCTCCGCGCGGTGCTAGTATACGGCAGAGAGTGCTCCGCGCGGTGCTAGTATACGGCAGAGAGTGCTCCGCGCGGTGCTAGTATACGGCAGAGAGTGCTCCGCGCGGTGCTAGTATACGGCAGAGAGTGCTCCGCGCGGTGCTAGTATACGGCAGAGAGAGCTCCGCGCGGTGCTAGTATACGGCAGAGAGAGCTCCGCGCGGTGCTAGTATACGGCAGAGAGTGCTCCGTGCGGTGCTAGTATACGGCAGAGACAGCTCCGCGCGGTGCTAGTATACGGCAGAGACAGCTCCGCGCGGTGCTAGTATACGGCAGAGAGAGCTCCGCGCGGTGCTAGTATACGGCAGAGAGAGCTCCGCGCGGTGCTAGTATACGGCAGAGAGAGCTCCGCGCGGTGCTAGTATACGGCAGAGAGTGCTCCGCGCGGTGCTAGTATACGGCAGAGACAGCTCCGCGCGGTGCTAGTATACGGCAGAGAGAGCTCCGCGCTGTGCTAGTATACGGCAGAGACAGCTCTGCGCGGTGCTAGTATACGGCAGAGTGCTCTGCGCGGTGCTAGTATACGGCAGAGAGAGCTCCGCGCGGTGCTAGTATACGACAGAGTGCTCTGCGCGGTGCTAGTATACGGCAGAGAGTGCTCCGCGCGGTGCTAGTATACGGCAGAGAGTGCTCCGCGCGGTGCTAGTATACGGCAGAGAGTGCTCCGCGCGGTGCTAGTATACGGCAGAGAGTGCTCCGTGCGGTGCTAGTTTACGGCAGAGAGAGCTCCGCGCGGTGCCAGTATACGGCATAGAGTGCTCCGCGCGGTGCTAGTATACGGCAGAGAGAGCTCCGCGCGGTGCTAGTATACGGCAGAGACAGCTCCGCGCGGTGCTAGTATACGGCAGAGAGAGCTCCGCGCTTAGCTAGTATACGGCAGAGAGAGCTCCGCGCGGTGCTAGTATACGGCAGAGAGAGCTCCGCGCTGTGCTAGTATACGGCAGAGAGAGCTCCGCGCGGTGCTAGTATACGGCAGAGACAGCTTCGCGCGGTGCTAGTATACGGCAGAGAGAGCTCCGCGCTGTGCTAGTATACGGCAGAGAGAGCTCCGCGCGGTGCTAGTATACGGCAGAGAGAGCTCCGCGCGGTGCTAGTATACGGCAGAGAGTGCTCCGCGCGGTGCTAGTATACGGCAGAGAGCTCCGCGCGGTGCTAGTATACGGCAGAGAGAGCTTCGCGCGGTGCTAGTATACGGCAGAGAGTGCTCCGCGCGGTGCTAGTATACGGCAGAGAGAGCTCCGCGCGGTGCTAGTATACGGCAGAGAGAGCTCCGCGCGGTGCTAGTATACGGCAGAGAGAGCTCCGCGCTGTGCTAGTATACGGCAGAGAGAGCTCCGCGCGGTGCTAGTATACGGCAGAGAGAGCTCCGCGCTGTGCTAGTATACGGCAGAGAGAGCTCCGCGCGGTGCTAGTATACGGCAGAGACAGCTCCGCGCGATGCTAGTATACGGCAGAGAGAGCTCCGCGCGGTGCTAGTATACGGCAGAGAGAGCTCCGCGCGGTGCTAGTATACGGCAGAGAGAGCTCCGCGCGGTGCTAGTATACGGCAGAGAGAGCTCCGCGCGGTGCTAGTATACGGCAGAGAGAGCTCCGCGCGGTGCTAGTATACGGCAGAGAGAGCTCCGCGCTGTGCTAGTATACGGCAGAGAGAGCTCCGCGCGGTGCTAGTATACGGCAGAGAGAGCTCCGCGCTGTGCTAGTATACGGCAGAGAGAGCTCCGCGCGGTGCTAGTATACGGCAGAGAGAGCTCCGCGCGGTGCTAGTATACGGCAGAAAGAGCTCCGCGCGGTGCTAGTATACGGCAGAGAGAGCTCCGCGCTGTGCTAGTATACGGCAGAGAGAGCTCCGCGCGGTGCTAGTATACGGCAGAGAGAGCTCCGCGCGGTGCTAGTATACGGCAGAGAGAGCTTCGCGCGGTGCTAGTATACGGCAGAGAGAGCTCCGCGCGGTGCTAGTATACGGCAGAGACAGCTCCGCGCGATGCTAGTATACGGCAGAGAGAGCTCCGCGCGGTGCTAGTATACAGCAGAGAGAGCTCCGCGCGGTGCTAGTATACGGCAGAGAGAGCTCCGCGCGGTGCTAGTATACGGCAGAGAGAGCTCCGCGCGGTGCTAGTATACGGCAGAGAGCTCCGCGCGGTGCTAGTATACGGCAGAGAGAGCTCCGCGCGGTGCTAGTATACAGCAGAGAGCTCCGCGCGGTGCTAGTATACGGCAGAGAGAGCACCGCGCGGTGCTAGTATACGGCAGAGACAGCTCCGTGCGGTGCTAGTATACGGCAGAGAGAGCTCCGCGCTGTGCTAGTATACGGCAGAGAGCTCCGCGCGGTGCTAGTATACGGCAGAGAGACCTCCGCGCGGTGCTAGTATACGGCAGAGACAGCTCCACGCGGTGCTAGTATACGGCAGAGAGAGCTCCGTGCGGTGCTAATATACAGCAGACAGAGCTCCGCGCGGTGTATTATACGGCAGAGAGAGCTCCGCGCGGTGCTAGTATACGGCAGAGAGAGCTCCGCGCGGTGCTAGTATACGGCAGAGACAGCTCCAAGCGGTGCTAGTATACGGCAGAGACAGCTCCGCGCGGTGCTAGTATACGGCAGAGAGAGCTCCGCGCGGTGCTAGTATACGGCAGAGAGAGCTCCGCGCGGTGCTAGTATACGGCAGAGACAGCTCCGCGCGGTGCTAGTATACGGCAGAGAGAGCTCCGCGCGGTGCTAGTATACGGCAGAGAGAGCTCCGCGCGGTGCTAGTATACGGCAGAGAGAGCTCCGCGCGGTGCTTGTATACGGCAGAGAGAGCTCCGTGCGGTGCTAGTATACGGCAGAGAGAGCTCCGCGCGGTGCTAGTATACGGCAGAGAGAGCTCCGCGCGGTGCTAGTATACGGCAGAGAGAGCTCCGCGTGGTGCTAGTATACGGCAGAGAGAGCTCCGCGCGGTGCTAGTATACGGCAGAGAGAGCTCGTATACGGCAGAGAGAGCTCCGCGCTGTGCTAGTATACGGCAGAGACAGCTCCGCGCGGTGCTAGTATACGGCAGAGAGAGCTCCGCGCGGTGCTAGTATACGGCAGAGAGAGCTCCGCGCGGTGCTAGTATACGGCAGAGAGAGCTCCGCGCGGTGCTAGTATACGGCAGAGAGAGCTCCGCGCGGTGCTAGTATACGGCAGAGAGAGCTCCGCGCGGTGCTAGTATACGGCAGAGACAGCTCTGCGCGGTGCTAGTATACGGCAGAGAGCTCCGCGCTGTGCTAGTATATGGCAGAGACAGTTCCGCGCGGTGCTAGTATACGGCAGAGACAGCTCTGCGCGGTGCTAGTATACAGCAGAGACAGCTCCGCGCGGTGCGAGTATACGGCAGAGACAGCTCCGCGCGGTGCTAGTATACGGCAGAGACAGCTCCGCGTGGTGCTAGTATACGGCAGAGAGAGCTCCGCGCGGTGCTAGTATACGGCAGAGAGAGCTCCGCGCTGTGCTAGTATATGGCAGAGACAGCTCCGCGCGGTGCTAGTATACGGCAGAGACAGCTCCGCGCGTTGCTAGTATACGGCAGAGAGAGCTCCGCGCGGTGCTAGTATACGGCAGAGAGAGCTCCGCGCGGTGCTAGTATACGGCAGAGAGAGCTCCGCGCGGTGCTAGTATACAGCAGAGAGAGCTCCGCGCGGTGCTAGTATACGGCAGAGACAGCTCCGCGCGGTGCTAGTATACGGCAGAGACAGCTCCGCGCGGTGCTAGTATACAGCAGGGGTGATGCAGGTTTACATAGTGCCCTGACCGCCTCTCCGCCTGTCCTGTTTAGGTCTCGGCCCTGATTGCGGAGCCCTTTTTTACCACCAGCCTCCTGCCTTGGCACAACCTGTACTTCTGGTACGCCCGCACCGCCCTCTCCACCCACCTCGCCAGCGGCGTCACCGTGCTCCCCCTCTCCGCCTCCCTGCACGTGCTGGCCGCAGAGTTCCAGGTAAGGACGTACACACGATACGGCTTCCTTTAATGTAACCGTGCGCATGGCAAGGATTTGCCCTGTGTCTTTCTGGAAATTAATTACAAGATGAATGTTTTAGGGGCCTCTGAGTGGGGGGTTTGTCTCAAGTGTTTTATTTCCCTGTATCCCACCCTGTCCCCATCAGAGAGCCAATAAGGGGAAGGGGGACACTATCCCAGTGTGACCTCTTACACCCGGCGGTGTGACCTCTTACACCCGGCGGTGTGACCTCTTACACCCGGCGGTGTGACCTCACACACCCGGCCGTGTGACCTCACACACCCGGCGGTGTGACCACACACACAGCGGTGTGACCAAACACACCCGGCCGTGTGACCTCACACACCTGGCCGTCGGCGGTGTGACCTCACACACCCGGCGGTGTGACCTCTTACACCCAGCCCTGTGACCTCACACAGAAGGGAGCAGCCTGAGGAACTGAAACCCCTCCCAAGTCTCAGCTCTTCGTGTTTACAAACTAACTTTAAATAATGACTTCAAAATACATTTAGGGGTAAAAAAGGCACCAATCACTCCCAAAAAATCTTCTTCTCCGAGAGCGGTCATACTCCGTACTGCTTCATAAGGTTGCATACCTCTGGCAGTGCGTGCATGAGGACGTTTTATTTTAAGGAGGGAGGGAAATAAAACCTTTAATCACATTATACAAAAGGACATTTTTCAGCCTTCGAATCTCCCGCCACGTTTAATTCTCCTGGTTCTTTCCGACTGCGGCGACACCCCCCGCGATTTCACAGGAATATCAACGGTTAAGTTCAATCTGCGCCGTCGGAGAAAAAGTGGCGGCCATGAACCTTCCCCCGGGACTGGGCAGGAACAAGATAAAATGGCGTCCGCGTCCTGCGCGCTGTATATTTGCTTTTCCGCTGTTTGATTAACAAGACGAATGATGTTTTAGTGGCGATTAGGTAACCCTTTCAGTGCCGGGCCGGCTTCCCTCTGGCGATGGAAGAGTTAATCTTTTTAAATGATCAGATAATTCCCTTCCCCCCTGTGACGGGAGCTTTGTGACAGGCTATTAATAATACACAACAAAATATATATATAACTAGGTTGAACTGGGACGAGACTTAGATATGATAAAATATAATTTATTCCTTGATAAAGGTGAACACACAAAATATACAAATAACAGGCAAAATATGGACACTCACTTAAAGATGGAAATGATAAAACAGTCACATCTGGACTGGCAGTTCATACAGCAATCTTCATAATTCCAAGACACGAAAAGCCATGAAAAGACCTTGCATGCAGACATTGCATGAAGACATGAAAGACAATAGCCATAGGCTGAGCCTGGTTTATATGCAATTATTTCCCATTGAACACAACCTAAACCCAGCCTCTCTCATAAATCAGCGGTGAGGTTGACAGTTTTCCTCAGAGTAAAACTCCTCCCACCCAAGGACGTTTCCAAACTGCTTGTCCTATCTAAATAACTTCATAACTTCAGTTCAGTAGTACTTACTGGCATGAGAGACATATTAGTACATTCCGGCCCGCGTGACGCTCCAAATGAGACTAAATATTACCATGTAGGACTAAAATTAAGAGAGATATTAATATCTGGCTCTTAGTATCTGTTAGATATCAAGTGTTTAGAATCATTATTTGTGGCTTGGTCCCACGAATACACATATGTAATTTTTAGCATGTTCAGCCGAGGACATCTCATAATATTCTTATATTTAATAAGGTCACTCATTCTGATCTCCTAAATCAGAGGCGTTTGTAAGTGTGAGTTATAACGCTCACAACCCACTCCAGCTTCCTGCAAACAGGTATTAACATACTGTGCACCAAAACCCCCATCAATAAATTTCTTTGAAGCAGGGACCCCTGTGTAGTGGACATTTGTCACCTGGTGTTAGATTTCACACCCAATGCCCCCAGCCTGGGTCTAGCTGTCTCTACCAGCAATATACCCTTGGCCTGCAAATTAGGTATTAACATACTGTACACTAAAAACCCCTTCTGCTTTTCACACCCAACTTCAATCAAGCCTTTTGAAGCCCAGATTTTCTGAAAAGACACACCACAGTTGTATTTTCTTAAACTGTAGCTTATTAACCCCTTAAGCCCCAGTGTGTGTGTGGTGCAGACACTGGCATAACACAATACAGTTACACAGGGGAATAAGCATTTTGATATTGAAGCGAGGTAAAAACACATTACTGGACCTCAGTTCAGTTAACCCCTTGCTTCCGAGGTGAGAGTAGAGGGTGGCCAATTGGGGTGTAACCCCTTTAATCCCAGGCCAAAGCTTCTCCATCGTCACCCCCCCCCCCCAATATTTGCTGATCGGTAATGGATGTTATTCCCGTGTATTTTCCCTGTTTCAGGACCTCTGGAGGATCCGCAGTCCGTGCAGGTCGTGCGAGGGGTTCGACGTTAGCTCTCTGGATGAGATGATTAAGGTGGGGGTTGTACAAGTGATCCGCTTCTTCTCACTCCTGATCTCCTACTTCGCGCACGTGGGGGGGGGAGAGGGGCCTCATACAGATGTATGACAGATGCGCAGCTCATAACCATTTCACTGTCACTTGCTGTCTGCAGCAGACGTCACAGACTTGTTTCCATTAGTAAGACTCTTAGTAATAACCATTTGGTGCACATATATCGGGGGGAGGAACCTTGATACATTGCGCTGAGAAACGCGGAGGGGACCGCGATTGTCCGAGGGACGGCTTAGTGCTCGGGAGCGTGGCCTGATTGTTGGATTTATAGGGTCAGTCCCAGATTCGTAGGGTGGGTGCTGGATTCGTGGGGTCAGTCCCAGGTTCGTGTGGTCAGTCCCAGGTTCGTGTGGTCAGTCCCAGGTTCGTGTGGTCAGTCCCAGGTTCGTGTGGTCAGTCCCAGGTTCGTGGGGTCAGTCCCAGGTTCGTGGGGTCAGTCCCAGGTTCGTGGGGTCAGTCCCAGGTTCGTGGGGTCAGTCCCAGGTTCGTGGGGTCAGTCCCAGGTTCGTGGGGTCAGTCCCAGGTTCGTGGGGTCAGTCCCAGGTTCGTGGGGTCAGTCCCAGGTTCGTGTGGTCAGTCCCAGGTTCGTGGGGTCAGTCCCAGGTTCGTGGGGTCAGTCCCAGGTTCGTGGGGTCAGTCCCAGGTTCGTGGGATCAGTCCCAGGTTCGTGAGGTCAGTCCCAGGTTCGTAGGGGGGTATGTCGGATGCGTAGGGGGCGTGCCCGGATGCGTAGGGGGCGTGTCCGGATGCGTAGGGGGCGTGCCCGGATGCAGGAAGGGGCGTGTCCGGATGCGTAAGGGGCGTGCCCGGATGCGTAGGGCGTGCCCGGATGCGTAGGGGGCGTGCCCGGATGCGTAGGGGGCGTGCCCGGATGCGTAGGGGGCGTGCCCGGATGCGTAGGGGGCGTGCCCGGATGCAGGAGGGGGGCGTGCCCGGATGCATAGGGGGCGTGCCCGGATGCATAGGGGGCGTGCCCGGATACATAGGGGGCGTGCCCGGATGCGTAGGGTCCATCCCATGTGGCACCAAAGTGACCTATTTACTGGGTTATTTCTGGTGCCTTCTGCAAAACACAAACCCCAGCCTGGAAATGTCGGTAGATTTGTGAGACGGCGTTTACGTTGGAGTTCACTGATCTTATCTCTCCCTTACCCAGCCCCCTCTCCGAGTTGTACACCTGACAGTGAGGGGGTGTGTATGGTCTTTGTATCGGGGGCAACTTCTGCCAGAGGATTTTCCGTGCTCTGTAGTCTCGTGCCCCAGAAAACCTCGAGATCTGAACCCCCGAAACGACTCCCCCCGGTTTCCCCCCGTTAGACGCGGCAGCGCCTTTCGTCCCTTTAGCGCTGACGTGGCTGGCGTTTTTTTTTTCACCGTCTCGCAGAATTCTCTGACGTTCCGGGAGTCGCAGGAGGCGGAGCCTCACGCGATGTGGGAGTATCCCTGCCGCGCCCTGTCTGACCCCACCAAGGTCATGACCTTTGACTTTAGGGAGACAGTGCCAGCCGAGGAGGTCAGCTGCGAGGGCTCGTTACACCTGGTGAGGTGAGTCCGAGCTTCTATTCACCCTGTGAGGCGCAGGGGGATGGGCCGAGTTTATTTATCACATGAAAGCGGCTTCCTAATAAAGTCTCCCGGTAGTGTCTGGGTTCGCCTGTCGCACTACGCTCTGGGGCAGATGGGGTTAAAAGGAACATGCTGCAGTATAAAGTAGGACCGAGTACTTCTAACAGTTAATGTGGATTTTAATATTGGTGTCTGAGGCACAGGGGGATATTTACTAAGCGATGCTAAGCTCCAGTGCACATTATACTGGAACGTGCTCTGGCGGCGCCTGGTGGCTTAGCATCGCTTACTCATTTTGGCCTAAAGTGAAGTATTCAGTATCGCATGTACAGAACCGAGCAGTGGACTGGTGTCCCACTTCAGAGGCCAGTGTATTAAGCCGCTGCTATCTTTCTGCCCAGGCCGGGCTGGTGTCAGGGAGCGGTGCTTTGGATGGAATATCAGCTGACGGAGGAGATCTCGGTCAGTACCGGCCTGCTGCAGGTGGCAGAGGAGACGGTGAGTGTGTTATATCCTGTATATAGGGGGAGAAGCTGTTTCTCTCTCCCACCTCCCTCTTTCTCCCCCCTCCCTCTTCCCCCATTCCCCCCTCTCGGTCCCCCCTCCCTCTCTCTCGCTCCCCCCTCCTTCTCTCTCGCTACCCCCTCCCTCTCTCTCGCTACCCCCTCCCTCTCTCGCTACCCCCCTCCCTCTCTCGCTTCCCCCTCCCTCTCTCTCGCTTCCCCCTCCCTCTCTCTCTCCCCCCTCCCTCTCTCTCTCCCCCCTCCCTCTCTCTCTCCCCCCTCCCTCACTCCCCCCATCCCTCACTCCCCCATCCCTCACGCTCTCCCACCCTCCCTCCCCCTTTTCCTCACCCTCTCCCTCCTCCTTTTCCTCCCTCTCTCTGTCTCTCTTTCTCCCTCCCCCTCTGTCTGTCTCTTTCTCCCTCCCCCTCTCTCTCTGTCTCTCTCACTCGCTCCCTCCCCCCCCCCCCTCTCTCTCTCTCTCTCAGGGTGACTGTCAGTGGTACCCACACAGCAAACAGGGCGTCTATTTCTTGAGCTCCCTCCTAGAGCCTACACCCGCCCGGAGCCGATGCCCCCGCGACCTCACGTACTCTCTGACCTTTAACCCCAAGACCGGATGTATCTGTATGTCTTTCACGGAGGAAAAAGTGCGCGCGGTGTAGCGCTATTCTATTAATATATAAATATATCAAATAATGTGAAAAATAATGTGAAAAATAAATATTGAATAATTGGGGCTGCCAACTAAAAGACTGGCTACCCAAAGCTAGTGAAAGACCTACAGAAAAACAAAATGGGCGCCCCTATCGCTACAATGAGTGAATATAAATAACAATAAATATAAATATCAAATGCTAAATGCAAATAAGAATATACAGTAAAATACAACCGTGTGCTTGTGATAATACGCTGAAAAAAAGTCCCCAAATGTTCCAAGGTTGTGGAATAAGGATCCAGTCGTGGCTCAGCACGTGAAAAGAAATAAACAAAACAACATAGTGTAATACTGTTGAAGACAATAACCTTAATAGTTATCAAATATACAAAAAAAAAAATAACAAAAACAAACAGAGTGATCGAGCAAGCACTAAGGATTACTAAAATAACAGAATTATTTATTAAAAAGCAAAAATCTAAGGACAACAAAAATAAAAAAATTTTTAACATCCGCTTGTCCTGCTTCCGGGTTCTAGAAGAATCCTTACAAACTGCAGGTAGGTCATGCGCGTGTAGATGTGGTCTGGATGGCTACTCCTCCAATTCAAGTGTACTGTAGAAACGCCCTCTACTGCCCAGACCCGCTGGGTGTTCGGAAGGGACACCCGTCTGCTGGGAAGTCATTCCTTGTGCCTCCGAGCCTCTCCTGTCCGAGGTTCCGGTTCTGCTGCCAGCACAACCGCTCCGCCGTCCTCTCTCGCGAGATTACGCCGCCGGGGGGAGCAACTCCGAGTATACGTGATGCAGCTCACAGGATCCTCGATTGAAGGTGAAAGAAGCGCTGGAACGCCGAGACGCAGGGTGTGTGACGTCACCCTACGCGTTTCGCGGATTGATCCGCTTCTTCAGGGGTAAAGTGTGCGGAAATAGTCCCTCCGCCTTAGATTATATAGTCCCAAAATGTCCACAGTAATAAGGAATATATGAAATGAATCAGTGTAATCACAATAGGCCTGCTCTAAACTCTAAAAAAACAAAACATAATTATAATGGCTAAAGCTAAATGACGAGAAAATAAGCTATATCTTAGAAATAATACAACAAACAGCGCAAAACGCTCATAGTGCATTAAATAAAATATTATTAAGTTAACACAATACACGGTAGGTAATCTGCGTACATCAGAAAAGAATTATGCCAGCGTTTCAAGGGATATCGTTACCCAAGCACCAGACAGCGGGATCAGGTCTCTCCAGCACGGTGTCATCTGGTGAACCCACAGGTGGAGTGGGTCAAGGGTCGTCACGATAAAGCCCAAGGTAGGTATCCAAGGATGTATTAATGGACTAACTGTTGGTTAAAAGTCCCAAGGAGTGCAGATGTACTGCTGGTAAATCGCAAGAGAGTCCTCTCATCAGATGGTGCAAGGAATCAGGAACTCTGCGGATAGCTCTCCCGTTATTACACAGTCCGGCCGTCTGTGACGTCACCGCGCTGCGACTCAGGAACTCGTGGGCCGCGCGTCTCAGTTCTACCCGATCTCGGGTCCCAGCAGTGTTAGAGCGGAGCAGGATGTCTCTAGGTCACAGAGATCTTCAGTGGTATCTTTATCCAACGCGTTTCGAAGCCAGGAATGGTTTCTTCATCAGGGAAGAATGTCCCTGTGGCCTGCAGTACGTGGGTATGCCAACACATCCCATCAAAAGAAGGCTCTATGAGCACATTTATAACATTAGAAAAGGTTTATTCACTCATAATGTTTCTTTACATTTTAAAAATCATCACAACCAAAATGTATGGCTATAGAGGCGCCTTTTTATAATTGGCGAGATGGGGACAGGACAAAACAGTTGGCGAAAAGGGAACTATACTGGATCTACGAGCTTAAGACCCTGGCACCTCCGGGGTTAAACGTGGAGTTCAGTATAGTTCCCCTAATTGGGGACTAATCCAATTAGATATTTCTGGGTACCTTTTCGCTTCCTTGTTCCTTTTTTACTTTTTTCTTTTTCCTTCCATTGTGATGTTATGGTTTAATTACTAGATACTATTATTGTTCAATGACATACAGCATCCTAGATATAGATACAAGATCTATTATGATATGGTTATGAGATATAATATCTATCTAGTTTTATGCCATACAGCATCTTAGATTCCTAATCTATGGTTTAAATGTCTGAGACCATTATTGTTCTTTGATATACAGCATCCCAGATATAGATGCAAGATTTATTATAATATGGTTATGAGACATATTATCTATCTCGTTTTATGCCATACAGCATCTTAGATTTGTAATCCATCCAAGTTTGTTTACTATGAGAATGTTAAATTAGGCATGTGTGCAGCACATTAGAGATTTTCATAATTATATATGTATTCTTTTCAATGACATAAATGATATAGTGATCTCCCTTTTCTAATAATATGACCATTGATTTTATGATTGAGACTAAATGTTTGTAGCTTGTTTATTGATATGTATAGCATCATTTCTAAGATATAGCTTATTTTCTAGTCATTTAGCATTAGCCATTATAATTATGTTTTTTTTTTTTAGAGTTTAGAGCAGGCCTATTTTGATTACACCGATTAATTTCATATGTTCCTTATTATGAACAAAAATGTCACTCTAAGGCTGTCCGTAAATATAGTCCCTCTTGCAGCCGGCAGTCTGAGCGACTCCACACACCCCCTATAAACGTGAGCTCCTGGAAGGGAGCTCACAGACAGAAAAAGAAATGGCAGACAGGCGCACTAAGGGACATTGACTCTTTATTAATAATAATATATCCCGATATAGAGCAATACCAAATAAACATAAAAAATGAGGGTGTCAAATTAAGGGTTAAAAAGGAGTTAAAAATAAGGGGGTTAAAAACAGGGTTTAACCAACATAAGGCGGAGAGATAGAGCAGGACAAAGCCGCATCCACACTAATACAAGGAAGGGATCCGGAACCGATCAATGTACATACCAGCCAGGCAAGGAGATGCGAAGAGCCCTGCACAGCCTCCGCCTGCAAGCTCCACGGGAACAGTCTCACGTGACCTCTACGCGTTTCGCACGTAGTGCTTCGTCAGGAGACCCCGGCGGCGTAATCTCGCGAGGACAGCGGAGCGGTTGTGCTGGCAGCAGAACCGGAACCTCGTACAGGAGAGGTCAGGAGGCTCAAGGAATGACTTCCCAGCAGACGGAGGTCCCTTCCGAACACCCAGCGGGTCTGGGCAGGAGAGGGCGTTCCTACCGTACACTTGAAGCGGAGGAGTAGCCATCCAGACCACATCTACACGCGCATGACCTACCTGCAGTTTGTAAGTAGGATTCTTCTAGAACCCGGAAGCAGGACAAGCGGATGTCATAGTTTTTTTTTTTTATTGTCCTTAGATTTTTGCTTTTTAATAAATAATTCTGTTATTTTAGTAATCCTTAGTGCTTGCTCGATCACTCTGTTTTTGTTAGTTTTTTTTGTATATTTGATAACTATTAAGGTTATTTTCTTCAACAGTATTACACTATGTTGTTTGGTTTATTTCTTTTCATGTGCGGAGCCACGACCGGATCCTTATTCCACAACCTTGGAACTTTTGGGGACTTTTTTTCAGCGTATTATCACAAGCACACGGTTGTATTTTACTGTATATTCTTATTTGCATTTAGCATTTGATATTTATATTTATTGTTATTTATATTCACTCGTTGTAGCGATAGGGGCGCCCATTTTGTTTTTCTGTATGTCTTTTACGGCCGCCCCGTAGCACAGATCCACCCGGAACCTCCATTTTATTTGTACATTATTAAAAAGGTCTTAAACGCTGCAAAGGATTCTGGGATTTCTTAAGTCTGAGGTTTGGTCAGCGGAATCTGGGCGGCCGGAGTGTTTCATGTTTGTATTTGTGAGGTTTCTATTTTTCTGGGTTATATCCTCTCCTCTCACTTTCCTCTCTCTCCCCTCCCCTCTTTCTCTCCCCTCTCTTTTCTGTATCTCTGCTCTCTGGTCGGGACTCTCTCTTTTCCTTCCTTACGTCTCTCGCTACTGAGAGCTGTCTTCTTTCTGTCCTTACGTCTGCGCTCTCTGCTCAGGGCTGTCTCCTTTCTGTCCTTAAATCTGCGCTCTCTCTCTCTGCTCAGGGCTGTTGCCTTTCTGTCCTCACCGCTGTCTCCTCTCAGTCTTCACCTCTTCGCGCTCTCTCAGCTCAGGGCTGTCTCCTCTCTGCGCTCATGGCTTTTTCCTCTCTGTCCTCACCGCTCTCTCTGTCTGCTCAGGACGGTCTCCTCTCTGTCCTCTCCTCTCCGCGCTCTCTCTCTGCTCAGGGCTGTCTCGTCTCTATCCTCACCTCTCTCTCTCTGCTCAGGGCTGTCTCCTCTCTGTCCTCTCCGCTCTCTCTCTCTGCTCAGGGCTGTCTCCTCTCTGTCCTCTCCGCTCTCTCTCTCTGCTCAGGGCTGTCTCCTCTCTGTCCTCTCCGCTCTCTCTGCTCAGGGCTGTCTCCTCTCTGTCCTCACCTCTCTCTCTGCTCAGGGCTGTCTCCTCTCTGTCCTCACCTCTCTCTCTGCTCAGGGCTGTCTCCTCTCTGTCCTCATCTCTCCGCTCTCTCTCTGCTCAGGGCTGTCTCCTCTCTGTCCTCACCTCTCTCTCTGCTCAGGGCTGTCTCCTCTGTCATCATCTCTCTGCTCTCTCTCTCTCTGCTCAGGCCTGTCTCCTCTCTGTCCTCTCCGCTATCTCTCTCTGCTCAGGGCGGGCTCCTTTCTGTCCTCACCTCTCTCTCTCTGCTCAGGCCTGTCTCCACTCTGTCCTCTCCGCTCTCTCTCTCTGCTCAGGGCGGTCTCCTTTCTGTCCTCACCTCTCCGCTCTCTCTCTCTGCTCATGGCTGTCTCCTCTCTGTCCTCACCTCTCCGCTCTCTCTCTCTGCTCATGGCTGTCTCGTCTCTGTCCTCGCCGCTCTCTCTGTCTGCTCAGGGCGGTCTCCTCTCTGTCCTCTCCTCTCTCTCTCTGCTTAGGGCTGTCTCCTCTCTGTCCTCACCTCTCCGCTCTCTCTCTCTGCTCAGGGCTGTCTCCTCTCCACGCTCTCTCTGCTCAGGGCTGTCTCGTCTCTGTCCTCACCTCTCTCTCTCTGCTCATGGCTGTCTCCTCTCTGTCCTCACCTCTCTCTCTGTCTGCTCAGGGCTGTCTCCTCTCTGTCCTCACCTCTCCGCTCTCTCTGCTCTGAACTGTCTCTCTGTCCTCACCGCTTTCTCTCTCTCTCTGCTCAGGACTGTCTCCTCTCTGTCCTCTCCGCTCTCTCTCTCTCTCTCTGCTCAGGGTGGTCTCCTCTCTGTCCTCACCTCTCCGCTCTCTCTCTGCTCAGGACTATCTCCTCTCTGTCCTCACCTCTCTCTCTCTGCTCAGGGCTGTCTCCTCTCTGTCCTCACCTCTCTCTCTCTGCTCAGGGCTGTCTCCTCTCTGTCCTCACCTCTCTCTCTCTCTTTGCTCAGGGCTGTCTCCTCTCTGTCCTCACCTCTCTCTCTCTGCTCAGGGCTGTCTCCTCTCTGTCCTCACCTCTCTCTCTCTCTCTTTGCTCAGGACTGTCTCCTCTCTGTCCTCACCTCTCTGCTCTCTCTCTCTCTCTGCTCAGGACTGTCTCCTCTTTATGTGAATAATTCCTGTTACTGGAGCTGCATTATTAACCTCTCGTGTGCTGGATGGACCAGGGAAAGGGGAGCATGCAGTAATTGTGGGGGTTACAGGGACAGACATCTTAATTGTGATAGCCAGTAATTCACAAGTGACAATTTGATTTTGCCGCTCCCCTCCATGTTGCCGGCGCGTTTTGGAGCAGCGCAGCCTGCCGTCTTCTGATTGGGCGGAGAAAGCGTCTTCTCAAATAATTTGGTTCCTGCGTCGTTTTCTGTAATTACACTACAATTTCTAGAGAAAAAATAAATATTTGAAAATAGTATTTAACTAACCTACTGAACACTGCACTGTATAGAGATACTCAGTCTCATTATATAGTGCAGCTTGTTTATTACCAGTGCATAGATACTCAGCATCATTATACAGTGCAAGTGTTCATTATCGGGGATGGATGTGTGTAGAGATACTCTTTATCATTATACAGTGCGGTGTGTTCATTATCAGGTGGTGGAGGTGTATAGTGGTACTCAGTATCATGTTTTATTATTAATACAGGCATATGCCTTTAGTAGATACTCTGTACCACTGTACTTTGCACACAGTTTTTCTGCTTCAGATGAACACATCCGTCAGAAACGCGACGCCACACGTGGCTGTGTCTGGATTTTCACTTATTGCATTCTCTGAGACGGGGGATTCCCACGTGTCATTGGTATGGCGGTGTCTCAGGTTCCCGCGTGTCATCGGGATGGGGGGGGGCGGTCTCGGGTTCCCACGTGTCATCGGGGGGGGGTCTCGGGTTCCCACGTGTCATCGGGATGGGGGGGGCGTTCTCGGGTTCCCACGTGTTATCGGGGGGTGTCTCGGGTTCCCACGTGTCATCGGGGGGGGAGGAACGGTCTCGGGTTCCCACGTGTCATCGGGGGGGGGGGGTGTCTCTAGGGTTCCCACGTGTCATCGTATTGGGGGGTCTCAGGCTCATATGCGTCATCAGGATGGGGTGGGGTTTCTCCATGTATCATCGGGATGGGGGGTGGACTCAGGTTCCCACGTGTCATTGGGATGGGGGAGGGTCTCAGGTTCCCACATGTCGTCGTTATGGGGTTCCCACGTGTTATCGGGATGGGGGAGGGTCTCAGGTTCCCACATGTCGTCGTTATGGGGTTCCCACGTGTCATCGGGATGGGGGAGGGTCTCAGGTTCCCACATGTCATCGTTATGGGGTTCCCACGTGTCATCGGGATGGGGGGAGGGGGTGTCCCAGGTTCACAGGTGTCATCGGGATGGGGGGAGGGGGTGTCCCAGGTTCACAGGTGTCATCGGGATGGGGGGGGGGGGGTCTCAGGTTCCCACATGTCATCGGGATGGGGGGTCTTAGGTTCCCACGTGTCATCGGGATGGGGGGGTCTTAGGTTCCCACGTGTCATCGGGATGGGGGAGACTCAGGTTCCCACATGTCGTTATGGGGCTCCCACGTGTCATTGAGGTGGGGGGTAGGGGGGTGTCCCAGGTTCACAGGTGTCATCGGGATGGGGGGTTCTCAGGTTCACACATGTCCGTGTGGGATCTTAGGTTCCCACGTGTCATCGGGATGGAGGGGGTCTTAGGTTCCCACGTGTCATCGGGATGGGGGGGTCTTAGGTTCCCACGTGTCATCGGGATGGGGGAGACTCAGGTTCCCACATGTCGTCGTTATGGGGCTCCCACGTGTCATTGAGGTGGGGGGTAGGGGGGTGTCCCAGGTTCACAGGTGTCATCGGGATGGGGGGGTTCTCAGGTTCACACATATCTGTGTGGGATCTTGGGTTCCCGCGTGTCGTCGGGATGGGGGGGGGGGGGATGGGGTGAGTCTCAGGTTCCCACATGTCATCGGGATGGGGGGTTCTCGGGTTCCCACGTGTCAACGGTATGGGGTGGGGATCTCAGGTTCCCACATGTCATCAGTATGGGGGAAGACTCCGGTCCCCACATGTCGTCGGTTTGGGGGGCTCAGGTTTCATGTGGCATCGAGATGGGGGGGGAGGGGTCTTGGGTTTCCATGTGTCATCGGTATGTGGGGGGGGGGGGGGGAGTTCTCTCATTACACCACTCCCCTGAGCGTGCACTTATTCTTCTGCCAGTTTGTGTTATTTTTCTGGCTGTTTCCCATCCTAAGAAAATAATATTCATAACCCGGCTGTTACCGTTTCATTCACACGCTGTATCCGCCCCACCGATTGCAAGCTCCTCAGCGCTGGAATTCCCTGTCCACGTTTGTGTAGCGCGGCTGCGATTTTCAGCCTTGGGGATTGTGTGGCAATCTGGAACTTGTCGTGCGCGTACTGAGCACGTTTCTCCCTGACCTTTTCCGCAATAACGCGGTTTAGACGATCTCCGCCTTCAGGAAGTCTCCAGCGTATCAAACATCAAACTCGGAATGTTTTCAAACAGATGGGCTGTGTGGGCGCGGAGTGTTTGAATATTAAAATCCGTCCTCTCGCCTGTCTTGTTATTTATCGTTTCTGAGACCATATGGCGGTTTCCCAGGAGGAATTTATCTAACCAAATATCGTAATTACAGAAACTGCCCTTAAAGCTGCAAAAAACCCCAAATTTCCCTGCCAAACCTGCTCAAAATGACACTTTTCTTTGTGCTGCTGTTGGGTTTTATTTAACAGCCACCAAAACATCGAATTTTGGCCTTAAACTGAGAAAGTTATCTACAGTTTCCGAATGCCCATGGGGGCTGTGTTTACCTAGATGTGAAATCGTTAACATGTTGAAGAGAATAATTAATACTTTTACCAATTCTGCAGCTTTGTGGAGAAACCTCGATGCCCCAAAGTATTTTGAATCAATATAGGTCTTTGTATTAATATGTGGGCAGGTTCTATGGATCACAGGATGCATATTATAGGGAGCAGTGGAGGTGTTTGATTGATATATATGAGAGAGATAGCAATCATGTCCGTGTGTATAAATATAAAGCAGATTCCCGTGTCTCAGACAGGTCTGCAACCCTGCCCTTCCCCATTAGCTCTCAGCAGACACTGCTTCCCCTGCAGCTAGGGATTCTGGGTAATGACATGGAAATGAGCACACAGTGCAAATGTAAACAGAGATCTATCTAGCTATGTGTTCAATGTCCTATAGCAGGGGGGCGCAAACTTTTTTCCCTGCGCCCCCCTGCCGGCGGTCCCCTCACTCCCGCGCCCCCCCTAACCCCAACTTTTACCTGCGCTCCGGCGTCATGACGTCACGTTGCCATAGCAACGTGACGTCACATGACCTCGCGGCGTCATTTTGACGTCGCGTTGCCATGGCGACGCAGGAAGGAAGCCGCCGGAGCCTAGGTAAGTAAGGTTTACAGAGGCCCTGCAGCTCCCCCGGCACTTAATTTAAGTGCCTGCGGGAAGCGCGCAGGGCCTCTGTAAACCCCGCTCCCCCCGTCGGCAGTCTCGCGCCCCCCAGTTTGCGCACTGCTGTCCTATAGTATCTTATTTTTTGCCAAATACTGTAAGCCCGTGTTTTGGAAAAATTGCATTTTCATAAAGATCTTAGGACAATTACTTAAAAGTGGGTGTAATTTCCGTGTGTATATAAAATGATCATTTAAAACCGTGGGAATGAATTTGCTAGGTTCTGGATTACACCTAGTATATTTTGATTAGGATTTTATATATTTCTAAATGGTTCAAATTACTTTTGCCTAATTCAGCAGTGATTTATTAGTGTATATTGCGCATCTATCAAATGTTCCTCTTGATGCCGAACGCCATCTTGGGGAACGCGTTGGGTCGTCGGTGGTGAGCGGAACGCGTTGGGTCGTCGGCGGTGAGCAGAACGCGTTGGGTCGTCGGCGGTGAGCAGAACACGTTGGGTCGTCGGCGGTGAGCGGAATGCATTGGGGTGTCGATGGTGAGGGGAACGCATTGGATCGTCGGCGGTGAGTGGAATGCATTGGGTCGTCGGCAGTGAGCGGAGCGCTGGCAGATGTCACAGCAGAGTCCCCCGGGGGTGGAGATCTGAGCTCGCCTTACTGGGCTTGTTGTATATTATTGAGCAGGAGCAGTTTCTATTCCTCATGGTGTTTTTGGCAAATCGTCAGACTCCTGATGTTCCAGTGAGATGCGAGAATCCGATTCCTTGTGCGCTCAGGATGACGGAGGAAAGGTGACGACAAGAACTCCCACCCCCCAACCCCCCCCCCCACCCCCCCCCACCTTTTTTAAGCTGATTGAGGAGCATGAGATACTCGGCACTGCACTACAATTCCCTGCCAGAAACATATAACGTGGCAGGAAAGGGGTTAATGAACCCTACACTAAATCAGGACTGGCCAACCAGTCCTCATGGGGCCATCAACAGATCAGGTTTTCAGGCTATCCCTGCTTCAGCACAGGTGGTGCAGTCATTGATTGAGCCACCTGTGCTGAAGCAGGGACATCCTCCACACCTGAGCTGTTGGTGGTCCTGGAGGGCTGGGGTTGGCCAGTCCCCTGCACTAACGTTGATAACAATGAGAAATAACTCCCTGCAGATAATGTAACAAGTATGACATGGGGTATTTATCTCACCCCTTCCTGCTGCACCCCGGTGTGCGCGGGGACATTGGGACTCGCTCCCTATATTAGGCCGTATTTATTCGGCACCGTTCATTACCAACACACTTTACCGGTAGATTTCAAAGAAATACATGCAGCCTCCTCCAGGCAGCAGACAGCGGGACACTTGTATAATGACCTGGTTCCAGGACGGACAGCGTGCGGGATTTCGTTCCCAGGATGTAAGGGAGAACGGACTTCATCTTTAGTTCAACCCGCTTTGGAAAAATCAGAAGACCGTGCCACTATCATTTAAAAGTGGGCAGAAATTTTCCACGCCCTGCCACCTTTTTATGGAACCACGTAAAGTGCATTGGTGCTCTAGCCTAAAATGCATTTATATGATGGCAAATATTGACACTGATTCATATAACCGTGTAATGTGCCCTCCTCCCCATCCCACGTAAACACTGCCATCTGTCCCACTGCAATTACCCCTCCCCCCCTCACCGTGGCTTGTCACCGCGTCTCTCGCCCGCACCGACAGGTGAGCACAATGCTCTAACGGTCCCAGGTATTCGGGAGTTAATAAAAGCAGAGTGATATTTTATTGTGCACTTTCTATAATGATCGGGGGGAAAGAAATGAAGGAAAATACTGCAAAACCGTTATAAAAAAAAAAGAGAGATTAGCTCATCGAGAAAACATTGTTTTTTTTTCTTAACTAGTCTTCGCTTGTTTGTGTTTTTCTTCCTCTCGCGAGTCCGGTAAAACTGGCTTTTTCTTCACGCTGCGGCCTCATGCAATTATAACGCATGCTAGTGGGACCGGCCAACACTACAAGCGCCTACAAATGGGAAAGGGAAAGAGCGGGGGGACTCAACTTATGCCCTCAATACCCCCCCCCCCCCCCCCGACAGGTTAGGTTTTCAGGATATCCCTGCTTCAGCACAGGTGGCTTAATCAGTCCCTGCTTCAGCACAGGTGGCTCAATCAGAGGCTCAGTCGAAGACTGAGCCTCTGATTGAGCCACCTGTGCTGAAGCTGGGATATCCTGAAAACCTGACCTGTTGAGGGTAGGGTTGCCAGGTGTCCAGTATTGAACCGGACTGTCCTGTATTTGGATACTCTGTCCAGTATAAAATGAGAGGTGCTGTAATACTGGACATGTACGTGTCCGGTATTACCTCCCTGGACATAGTGACCTGACGCACCTTTCACCATTGAGTCCAGTATTTTTGGAGAAGCCGCCTGGCAAACCTAGTTGAGGGGTTGGGGGGTGCTTGGGGGCTGGAGTTGAGCCCCCCCCTGGGGTAATGGTTTCTTTTTTTCATTTTATTTTCTTAAAGTTATACAAAGATTATGCAAAAGAAAGAAAGAAACATTGAACAGCATCTCACGGTTACAAACTAAATTGTGCTATATAGTGGTATCAAAACATCTTGGTAAGAATGGCACTGGTTCACGTATAGTCCCATCTCGTTCTGTGTTCCACGTGAAGACATCGGCAGGTCCCCGTGGCAGCTGTGGTCTCCACTGGCCCCAATGAGCTCACTCCCCCTGTCTGCCCCGTCACAGAGTCCAAATGGTGGAGGGCCGCATGGCTCCATCAGGGCGCCGGAGAAATCTCCCTTGCTCCAGACATGATGGTGTGGGGGGGAGGTTGGGATTAACCGCCCCGGGCCTTGTATGCTATCGCCATTAACACAAGTCGTCCTCACGGCTCCTCTTCTCCCGTAGAGACAGTCAGCCGCATGGCGATCGGCACGTGGTCCGTTAGACCGGCTAGTTGTGTAATAAAACTGTATTCCTCCACCTCCTAGGGTACAAGAGAGAGAGACGTGGCCATGAGAATCAGAAGCAAAGAAACGCGTCAACATTCACTGCGGAGCCACGGAGATCCAGCTTCTCACATTTATATCAGGGCACCGTGGCGCGGTGACACGGGTGGCAGCGCTGAAACGGGCGACGCAGGGCTAGGGGCGTTTTTGTTGCGATACTTTGTGTTATTCTGAGAGTTTAGATACGGTTTGTACCCGAGACTGAGGGGGTCACCTTCTGCAGAAGACGTTTCCTGAGCTCCCCAGAGCTCGTGTACAAGGGATGTTTCTGTTAGGAGGTTTGCCAGGAGAGGTTCGTCAATCCTGGGAGACAAGTCACCCGGCGGAGACCTCTCCGTGAGCACGGGAAGTCTTCTATAAGGCTGCGGACATTGTGCCGAAGCCCGTGCGGAGGCCATACCAGACGGGCCGTGGGGGGCGTTCCCTCATTAGGCGAACCGCTCACTTGACGTGTGTGTCGCGTTGAGAAATCAGTTTAAGGCCTCGGATGCGTCCGCACGCTGAGCGCACAGGCTGCCTTAAGGCAGTGTTCGCTTCCATGCGGCGTGGGCGCGGAAGCGGGCGCGCTTTGCGTGAGACAGGCAGGTCTCAACGCGACAGACGGGTCACGTGAGCGGTTCGCCCGTGACGTCACTAGGAACGCCCCCAGGAAAGCCCCCACGGCGCGTCTCGTATGGCCAGGGAAAGCACCCGCTTTCCCTCAGCCTCCGCAGCCTAACTGATTTCTCACGCAACGCGCGCCCCCTCCGGCTTCCGCAACTGCCTTCAGGCTGTGTGTTCGCTCAGCGCGGTCTCCCACGCCATGTCCAAGGCCTAAGTGTGCGCGCACACGCGCGTGCAGGGGTTTCTAGACTGACAATGAATGACCTCTCGGACACAAAGCCCGAGGGAGACCCGGCACAGGTCAGAGTAACGTGTAGCTTTCCGCAGGGCTCTGACAGACTGCGCGAGACGTTCACGTAACCGCGACGCGGTGAACGCGCGGCACTCACCACTTTCCACTCCATGCCGAGACCCTCCTCTGTGTATAATATATAATCGATCCTGCGGCCGCTGCCCTTCAGCGGCAGCTTCCTGCCCTTCTGGTTGGGACAGTGGTTCTTGCTGGTGGGAAACACTAAATACTCCTTGCGCCCCTCCTCGTTCTCCAGGACCCTGCGGGGAAGAGAGGGGACACTTATTACCTGCACTCCCCCCCCATAGCAACATTCTCCTTGTGCAGAGCAGCGGGAATAAAGACTCCCCCCACCCCTACGAGATGCCCCCACAGAGGAGACCTCCCTCAGTGGGGAGGGGGGGCTGCTTTTTGGAGAGGATTAGAAGAATAACAGATCGCGGTGGGTCACAGAACCCCTGTGGTGCCTCTGTTCTGTGGGCAAGTCGTGACTACATTCAGTATTTCTTTATACTGCAGCGTGTTCATTCCAAACGATCACCCCACGGTTCATTTTCACCGTCACCGCGTGTGTAGGAGGCGAAGAAAAGGCTGCGTGTGCTGCTCACACCGCAATGTATATATGTAATTCTCCCCCAGCATTCAAACAGTTAAAAACTCCCCGAAAACACCTTTTCAAGGGAGTCTGACGTACCCCTAACATCCCTCCACCCCAACCATATGGGTGTCAGCTGTGCGGCTGGGTTAATCTCCATGCCATCTAACACCCCCTAACATCCGCACCCCCCAAACCTTAATGGGATCAGCTGTCGGGCTGGACGATACTCCTGACGTATACTCCGTCCCACTTTACCTTGTGTTTCAACACTTCCCTTGTATCCCTGTAGAGAGTAAGCTCTCAGGATCAGGGCCTCATAACCTTCTGTGTCTGCGAGTCCTTACGTCTATGTGACTGTATATATCTCTGCACCTGCGTTGTACCGCGCTGCGGAATGTGTTGGTGCTTTACAAATAAATCTGTATATATGTCTCACTTCTGCAGGTTATCCGGGGTGCAGATCTCCTCGTCGTACAGGCCGTCTGGGTCCAGTAGGGTCCCTGCAGAGACAGACACCCCCATTACACCCATCCCATGCCACGTTTTGCCCCTCTGCTGCTGCGAACGTGGCACTGTGTCACACTCCCTGAATTACTCTGGCTCTGGTTCTGATTGGCACCTGCAGACAAAGCCCAGAACTTGTGGACTTCACACGGCATCTCCCCATAACCACCGCTGCGGTAAAACTAATTCCCCCCCCCCCCCCCCCAGCCCGTTCTGAGGCTCGAAGAGTCAGAGAAACGGACATCAGACGCGGACTCCTTTTCCCATCTAACCCCCACCCTTACATTTGTATTTTTCTCTATTTAAATCCTCATGCGACTCACCCGACATTCCCCCACCTCTGCTGGAAGGCTGCTTCATGCATCTAACACCCCTTCAGTAACCAGGGATTTTCACAACCCCCCTGCAGTCCCGGTCACTGACCGTCCTAGTTCTGTTTTATCCGTCACGCCTCCTCTGCCAGTACTCAGTGCTGCCTGCAGGTGGCGCTGGCAGAACATGCACACATCGCTCACCTATTGCCCACGGCTTCTCCTCCCCGGGGCTGAGCCGACACGGGTCCTTGTAGTGTGTAAACAGGGAGTGTTGCTGCTCCAGCTTGTCCTCTGCACCAGAACAAACACATTATTATTATTATTATTATTATTATTATTGTTTCTTTGTAAAAGTGCCAACATAGTTCGTAGCGCAGTACAACGGAGTGTACAGCGTTATATAGATTACATAAACAGGTATATACAAACGTGCGCCACCCGATACAGAGAGGGAATGAGGCCCTGATCCTGAGAGCTCACACTCTAGTGACAATGTTGAAACAAGAAGGTAAGGGGGCTGCTCATTGTAGGATACGGTGCGGCTCAGGTGAGAGCAGGGCCCAGTGTGACAGCTGAAGCCATTCAGGTTTTGGGGGGGGGTGTAGGGGGTTGGATAGGGGGGAGATTGGTCCAGGCGCACAGCTGGTCCCCACGGGGCTGAGCAGCAGGAGCGGAGCGGCGAGTGAGGCACAGGGGGTGAGCCTGGCAGCAGCAGTTTGCGTGGGTTAGAGAGGGGACAGACGGACACGGAAAATGCTAGGAGAAGGTGGCAGTAGTCAAGGCGGGAGAGGATGGGTGAGTGAAGGAGCATTTTAGCTGCATCATGAGTGAGAAAAGGGCGTAAGTGGGCGATATTTTGTAGGTGGAGCCGGCAGGACTCTCTGAGGGACTGTATGTGACGAACGAAGGAAAAATCAGAGTGAAAGATCACCCCTAGACAGCGAGTTTCAGGTGCACTCCCTCCCCCCCCCCCCTCCCTCCCGTGGCCCTTTAATAAAATCCACTATATATGTTGGAAAGTTGTCTGTCTGTCTGTCTGTCTGGTCGCTGGGCATTGGGACACCGCTTAAGATATCGTAATCAAAGTTTACATGATGGTTCCTGAGATCAAGGCGCAGGTTTCAGTCGGTCTTTGGATCCAATTGGACGCCATTTTGAATAAAGATGGCGGGTGCAACCTTTCAAAACGGCACTTTTTTTTTACTCGAATGCGGCAGTTCTGCAAGTAACGGGGCTGAATTTAGAAAAGCCAGATTTTGCACAAAGGCAGCTTTATGTGAGAGAGCGCAGTATGACAGTGACTGCGTGTTCGCTGCTTGGCGTGGCACAGACATGTAACCCAGGGAAGGGGTGAATCGCCCCTCCCCCCCCATATCCGGGGCTCCGCATACCTGACGAGCAGTTGTCGAAGTTGAGGTCCCCGCAGACGACATCGAAGGCCACCAGCTCCTCCGGGTTGGCCGCGCTGGAGGAGGAGGTAGATTTGCGGAAGTCGGACGCCCAGTTCTGCAGCAGGTCCAACTGCTCACTCCGGATCGTCGCGTCCCCTGGGAGGGACAGGGGAGAGGTCACCTCAGGGACACGTAACCCCCTTAGTGACAGAGGGACCTGTAACACGTGGGGGAGGTGAGGGGAGGCGGAAGTGAGTGGGGGGTGCCCTGTACCTCTGGCAGTGAGTGAGTGGGGGGTGCCATGTACCTCTGGCAGTGAGTGAGTGGGGAGTGTACTGTACATCTGGCAGTGAGTGGGGACTGCACTGTACATCTTGCAGTGAGTGAGTGCGGAGTGCACTGTATGTCTGGCAGTGAGTGAGTGGGGAGTGCACTGTATGTCTGGCAGTGAGTGAGTGGGGAGTGCACTGTATGTCTGGCAGTGAGTGGGGAGTGCACTGTACATCTGGCAGTGAGGGGACGGCACTGTACATCTTGCAGTGAGTGAGTGCGGAGTGCACTGTATGTCTGGCAGTGAGTGGGGAGTGCACTGTACATCTGGAGTGAGTGTGGAGAGCACTGTACATCTGGCAGTGAGTGAGTGTGGACTGCACTGTACGTCTGGCAGTGAGTGAGTGTGGACTGCACTGTACATCTGGCAGTGAGTGTGGAGAGCACTGTACATCTGGCAGTGAGTGAGTGTGGACTGCTCTGTACATCTAGCAGTGAGTGTGGACAGCACTGTACATCTGGCAGTGAGTGAGTGGAGAGTGCACTGTACGTCTGGCAGTGAGTGAGTGGAGAGTGCACTGTACGTCTGGCAGTGAGTGAGTGTGGACTGCACTGTACATCTGGCAGTGATTGGAGAGTGCACTGTACATCTTTCAGTGAGTGGAGAGTGCACTGTACATCTGGCAGTGAGTGGGGAGTGCAATGTATGTCTGGCAGTGAGTGGGGAGTGCACTGTATGTCTGGCAGTGAGTGAGTGGAGAGTGCACTGTACGTCTGGCAGTGAGTGAGTGTGGAGTGCACTGTATGTCTGGCAGTGAGTGAGTGGGAGGGGTATGCAGACACGCACAGAGGGACTGCAGTTTTGAAAGGATCGGTGCCTTTTTATTACACACTATGCATGATGTTCCGGCACTGAACGGGTTAACCACATACCTTCCAGAGCATGCAGGTGAGTGCACGAGACGTATCCCACAATTCTTTGGTCCTGAGGGGAGTTTCCCACCTGTACCTGAGGAGAACGCAGAAACCAAGCAGTGAGCAGGCGGCGGAGATTAACCCTTCAACGCGCTGCACGCGTGTGTGGGAACCGAGGGGTTAACACATGTCCTCATTCTGACACGCCTCCGTCTGTGCTCGGTCACGTGTTCTGTCACGTGTTCCACAAGTGGCTTCAATCAGGGGCCGGGGTGTGATGGTGCTATGGGGCCCAGAGTACCACTACTTATTATTTACACACCCAGAATACCACTGCTTATTATTTACACACCCAGAGTACCACTGCTTATTATTTACACACCCAGAGTACCACTGCTTATTATTTACACACCCAGAGTACCACTGCTTATTATTTACACACCCAGAGTACCACTACTTATTATTTACACACCCAGAGTACCACTACTTATTATTTACACACCCAGAGTACCACTACTTATTATTTACACACCCAGAGTACCACTACTTAGTATTTACACACCCAGAGTACCACTACTTATTATTTACACACCCAGATGACCACTGCTTATTATTTACACACCCAGAATACCACTGCTTATTATTTACACACCCAGAGTACCACTGCTTATTATTTACACACCCAGAGTACCACTGCTTATTATTTACACACCCAGAGTACCACTGCTTATTATTTACACACCCAGAGTACCACTGCTTATTATTTACACACCCAGAGTACCACTGCTTATTATTTACACACCCAGAGTACCACTGCTTATTATTTACACACCCAGAGTACCACTGCTTATTATTTACACACCCAGAGTACCACTGCTTATTATTTACACACCCAGAGTACCACTGCTTATTATTTACACACCCAGAGTACCACTACTTATTATTTACACACCCAGAGTACCACTACTTATTATTTACACACCCAGAGTACCACTACTTATTATTTACACACCCAGAGTACCACTACTTAGTATTTACACACCCAGAGTACCACTACTTATTATTTACACACCCAGAGTACCACTACTTTGGAAGGTTTCCCAGTGCGACGACTTTCAATCGACTTGTTTCCATATCTTTCGCTATTTGAAAGACGGCAGAAAAAGAGCGTTTTCCTAGCATGTTATATCCTCTGCTTGGTGTGTGTCGCGATATCAGTCTACCGTCCTGACAGGTTTCATTATGTCTGGACCTCTAACGAGGGAGTAATTACCCGGCCTGTATATTTCTGCCAGGCTGGGCAGCACCAGAACATGTAAGTAACCTGTGAGTAACCTGCTGCAGGATTTTCCCCTGTGAGTAACCTGCTGCAGGATTTCCCCCTGTGAGTAACCTGCTGCGGGAGTCTCCCCTGTGAGTAACCTGCTGCGGGATTTCCCCTGTGAGTAACCTGTGAGTAACGTGCTGCAGAATTTTCCCCTGTGAGTAACCTGCTGCGGGAGTCTCCCCTGTGAGTAACCTGCTGCGGGATTTTCCCCTGTGAGTAACCTGCTGCAGGATTTTCCCCTGTGAGTAACGTGCTGCAGGATTTTCCCCTGTGAGTAACCTGCTGCGGGATTTTCCCCTGTGAGTAACCTGCTGCAGGATTTCCCCCTGTGAGTAACCTGCTGCAGGATTTTCCCCTGTGAGTAACCGGCTGCGGGATTTTCCCCTGTGAGTAACCTGCTGCGGGATTTACCCCTGTGAGTAACCTGTGAGTAACCTGCTGCAGGATTTTCCCTGTGAGTAACCTGCTGCGGAATTTTCCCTGTGAGTAACCTGCTGCAGGATTTTCCCCTGTGAGTAACCTGTGAGTAACCTGCTGCAGGATTTTCGTCTGTGAGTAACCTGCTGCAGGATTTTCGTCTGTGAGTAACCTGTGAGTAACCTACTGCAGGATTTTCGCCTGTGAGTAACCTGTGAGTAACCTGCTGCAGGATTTTCCCCTGTGAGTAACCTGTGAGTAACCTGCTGCAGGATTTTCGTCTGTGAGTAACCTGCTGCAGGATTTTCCCCTGTGAGTAACCTGTGAGTAACCTACTGCAGGATTTTCGCCTGTGAGTAACCTGTGAGTAACCTGCTGCAGGATTTTCCCCTGTGAGTAACCTGCTGCGGGATTTTCCCCTGTGAGTAACCTACTGCAGGATTTTCCCCTGTGCGTAACCTGTGAGTAACCGGCTGCAGGATTTCCCCCCTGTGAGTAACCTGCTGCAGGATTTTCCCCTGTGAGTAACCTGCCGCGGGATTTCCCCTGTGAGTATCCTGCTGCGGGATTTTCCCCTGTGAGTAACCTGCTGCGGGATTTTCCCCTGTGAGTAACCTGTGAGTAACCTGCTGCTGGATTTTCCCGTGAGTAACCTGCTGCGGGATTTTCCCCTGTGAGTAACCTGCTGCAGGATTTTCCCCTGTGAGTAACCTGTGAGTAACCTGCTGCAGGATTTTCCCCTGTGAGTAACCTGCTGCGGGATTTTCCCCTGTGAGTAACCTGTGAGTAACGTGCTGCAGGATTTTCCCCTGTGAGTAACCTGCTGCAGGATTTTCCCCTGTGAGTAACCTGCTGCGGGATTTTCCCCCTGTGAGTAACCTGCTGTGGGATTTTCCCCTGTGAGTAACCTGCTGCAGGATTTTCCCCTGTGAGTAACCTGTGAGTAGCCTGCTGCAGGATTTTCCCTGTGAGTAACCTGCTGCGGAATTTTCCCTGTGAGTAACCTGCTGCAGGATTTTCCCCTGTGAGTAACCTGTGAGTAACCTGCTGCAGGATTTTCGCCTGTGAGTAACCTGTGAGTAACCTGCTGCAGGATTTTCCCCTGTGAGTAACCTGTGAGTAACCTGCTGCAGGATTTTCACCTGTGAGTAACCTGCTGCAGGATTTTCCCCTGTGAGTAACCTGTGAGTAACCTGCTGCGGGATTTTCCCCTGTGAGTAACCTACTGCAGGATTTTCCCCTGTGCGTAACCTGTGAGTAACCTGCTGCAGGATTTCCCCCCTGTGAGTAACCTGCTGCAGGATTTTCCCCTGTGAGTAACCTGCTGCGGGATTTCCCAGTGAGTATCCTGCTGCGGGATTTTCCCCTGTGAGTAACCTGCTGCGGGATTTTCCCCTGTGAGTAACCTGTGAGTAACCTGCTGCGGGATTTCCCCTGTGAGTATCCTGCTGCGGGATTTTCCCCTGTGAGTAACCTACTGCGGGATTTTCCCCTGTGAGTAACCTGTGAGTAACCTGCTGCTGGATTTTCCCCTGTGAGTAACCTGCTGCGGGATTTTCCCCTGTGAGTAACCTGCTGCAGGATTTTCCCCTGTGAGTAACCTGTGAGTAACCTGCTGCAGGATTTTCCCGTGAGTAACCTGCTGCGGGATTTTCCCCTGTGAGTAACCTGTGAGTAACGTGCTGCAGGATTTTCCCCTGTGAGTAACCTGCTGCAGGATTTTCCCCTGTGAGTAACCTGCTGCGGGATTTTCCCCCTGTGAGTAACCTGCTGTGGGATTTTCCCCTGTGAGTAACCTGCTGCAGGATTTTCCCCTGTGAGTAACCTGTGAGTAACCTGCTGCAGGATTTCCCCCTGTGATTATCCTGCTGCGGGAGTCTCCCCTGTGAGTAACCTGCTGCTGGATTTTCCCCTGTGAGTAACCTGCTGCTGGATTTTCCCCTGTGAGTAACCTGCTGCTGGATTTTCCCCTGTGAGTAACCTGCTGCAGGATTTTCCCCTGTGAGTAACCTGTGAGTAACCTGCTGCAGGATTTCCCCCTGTGATTATCCTGCTGCGGGAGTCTCCCCTGTGAGTAACCTGCTGCTGGATTTTCCCCTGTGAGTAACCTGCTGCTGGATTTTCCCCTGTGAGTAACCTGCTGCAGGATTTTCCCCTGTGAGTATCCTGCTGCGGGAGTCTCCCCTGTGAGTAACCTGCTGCGGGAGTCTCCCCTGTGAGTAACCTGTTGCTGGATTTTCCCCTGTGAGTAACCTGCTGCTGGATTTTCCCCTGTGAGTAACCTGCTGCAGGATTTTCCCCTGTGAGTAACCTGCTGCAGGATTTCCCTTGTTGTCATGGAACAGAAATACCCATTTCTGCCTCCTCTGTTTCACCTCCTCCCCCCCTCCTTTCCTTGGCAGTTCCCCCTGCTAGCTGTATTTGGATGTTACTTTCCTTGCAGTTCACTCCCAGTGCAGATGGAATGGATACATTATGTAGCCTTTTTTCCTTCCAGTCTGTCACACCCCTGGTTGCCCTGGCAACATCTCCAGTCCTCCAAGTTAATGGGCTTCCCCATTCCCCCCTGTCCCTGCTGACAGTTAGTATAGCCTGATCCCTATCCCTGTGTCACAAGCAGTAATCACTGTCTTTTACTTCCTGACATTGGCAGAGTGAGTACATTCATGTTACACCCCTATGACAAGGCCAATTCTTTTCACCTGCCCTTACTACAAAGCACCCACGGAGATACACCTTTCCAACACAAACATCTTATCCACAAGTGCCTGTTTTTTATTGCTGCTTTCCTAAATAAAGTGAAGAAAATATATAGGACTTGTTGTGCTTTGTACAGAGGGCTGAGTTGAAGCTAGCTGGGTTCATTCATACCCCAGACATGACCCTGGATCCAGAATAGTGAAAAGAAGACCGTGTGTCTTGGGGATACACAGGAACGGCTACTCACAACCCTTATGCAATAAAGGAATAGTCTCTGCACCCCAGACAGAGCAGCAGGCTTTATACCAAAGAGCACAGACTTTCTACAGCAAAAGCCTTACAAACAGCAAGCAGTTTACACTGCACACAGCCTGCAGCAGTACAAGCAAGCAGCTACACTATACCCAGAACCTTGATTGCCTTTTTCTGTTTGAGTTCACCCTCTGCACAGCCTGACAGTGAGGAATTACCATCTCACCTTACCCTGCGCACGTTCAGAGGCATACGTCACTTACTTTGCCAGGGCTAATACCGTCGAAAGCCTGTAAGAAAGGGACTTACAGCACAATATTGACTTGACACGTGACGGCCGCGTGCGAACCGCCATCACAGACGCCCAAAGCGAGAGAAAAGAGCTCCTCCTAGAGACCGCATCGCAGCGCTCCAGCACATCCAGACACTCGTCAAGGTCAGCAAGATCAGCGCAATCTCACGTACTGTCGCAATCTCAGTGTGACTGTCCCCCATGTCAGACACACGTACCCCAGCTCTGCACGGTGTGACTGTCCCCCATGTCAGACACACGTACCCCAGCTCTGCACAGTGTGACTGTCCCCCATATCTGACACACGTACCCCAGCTCTGCACAGTGTGACTGTCCCCCATGTCAGACACACGTACCCCAGCTCTGCACAGTGTGACTGTCCCCCATATCTGACACACGTACCCCAGCTCCGCACGGTGTGACTGTCCCCATGTCAGACACACGTACCCCAGCTCCGCACAGTGTGACTGTCCCCCATGTCTGACACACGTAACCCAGCTCTGCACAGTGTGACTGTCCCCCATGTCAGACACACGTACCCCAGCTCCACACAGTGTGACTGTCCCCCATGTCTGACACATGTACCCCAGCTCCGCACAGTGTGACTGTCCCCCATGTCTGACACACGTACCCCAGCTCCACACAGTGTGACTGTCCCCCATGTCTGACACATGTACCCCAGCTCCGCACAGTGTGACTGTCCCCCATGTCTGACACACGTAACCCAGCTCTGCACAGTGTGACTGTCCCCCATGTCAGACACACGTACCCCAGCTCCACACAGTGTGACTGTCCCCCATGTCTGACACATGTACCCCAGCTCCGCACAGTGTGACTGTCCCCCATGTCTGACACATGTACCCCAGCTCTGCACAGTGTGACTGTCCCCCATGTCTGACACACGTAACCCAGCTCTGCACAGTGTGACTGTCCCCCATGTCAGACACACGTACCCCAGCTCCACACAGAGTGTGACTGTCCCCCATGTCTGACACATGTACCCCAGCTCCGCACAGTGTGACTGTCCCCCATGTCTGACACACGTACCCCAGCTCCACACGGTGTGACTGTCCCCCATGTCTGACACACGTACCCCAGCTCCGCACAGTGTGACTGTCCCCCATGTCTGACACACGTACGCCAGCTCTGCACAGTGTGACTGTCCCCCATGTCTGACACACGTACCCCGGCTCCGCACGGTGTGACAATCATGTCTGACACACGTACCCCAGCTCCGCACACTGTGACTGTCCCCCATGTCTGACACACGTACCCCAGCTCCGCACGGTGTTACTGTCCCTCATGTCTGACACACGTACCCCAGCTCCGCACAGTGTGACTGTCCCCCATGTCTAACACACGTACCCCAGCTCCGCACGGTGTGACTGTCCCTCATGTCTGACACACGTACCCCAGCTCCGCACAGTGTGACTGTCCCCCATGTCTGACACACGTACCCCAGCTCTGCACGGTGTGACTGTCCCCCATGTCTGAAAGAGGTCCCCCAGCTCTGCACGGTGTGACTGTCCTCATGTCTGACACATGTACCCCAGCTCTGCACGGTGTGACTGTCCCCCATGTCTGACACACGTACCCCAGCTCTGCACGGTGTGACTGTCCCCCATGTCTGACAGAGGTACCCCAGCTCCGCACGGTGTGACTGTCCTCATGTCTGACACATGTACCCCAGCTCTGCACGGTGTGACTGTCACCCATGTCTGACACACGTACCCCAGCTCTGCACAGTGTGACTGTCCCCATGTCAGACACAGGTACCCCAGCTCCGCACAGTGTGACTGTCCCCCATGTCTGACACACGTACCACAGCTCCGCATGGTGTGACTGTCCCCCATGTCTGACACATGTACCCCAGCTCTGCACAGTGTGACTGTCCCCCATGTCAGACACAGGTACCCCAGCTCCGCACAGTGTGACTGTCCCCCATGTCAGACACACGTACCCCAGCTCCGCACAGTGTGACTGTCCCCCATGTCTGACACACGTACCCCAGCTCCGCACAGTGTGACTGTCCCCCATGTCTGACACACGTACCCCAGCGCCGCACAGTGTGACTGTCCCCCATGTCTGACACACGTACCCCAGCTCCGCACAGTGTGACTGTCCCCCATGTCTGACACACGTACCCCAGCTCCGCACAGTGTGACTGTCCCCCATGTCTGACACACGTACCCCAGCTCCGCACAGTGTGACTGTCCCCCATGTCTGACACGTACCCCAGCTCCGCACAGTGTGACTGTCCCCCATGTCTGACACACGTACCCCAGCTCCGCACAGTGTGACTGTCCCCCATGTCTGACACGTACCCCAGCTCCGCACACTGTGACTGTCCCCCATGTCTGACACACGTACCCCAGCTCTGCACAGTGTGACTGTCCCCCATGTCTGACACACGTACCCCAGCTCCGCACAGTGTGACTGTCCCCCATGTCAGACACACGTACCCCAGCTCCGCACAGTGTGACTGTCCCCCATGTCAGACACACGTACCCCAGCTCCGCACACTGTGACTGTCACCTCTTCCTCCTGCCTGATCCTTTACTTAAATTCCTTAGAAAGTGGATTCTAGAAACTTTCTAGAGCGTTTTGGACATGTCCCCCAGAACTGGACCTCTGGATCTGCTTGTTGGGATTTGAATGTTATACTCTTCTATGAACAGGGAGGCCGTGGAAGGGAACTGTGGCACTCGTTATCATTATACATTGCGACATGTGTCACATTCACCACGGCTGGAAGCCGGCAGCGAGGAAAGAGCGCTACGTACGATCATTTGGGTGACTTTTAGTGATCGATAACGTCTATCAGACTGAATGCTGCTGTACGAATAGATTTATTATAGCGACATTTCGACCCTCGCCTCGACCTTAACACGTCGAGATAATAAATCTATGCAAATCACCCCCAGTGCGCTTTATACCCGTCTGTCCATTCTAGTTACAGCGTCTCAGACTCCCCATCTGGAAGATATGTCCACCAATCTGTAGAGTGCATGCGTTGGGCATACTCAGCACTGCTATAGAGTGCAGCATTCTCAGTACAGTATTGCTATGCAATGCAGCATGAAGTTAACCAATAGCTCACCTTGAGGAACAGGGCTCCCTTGGCAGCCAGCGAGTCTATCCCTCTCCCGTTGGGATAACAGTGATAGGTAGCGTCCAGTATGGGGTATCGGCTGGCGAAGAAAAGGCCGCTGTTCAGGAACTTAAAGCCGCAGCAGCCAAAGCAGCTGTACACCCCCACATCGTACAACACGTACTCAAAGTAATAGTGTAGCTGCTCTTTCAACTTCTCCGCGGCCCGTTTGTCGAACACTTCCTGCAGGCAGAGGAAGTCCAGGTTGGCCGGGAAGAAGGCGGTGATGTCGTGGTCCAGGATATCGTCGGTGTGCTTCTTTTTGCGGGCTGTGGCCTTCTTAATGATGGACGCCTTGTACAGAAGCTTGTTGTTAATGGTGCCTTGGTCAACGGTTCCGTCTGCCATCCGGGCCTTGACCAGTGACTCCCGCGAGGTGGTGCAGCTGTCCAGGCTCCCGCTGTCCCCCTCCCTGTGCTTGTGGTTGGGGGTTGGGCTCTTCTGGAGGTCCGGTTCCGTCTCGGCCAGGCATGCCACGTTCACGTGCCCACTCAAGGAATCGGCCTCGGTGTCAGAGATGTGGGCGCTGGCCTCACCGCTGATGCGGATGATACAGGGACTGTCCTCCCCTTCGCCCATGTCCCCTCTGCTCCTCCCCTCCCGTCCCTCCTCGCTGTTGTTCTCCCCGGAGTTGTCTCCTTTATACTCCATGGACGTCGTCCTCTTGATGCCGATGTTGACCGCTCGATGGGTGGCATCGCTTCCCTGTGGGGACACCAGGCTGCTGAAGCTGGCAGCACTGATGGAGGTGTTGGTGGGGGAGTCTATGTATATCTTTATCTGGGGCCTGCTTGCCCCGTTGCGTATCCTCCTCCCGATTTCCCTAGCTCGCGCCTGGGTGTTGAAGAGGTTGGTGAACCTCGCCAACGAGTCAGGCAGGAGGCAGACGTTGGCGCTCCCAAAGCAGAAGCTCCTACCGGCCCCTATGGCTCTCCATTCAGTCAGCAGCGGGGCACCACTGGCCCGAGCCTTATCTTGGAGCCGGGAGTAGGTGTATGGCCGGCGGGCGGCCTGGAGGGGCGACCACACCAGGAAGCCGATGAGGGCGAAGGGGAGAGAGGAGACCAGCAGTGCCAGGTAGATAGGGGTGGTGATGATGATGCAGAGGGCCTGGAAGTAGCAGGGGTCATCAGAGCGTTGGCGCTTCTCGTAGGTGGTGGGCAGGAAGGAGGCGAGTAGCCGATCTCCCAGCCAGTAACAGGGGAACATCAGCACCCAGGAGAGGGAGTGGAGAAACGACAGGAAGCTGCTGGGGAACGGGGTCGTGTGCAAAACCATTGCAGCTCAGATGTGACCACTGCGTGGGAGCCGCTACATGATGTCACTGGCGCCGCCCAATCAGAACGCAGGGGGCAGAGGGCGAGACTCTCCTCCAACCCCCCCTCCCAAAGAGTAGATTGCGTGTCAGCGTCGAGTATCACCGTGACATGTCACCGGAGCAGAAGAGGTGGCCAGGGACAGGACGGGCACGCTGCCCGGGGCGTGTCATTGCTTCCTGGAGGCCGCCATGTTTAATTCCTCTGTGGACGATCCTGCAAAGAAATAAAAGAATTGCGCGCTTAGTAACTCGGAAGTGGTCAGAAGTCACCAAGGAGAAATATCAGGAGGCAGCACCCTCTCATCCCCACCAAATAGCATATCTTATGCGTTCAGTACGCTGAAAACACGGATATGTGTGTGTGTGTGTATATATATATATATACATACACGCAGTCCTCGTTTTACAACGAATGGCTTATCCAACGCTATGCAATGCATACCTACTGTATATTCATTTATACAACGCCAAAACGGCTTATCCAATGCTCTTACGACGCTTTGCAACGTTGTTTACAGTATGTGTGTGTGTGTATATATATAAACACATACACATAAACAACGTTGCAAAGCGTCGTAAGAGCGTATATGTATATATATATATATAATATTATATTATACTATATAATATTATATTATACTATATAATATATTTATTATGTTATATTATATATAAAGTACAGTATATACACTATATGATTTATGTGTGTGCTGCGTATCTTATTGCCTGCGTAAAATATTTGGTGTATTTTAGTGTTAAAAATGCCTTCAGTCACGGAACCTTTCATTTGAACAGTGTTCCTATGGGAAAACGTGACTCGCTTTACAACGTTACGCTATCCAACGCCATTTTGAGTAACTCATTGTGTCGGATAACTGAGGACTGCCTGTGTGTATATATATATATATATATATATATATATATATATATAAAAAGAACAACACAAAATTATGTAGCGCTCTCCCCTGACGAAGTCGCGCAAACGTGACGAAACGCGTAGGGTGCGTGTGGGTGCGTGCACGTGGAGTCCTGGGCGTCCTAGTGTTGCAGTCAGCCGCATCCAAGTGCTGGCAATTGATGCATACAGGAGCAGAGGACGCGGAGGCACTGAGGGTTACAGCGATCTGGCGCCGCCAGCTTGTGACAGGAGCTGGTTGTGGCTACGAACTGATCAGGTGCCCCCTGTAGACTCCCCCACCCCTGTTGATGTCTTCACACAGAGATTTCTCTCCCACGTATGGTTGCTTTTTATAATCCTGTAAGTGCATTTCCTATGGGCTACAGACTTTAATAAATGCACTCATTTGTTTAAACAGTTACATGCTATGGAGCTTGCGCTTCTGTTTGTGTTTTACATATATATATATATATACTAGTTTTTGTGCCCGGCTTCACCCGGGGAATGTAATATTGAATACATGTCCCCGCCCCCCCCCTCCCCCCCTGCTGCCGGCACAGCTCCTCCTCGCCCCGCTGGTACATCTCCCTTCCCCCAACCGCCCCCCCCCCCCGCACATCTCACATACAGAGACACACAGCCCCGATCCAGGCAAGGACACGCCCCCCCATGTACCTGCACCACACTGTGATGTCCCCCCCCCTGTACCTGCACCACACTATGATGTGTCCCCCCTGTACCTGCACCACATTGTGATGTGTCCCCCCTTTATCTGCACCACACTGTAATGTGTCCCCCCTTTATCTGCACCACACTGTGATTCCCTCCCCCTGTACCTGCACCACACTGTGATGTGTCCCCCCCTGTACCTGCACCACACTATGATGTGTCCCCATGTACCTGCACCACACTGATGTCCCCCCCTGTACCTGCACCCCACTGTGATGTCCCCCCCTGTACCTGCACCCCACTGTGATGTCCACCTCCTGTACCTGCACCACACTGTGATGTCCCCCCCTGTACCTGCACCACACTGTGATTCCCTCCCCCTCCTCACTCTGCTGCGCGCCGGTCACAGGTCTCCCGCCTGCCTCCTGCCCATCACACCCGGGCCCGGCGCAGCTGATGTCAAGTGACGTAAAAAACCCGCTCCGCCGACGTCCTAACCCTGTCTTGAATCCCCGTCACACCGGCCCTGGCTCCTCACCACTGAGCTGCTGCAGTGGCGCTCCTCCTCCTCCCGCACCGACAGCGCATCACAGGAGCGCCAACCCCGTCATCCCCATTAGTACATCTCCCCCGCTGCCGGTACATGCCCCCCCCCCCTCCACCCCCTGCCTCTCGTCTGTCCAAAGGACATTGTTTCAGAAGTCTTGTAGTTTGTTCAGATGCAACTTTGCAAACCTAAGCCGTGCTGCCATGTTCTTATTAGAGAGAAGAGGCTTTCTCCTGGCAACCCTTCCAAACAAATCATACTTGTTCAGTCTTTTTCTAATTGTACTGTCATGAACTTTAACATTTAACATGCTAACTGAGGCTTTTAGAGTCTGAGATGTAACTCTTGGGTATTTTGCAATTTCTCTGAGCCCTGTATCGTCAGACCTTGGGGTGAATTTGCTGGGACGTCCGCTCCTGGGAAGATTGGCAACTGTCTTGAATGTTTTCCACTTTTGAATAATCTTTCTCACTGTAGAATGATGGACTTTAAATTGTTTGGAAATGGCCTTATAACCCTTCCCAGATTGATGGGCAGCAACAATTGATTCTCTAAGATCATTGCTGATGTCTTTCCTCTTTGGCATTGTGTTAACACACACCTGAATGCTCCAGACCAGCAAACTGCTAAAACTTCGGCTTTTATAGAGGTGGTTACACTTGCTGATGATCAATTAATCAAGGGCATTTGATTAGTAGCACCTGTCTGCTACTTAGCATCTTAATTCCTATGGAAGCAGTAAGGGTGTACTTAGTTTTTCACACATAGCTTCTCAATTTTGGCTTTATTTTTGTTAAATAAATCTTGACACGGTGTAATATGTAATGTGTTGTTGTTCATCTGAGGTTGTATTTACCTAATTTTAAGACCTGCTAAGGAACAGATGATTGTTATTTATGTAAAACCATAGAATTCAAAGAGGGTGTGCTTTCTTTTTCACACAACTGTGTGTGTGTGTGTCTATGTGTATGTATGTATGAGGCTGGTTCGGCTCACGAGGCTGGTTCGGCTCACGAGGCTGGTTCGGCTCACGAGGCTGGTTCGGCTCACGAGGCTGGTTCGGCTCACGAGGCTGGTTCGGCTCACGAGGCTGGTTCGGCTCACGAGGCTGGTTCGGCTCACGAGGCTGGTTCGCACACGAGGCTGGTTCGGCTCACGAGGCTGGTTCGCACACGAGGCTGGTTCGGCTCACGAGGCTGGTTCGCACACGAGGCTGGTTCGGCTCACGAGGCTGGTTGGGCTCACGAGGCTGCCCCGGTTAGGAGACTAGTTCGGTTCAGGAGGCTGGTTAGGCTTACAAGGCTGGTTAGGCTCACCAGGCTGGTTCGGTCACGAGGCTGATTCATTCACGAGGCTGGTTCGATCACGTGGCTGCCTTGGTTAGGAGGCTGGTTTGGACAAGAGGTTGGGTCAGCTCATGAGGCTGCCCCAGCTAGGAGGCTTGTTCGGGTACGATGCTGGTTCGCTCACGAGGCTGGTTGGGTTCACCAGGCTAATTGGGTTCACCAGGCTGGTTTGGTCACGAGGCTGGTTCGGCTCACGAGGCTGGTTCGGCTCACGAGAATGGTTCGGCTCACGAGGCTGGTTCGGACATGAGGCTGCCCCGGTTAGGAGTCAGGTTCGGGTACGAGGCTGGTTTGGTCACGAGGCTGCCCCGGTTAGGAGGCTGGTTGGGCTCACGAGGCTGTCCCGGTTAGGAGGCTGGTTCGGTCACGAGGCTGGTCCGGTTAGGAGGCTGGTTCGGGTACGAGGCTGGTCCGGGTACAAGGCTGGTTCGGTCACGAGGCTGGTTCGGTCACGAGGCTGGTTCGGGTACGAGGCTGGTCCGGTCACGAGGCTGCCCCGGTTAGGAGGCTGTTTCGGGTACGAGGCTGGTCCTGTCACGTGACTGCCCCGGTTACGAGGCTGGTTCGGGTACGAGTCTGGCGCGGTTGTGTATATTCCTTTACCTCCAACTCAGCAGATATTTTGTAATAACTAAGTGACCAGAGTAAAAAAAACCTGCAGTTTTAGGTGAATATTGTTACCTCATTAAAGTACTTTTAACGTAAAGTGACTGTCCTCAATAACCGCGCCTCATCTCAAGTGCAGACGGGTAATTTTGTTTAGTTGTTTATTATACTGTACTTCCTCCAATACACATATATGTGTGTGTGTGTGTCTGTGTGTGCCTCTGTGTGTGCCTCTGTGTGTGTGTGTGTGTATATATGTGTGTGTGTGTGTGTGTGTGTATATACACACACACACACACACTCCTACCTGCTACCTGAAATGCACTGACAGCTTGTGTTGCATTTAAAAGACCATCACACACACACACAGATACACAGAGAGAAGACACACACACACACACACAGATACACAGAGAGAAGACACACACACAGACACACAGAGAGAAGACACAGACACACGATTCTAAAAGCTAGAGCTCCATTTCTGGACACACACGTTCACTTTGCCTGGTTCAGCATCAATTCAGCTTGAGTAATGAGAGAAACGTAATGCAGCCGCACATTACACCCCCTGCCCATCAAATATAAATCAACAGCTCATTAAGGTATAGACAGATCCTTCTGCATCTAGTGTCTGCTGACCAGGACCAATAAAGGCAGCAGGACAATGAGAATAAACATTTGTTGAACTCTCCCTCCATCTCTCCCTATCACTGTCTCTCTTCCTCCCTCTTTCTCCTCTCCATCTATCTCTCTCACCACCTCCTTTCTTTCTCCCCCCTCCTCTCTCTCCCCCCCTCCTCCTCTCTCTCCCCCCCTCCTCCTCTCTCTCCCCCCCTCCTCCTCTCTCTCCCCCCCTCCTCCTCTCTCTCCCCCTCCCTCCTCTCTCCCCCCCTCCCTCCTCTCTCCCCCCCCCCTCCCTCCTCTCTCCCCCCCCTCCCTCCTCTCTCCCCCCCCTCCCTCCTCTCTCCCCCCCTCCCTCCTCTCTCTCCCCCTCCTCCCTCCTCTCTCCCCCCCTCCCTCCTCTCTCTCCCCCCCTCCCTCCTCTCTCTCCCCCTCCTCTCTCCCCCCCCTCCCTCCTCTCTCCCCCCCCCCTCCTCTCTCTCCCCCCTCTTTCCCCCCTCCCTCCTCTCTCCCTCCTCTCTCTCCCCCCCTCCCTCCTCTCTCTCCCCCTCCCTCCTCTCTCTCCCCCCCCCCCCTCCCCCGCCCCCCTGCGTTAGCATCGGCAGCACACAGTCTGGGAAGCTGCTCTCCATGGTCATTAATATCTGTCAGAATCAGGCTGGGGTCAGACGTACAGTGACCCTGAGCAGACGGTCCCCTGCGGGACAAATGACGGTGATTATAACAGTGCTGAATAGGAAGAGTTTCAGTCTGATTCATATCTTATTCTGCTGTGAATGGACACCCTCTTACCTCACAGGTGTCCTGTATACAGCACTCCTTCATATACTGCGATTGGCACTAGTATATGCCAAATACTGCAGGTCATCATTTAACTTTAAAAGACCATATGTGTGAATCTCAGCGAGACCAAAGTGGTGTCAAACAAGTGTGTCACCTCGGCAAAGATCGAAATAAATGGAATAGAACTAGAATAAGTTATATATATATATCACCACATTTATTAAGGTTATGGTGGGTAAAAAAAAGTGACTAAAACCCTCCACAGTAAAGCATAAAGCAACTGTAAATATTCCTGTACAGGCATACCCCGCATTAACGTACGCAATGGGACCGGAGCATGTATGTAAAGCGAAAATGTACTTAAAGTGAAGCACTCCCTTTTTCCTACTTATCGATGCATGTACTGTACTGCAATCGTCATATACGTGCATAACAGATGTAAATAACGCATCTGTAACAGGCTCTATAGTCTCCCCGCGTGCGCACAGCTTCGGTACAGGTAGGGAGCTGGTATTGCTGTTCAGGACGTGCTGACAGGCGCATGTGTGAGCTGCCGTTTGCCTATTGAGCGAGATGTACTTACTCGCGAGTGTACTTAAAGTGAGTGTCCTTAAACCGGGGTATGCCTGTATATTCATTTGCATGTCTTAGGCAGGTCTGCAACCCTGTCTTTCCCCATTATCACCCAGCACACAGCACTTCCACTGCAGCAAGGGATTCGGGGAAATGAAATGCAAATGAGCACACAGTGCCACCTTTTATCTCATGCTTATATTACATGAGCAACCCTTAGCCAATGCATGTATGTAACGTGAGCATGAGATAAAAGGTGGCACTGTGTGCTCATTTACATGTAATTTCCCAGAATCCCTTGCTGCAGTGGAAGTGCTGTGAGCTGGGTGATAATGGGGAAAGACAGGGTTGCAGACCTGTCTAAGACATGCAAATGAATATACAGGAATATTTACAGTTGCTATATATATATATATATATATATATATATACACAGCTCAACCCCGTTATAGTTCGATCTGTTACAACGCAAACCCGCTTATAACGCGATGTAAGCGCGGCTCCCAATTTTTTTCTTTATGAATACTTTACAACACGATTATTGATATCTTAAATACTTTATTGTACAATGCATACAATTGTACATTATTTCTAACGCGATCCGCTTATAACGCGATGTGATACTTTGGATCCCAAGAACAGCGTTATAAGGTGGTTGAGCTGTGGTTATAGATATATATATATATATAATGGTTTTGAAGCAAAAGGTGGCACTGTGTGCTCATTTGCATGTCATTTCCCAGAATCCGTTGCTGCAGTGGAAGTGCTGGGTGATAATGGTGAAAGGCGGGATTGCAGACCTGTCCAAGACATGCAAATGAGCACACAGTAATATTTCCATTATATATATATATATATATTTTTTAATATATACACACCCTTTAATCTATCTATCCAACTATCCCTATCCACTTATCCACTCATGCCAAGTATCTGTGCTTAGCACAAAGCCCCGCACCCATGCATATGAAAGCTGTATTCCTTGGGTTGGGGTCCCTCGCCTCCTTGTTATGTAACAGGGCGAGAGATTATATAGGGCAGCAGTCTCTGCACCCAATATCAGCTATCCCGTGCCCTCAGCATGCTCTTCCCATGTCAGGGGTTGCGGGCCCACCCCCTGTGATCTGGGAGGTATAGTGTTGTGTGCGAGTTCTCTGTATACAGTGTACTCACCTCCTGGAAGCCTTTTCCTCCCGGCGCCAGTAACACAAGCTCACCAGCTGTCACAAACTAAGGGGCAGCCATTGATCTTGTGAGTTATCGATCCCTTCTCCCGACCATTATGTGGCTGAATTATGAAAATCACTTTCCAACACATGACTAACGTTACATGCGAATATCGATCACGCAGGACAGAGTGCAGCTGAAACACACTCCCAAACACACTCGTACTCACAAACACACACACACACACACACACACACACACACATACCAACAGCCACACACACTAACAAACACTCACTCCCATACTCACAAACATACACACACACAAATACTCACATACCAACAAACACCCACACGCACTAACATACACACTAACAAACACTCACGCGCACGCACAAATACTCACACACAAATACTCACATACCAACACCCACACACTAACACTCACTCCCATACTCACCAACACTCACTCCCACATAAATACTCACATACCAACAAACACCCACACACACTAAAACACTCACTCCCATACTCACAAACACTCACTCCCACACAAATACTCACATACCAACAAACACGCACACACACACAAACACTCACTCCCACACAAATACTCACATACCAACAAACACCTACACACACTAAAACACTCACTCCCATACTCACAAACACTCACTCCCACACAAATACTCACATATCAACAAACACACAAACACTCACTTCCATACTCACTTCCATACTCACAAACACTCACTCCCACACAAATACTCACATGCCAACAAACACCCATACACACAAACACCCACACAGAAAAAAAGAAGTGCGATTCAGGGAATTAAACAGTTCCCGTATAATATTACCTTACAATACCTTGCATGCCCCCATCTTACTGACGCACGGCTGTTAACCCTATGTGTGCCAGGGGGTGTTGCAATGCACAAAGCCAAAAGGTTCCTGTGAGAATTGTGGGAAACTGTGCCCTCAGTGATCAGGATTATCCGCTTTGCATTGCAGGCTCAACTGGCAGTGAGCAGGTTAATATGCTGTCTCACTAACGGTGCATGCAACAGGAAGAAAACATCTACAGCAACCAGACCAGCCTCAACTCCTTCCCCACTCACAGCAACCAGACCAGCCTCAACTCTTATCTCACTCACAGCAACCAGACCAGCCTCAACTCCTTCCCCACTCACAGCAACCAGACCAGCCCCATCTCCTATCTCACTCACAGCAACCAGACCAGCCTCAACTCCTATCTCACTCACAGCAACCAGACCAGCCTCAACTCCTATCTCACTCACAGCAACCAGACCAGCCTCAACTCCTATCTCACTCACAGCAACCAGACCAGCCTCAACTCCTTCCCCACTCACAGCAACCAGACCAGCCTCAACTCCTTCCCCACTCACAGCAACCAAACCAGCCCCATCTCCTATCTCACTCACAGCAACCAGACCAGCCTCAACTCCTATCTCACTCACAGCAACCAGACCAGCCTCAACTCCTATCTCACTCACAGCAACCAGACCAGCCTCAACTCCTATCTCACTCACAGCAACCAGACCAGCCTCAACTCCTATCTCACTCACAGCAACCAGACCAGCCTTAACTCCTATCTCACTCACAGCAACCAGACCAGCCTCAACTCCTATCTCACTCACAGCAACCAGACCAGCCTCAACTCCTTCCCCACTCACAGCAACCAGACCAGCCTCAACTCCTGTCTCACTCACAGCAACCAGACCAGCCTCAACTCCTTCCCCACTCACAGCAACCAGACCAGCCTCAACTCTTTCCCCACTCACAGCAACTACACCAGTCCCAACTCCTATCTCACTCACAGCAACCAGACCAGCCTCAACTCCTGTCTCACTCACAGCAACCAGACCAGCCTCAACTCTTTCCCCACTCACAGCAACCAGACCAGCCTCAACTCCTTCCCCACTCACAGCAACCAGACCAGCCTCAACTTCTTCCCCACTCACAGCAACCAGACCAGCCTCAACTCTTTCCCCACTCACAGCAACTACACCAGTCCCAACTCCTATCTCACTCACAGCAACCAGACCAGCCTCAACTCCTATCTTATTCAAAAGAACCAGACCAGCCTCAATTCCTATCTCACTCACAGCAACCAGACCAGCCTCAACTCCTATCTCACTCACAGCAACCAGACAAGCCTCAACTCCTGTCTCACTCACAGCAACCAGACCAGCCTCAACTCCTATCTCACTCACAGCAACCAGACCAGCCACAACTCATTCCCCACTCACAGCAACCAGACCAGCCTCAACTCCTTCCCCACTCACAGCAACCAGACCAGCCTCAACTCCTATCTCACTCACAGCAACCAGACCAGCCTCAACTCCTTCCCCATTCACAGCAACCAGACACGTCTCAACTCCTAACTCACTCACAGCAACCAGATCAGCCTCAGCTGCTATCTCACTCACAGCAACCAGACCAGCCTCACCTCCTTCCCCACTCACAGCAGCCAGACCAGCCTCAACTCCTTCCCCACTCACAGCAACCAGACCAGCCTCAACTCCTGTCTCACTCACAGCAACCAGACCAGCCTCAACTATCTCACTCACAGCAACCAGACCAGCCTCAACTCCTTCCCCACTCACAACAACCAGACCAGTCTCAACTCCTATCTCACTCACAGCAACCAGACCAGCCTCAACTCCTTCCCCACTCACAGCAACCAGACCAGCCTCAACTCCTGTCTCACTCACAGCAACCAGACCAGCCTCAACTATCTCACTCACAGCAACCAGACCAGCCTCAACTCCTTCCCCACTCACAGCAACCAGACCAGTCTCAACTCCTATCTCACTCACAGCAACCAGACCAGCATCAACTCCTTCCCCACTCACAGCAACCAGACCAGCATCAACTCCTTCCCCACTCACAGCAACCAGACCAGTCCCAACTCCTATCTCACTCACAGCAACCAGACCAGCATCAACTCCTTCCCCATTCACAGCAACCAGACAAGTCTCAACTCCTATCTCACTCACAGCAACCAGACCAGCCTCATCTCCTTCCCCACTCACAGCAACCAGACCAGCCTCAACTCCTATCTCACTCACAGCAACCAGACCAGCATCAACTCCTTCCCCATTCACAGCAACCAGACAAGTCTCAACTCCTATCTCACTCACAGCAACCAGACCAGCCTCAACTCCTTCCCCACTCACAGCAACCAGACCAGCCTCAACTCCTGTCTCACTCACAGCAACCAGACCAGCCTCAACTCCTTCCCCACTCACAGCAACCAGACCAGCATCAACTCCTTCCCCACTCACAGCAACCAGACCAGCATCAACTCCTTCCCCACTCACAGCAACCAGACCAGCCTCAACTCCTTCCCCACTCACAGCAACCAGACCAGCCTCAACTCCTTCCCCACTCACAGAACTGCCTGTGAGAGCAGAACGGGACTGAAAAAAATGTGTTTGTGTGAATAAAAAGCAGTGGTACTGCGCGGGAACGCAGGAAAGCAGCCACTTTTTATCACTGATATCCAAGAGGTGTTGCCCAAAAAATATTTCCGAGGTTTATTGTATATTCCTAATTCAAATTCTACCGGCTGCAATTCTGATAAAGGCCAAATAACCCCTCGTTACCCTTCACAGCAGTAGCATGCAGCTCTCTCATACATCGAGTAGTGCAGCCACCTCAGGGGGACATCTGATTGTGTAGTGGAGACACAGCGCAGCCGCTTCTAGCAGGGAGCAGGTAAGAGGGAGCGATTCACTGTAATTACTGCACATTAACAGCTAATTATAATTAGTGCCTGGCCGCTGAGGAGTTACTCCGTCTCTCTGGGATTAGAAATAAGGTTTCACAACCATATTCCACCGGGAGTCAGACCCCAAGGACTCGTATCTGTGAGAATGGAGATCCCGGAAGGGGTCATGGTAATAGAGTAATGGTAACCTCAAGGGCTCTTATTGAATTTTCTTGCGCTGGGGAAGATTTCAGGCCCATTCAGCTGAAGCGGAGCTCTTCCACCGCTGGGAGACAGATTCACAACACGTGAAATAAGAGCCATTTAAAGACCTCAGTGTCGGCTCCGTGACCACCGCTGGGGATAATAGCGCGAGACGGCGTTAGAGTTCACGGCCGGCGTGTCAGACTTTCACTGCCAATGAGTTGCGCGGCGTTCCCCTGAATGGGACTCGCTTCAAACAGCGAGGGCTGAACATCGGCCCCACACTAAAGCTGCGGGTCTCCGTATCCAAGCGCGAGTTATACAGCAACGGGGGGACTCACAGTGAGGGGGGACTCACAGTGACGGAGGGGACTCACAGTGATGGGGGGACTCACAGTGACGGGGGACTCACAGTGAGGGGGGAGGACACAGTGAGGGGACTCACAGTGACGGGGGGGACTCACAGTAACGGGGGGGATTCACAGTGAGGGGACTCACAGTGAGGGGGGACTCACAGTGACGGGGGGACTCACAGTGAGGGGGGACTCACAGTGACGGGGGGACTCACAGTGAGGGGGGACTCACAGTGACGGGGGGACTCACAGTGAGGGGGGACTCACAGTGAGGGGGGACTCACAGTGACAGGGGGGACTCACAGTGACAGGGGGGACTCACAGTGACAGGGGCACTCACAGTGACGGGGGACTCACAGTGACAGGGGCACTCACATCGACAGGGGGGACTCACATCGACAGGGGGGACTCACAGTGAGGGGGGGGAGACACAGTAACGGGGGACTCACAGTGACGGGGGGATTCACAGTGACGGGGGGGACTCACAGTGACGGCGAGGGGACTCACAGTGACGGCGGGGGGACTCACAGTGACGGCGGGGGGACTCACAGTGATGAGGGGGGGGGGACTCACAGTGATGAGGGGGGGGGGACTCACAGTGATGAGGGGGGACGACTCACAGTGATGAGGGGGGGGGGACTCACAGTGATGAGGGGGGGGGGACTCAGTGATGAGGGGGGGGGACTCACAGTGATGAGGGGGGGGACTCACAGTGATGGGGCGGCACACTAGTCTTCTTACCAGGTTATGGGCCATATTACTGAGCACTGCTTCTCCGTGAGACACCTTAACGCCGATTTACCTGAAGGTGTCTCATGGAATAGCAAAGCTTACTAAATACGGCCCTATGTCAACGGTGGCCAACTCCAGTCCTCAAGGGCCACCAACAGGTCAGGTTCTCAGGATATCCCTGCTTCAGCACAGGTGGCTCAGTCTTCAACTGCAATACCTGTGCTGAAGCAGGGATATCCTGAGAACCGGACCTGCTGGTGGCCCTTGAGGACCGTTTTAGCAGGTGTGTTTGTCTTTCATCCACAAGGATCGTTCTATTCCCCAAACGTTTTTTATCGTTATAAACTACTCGGCACTCACAGGAGGCGGCATATTGCAATAAATGATGCAGCGATTTAACAATGGAGTCACCATCTAGATAAGATTTCACTTATAATAATAATAATAATAGCATGTTCTTGTATAGCGCTGCTAGTTGTACGTAGCGCTTTACAGAGACATTTTGCAGGCACAGGTTCCTGCCCCGTGGAGCTTACAATCTATGTTTTTGGTGCCTGAGGCACAGGGAGATAAAGTGACTTGCCCAAGGTCACAAGGAGCCGACACCGGGAATTGAACCAGGTTCCCCTGCATCAAACTCTCAGTGCCAGTCGGCGTCTTTACTCACTGAGCCGCGCCTTCTCACTTGAGGTGCGTGTAACAGGATTTCTTAGAAAACAGTATGGTAGAAAATAATCTTACGGCAAAAAACACATAGGATCATTACCCATCCAAATGCACTAAAGCCCAATATTTCATGCTTCTTAACCCTTTCTTATCTCTCACTGTAAATCGTGCTTTGTAAAAAGCCTGCTCATTGGTAACTGTAATATTTTAATTTAAATGGGGGGTTGGGTTCCATACTGTGGCCGGCGTACAATAAGCTCGCCAACCACGCCCAGGCAAGCCCTAGCTTGTAATGTAGGACGTCAGGCGGTCCGTGCAGCCACCTCTGGGCTGGGATGCTGGCAGTACACGTGTGGAGCTCGGCAGGCTTCAGAGAGAGGAGTTATTACTGCGAGACGGTCTCGGAGACCCCACCCGGAGAAGCGTTCCCACCACTGTCACTTTGCCACTGATCCCGTAGCTCAGCGGATGAGTTATAACAATGTGCTAATGAGTGAATTAGCAATGGATTGGCTATCGACCAATATGTGCATCTGAATTATTAACACGTGGCATACTCCTGCTTCAGCTATTTCTCTTATGGCGATCGATATTTTAGTAGTGGCAGAAAAGCGCACACGCAGATTAGGGCTGCAATAATACGGGCGCCGACACTGCACTTCTAAAGTATGCTATAGCTATTGGTAGGTTCCGGTCGCGGGGTGATGGCAGTCTCCTGCGGTTCCGGGCGCGGGGTGCTGCCAGTCTCCTGTGGTTCCACGCGCGGTTTGCTGCCAGTCTCTTGCGGTTCCGCGCGCGGGATGCTGCCAGTCGCCTGCGGTTCCATGCACAGTGTGCTGCCAGTCTCCTGTGGTTCCATGCACAGTGTGCTGCCAGTCTCCTGTGGTTCCATGCACAGTGTGCTGCCAGTCTCCTGTGGTTCCATGCACAGTGTGCTGCCAGTCTCCTGTGGTTCCATGCACAGTGTGCTGCCAGTCTCCTGCGGTTCCGCGCGCGGGATGCTGCCTGTCTCCTGCGGTTCCGCACGTGGGATGCTGCCAGTCTCCTGTGGTTCCGCGCGCGGGATGCTGCCAGTCTCCTGTGGTTCCGTGCACGGGATGCTGCCAGTCTCCTGTGGTTCCGTGCACGGGATGCTGCCTGTCTCCTGTGGTTCCGTGCACGGGATGCTGCCTGTCTCCTGTTGTTCCGCGCACGGGTGCACGGGATGCTGCCAGTCTCCTGTGGTTCCGTGCACGGGATGCTGCCTGTCTCCTGTGGTTCCGCGCGCGGGATGCTGCCTGTCTCCTGTGGTTCCGCGCGCGGGATGCTGCCAGTCGCCTGCGGTTCCATGCACAGTGTGCTGCCAGTCTCCTGTGGTTCCATGCACAGTGTGCTGCCAGTCTCCTGTGGTTCCATGCACAGTGTGCTGCCAGTCTCCTGTGGTTCCATGCACAGTGTGCTGCCAGTCTCCTGCGGTTCCGCGCGCGGGATGCTGCCTGTCTCCTGCGGTTCCATGCACAGTGTGCTGCCAGTCTCCTGTGGTTCCATGCACAGTGTGCTGCCAGTCTCCTGCGGTTCCGCGCGCGGGATGCTGCCTGTCTCCTGCGGTTCCGCACGTGGGATGCTGCCAGTCTCCTGTGGTTCCGCGCGCGGGATGCTGCCAGTCTCCTGTGGTTCCGCGCGCGGGATGCTGCCAGTCTCCTGTGGTTCCGTGCACGGGATGCTGCCAGTCTCCTGTGGTTCCGTGCACGGGATGCTGCCTGTCTCCTGTGGTTCCGTGCACGGGATGCTGCCTGTCTCCTGTTGTTCCGCGCACGGGTGCACGGGATGCTGCCAGTCTCCTGTGGTTCCGTGCACGGGATGCTGCCTGTCTCCTGTGGTTCCGCGCGCGGGATGCTGCCAGTCTCCTGTGGTTCAGTGCGCGGGATGCTGCCTGTCTACTGTGGTTCAGTGCGCGGGATGCTGCCTGTCTCCTGTGGTTCAGTGCGTGGGATGCTGCCAGTCTCCTGTGGTTCCATGCACAGTGTGCTGCCAGTCTCCTGTGGTTCCATGCACAGTGTGCTGCCAGTCTCCTGTGGTTCCGCGCACGGGATGCTGCCTGTCTCCTGTGGTTCCACGCGCGGTTTGCTGCCAGTCTCTTGCGGTTCCGCGCGCGGGATGCTGCCAGTCTCCTGTGGTTCCGTGCACGGGATGCTGCCAGTCTCCTGTGGTTCCGTGCACGGGATGCTGCCTGTCTCCTGTGGTTCCGTGCACGGGATGCTGCCTGTCTCCTGTTGTTCCGCGCACGGGTGCACGGGATGCTGCCAGTCTCCTGCGGTTCCGCACGTGGGATGCTGCCAGTCTCCTGTGGTTCCGCGCGCGGGATGCTGCCAGTCTCCTGTGGTTCCGTGCACGGGATGCTGCCAGTCTCCTGTGGTTCCGTGCACGGGATGCTGCCTGTCTCCTGTGGTTCCGTGCACGGGTGCACGGGATGCTGCCAGTCTCCTGTGGTTCCGTGCACGGGATGCTGCCTGTCTCCTGTGGTTCCGCGCGCGGGATGCTGCCTGTCTCCTGTGGTTCCGCGCGCGGGATGCTGCCAGTCTCCTGTGGTTCAGTGCGCGGGATGCTGCCTGTCTCCTGTGGTTCAGTGCGTGGGATGCTGCCAGTCTCCTGTGGTTCCATGCACAGTGTGCTGCCAGTCTCCTGTGGTTCCGCGCACGGGATGCTGCCTGTCTCCTGTGGTTCCATGCACAGTGTGCTGCCAGTCTCCTGCAGTTCCGCGTGCGGGATGCTGCCTGTCTCCTGTGGTTCCGTGCACGGGATGCTGCCTGTCTCCTGTGGTTCCGCGCGTGGGATGCTGCCAGTCTCCTGTGGTTCCGTGCACGGGATGCTGCCTGTCTCCTCTGGTTCCGCGCACGGCATGCTGCCAGTCTCCTGTGGTTCCGTGCACGGGATGCTGCCTGTCTCCTGTGGTTCCGCGCGCGGGATGCTGCCAGTCACCTGTGGTTCAGTGCGCGGGATGCTGCCTGTCTCCTGTGGTTCAGTGCGCGGGATGCTGCCTGTCTCCTGTGGTTCAGTGCGTGGGATGCTGCCAGTCTCCTGCGGTTCCATGCACAGTGTGCTGCCAGTCTCCTGTGGTTCCATGCACAGTGTGCTGCCAGTCTCCTGCGGTTCCGCGCGCGGGATGCTGCCTGTCGCCTGCGGTTCCGGACGTGGGATGCTGCCAGTCTCCTGTGGTTCCGTGCACGGGATGCTGCCAGTCTCCTGTGGTTCCGTGCACGGGATGCTGCCTGTCTCCTGTGGTTCCACGCGCAGGATGCTGCCAGTCTCCTGTGGTTCCGTGCACAGTGTGCTGCCAGTCTCCTGCGGTTCCGCGCGCGGGATGCTGCCTGTCGCCTGCGGTTCCGGACGTGGGATGCTGCCAGTCTCCTGTGGTTCCGTGCACGGGATGCTGCCAGTCTCCTGTGGTTCCGTGCACGGGATGCTGCCTGTCTCCTGTGGTTCCACGCGCAGGATGCTGCCAGTCTCCTGTGGTTCCGTGCACGGGATGCTGCCTGTCTCCTGTTGTTCCGCGCACGGGTGCACGGGATGCTGCCAGTCTCCTGTGGTTCCGTGCACGGGATGCTGCCTGTCTCCTGTGGTTCCGCACGCGGTATGCTGCCTGTCTCCTGTGGTTCCGCGCGCGGGATGCTGCCAGTCTCCTGTGGTTCAGTGCGCGGGATGCTGCCAGTCTCCTGTGGTTCAGTGCGTGGGATGCTGCCAGTCTCCTGTGGTTCCATGCACAGTGTGCTGCCAGTCTCCTGTGGTTCCGCGCACGGGATGCTGCCTGTCTCCTGTGGTTCCATGCACAGTGTGCTGCCAGTCTCCTGCAGTTCCGCGTGCGGGATGCTGCCTGTCTCCTGTGGTTCCGTGCACGGGATGCTGCCTGTCTCCTGTGGTTCCGCGCGTGGGATGCTGCCAGTCTCCTGTGGTTCCGTGCACGGGATGCTGCCTGTCTCCTCTGGTTCCGCGCACGGGATGCTGCCAGTCTCCTGTGGTTCCGTGCACGGGATGCTGCCTGTCTCCTGTGGTTCCGCGCGCGGGATGCTGCCAGTCACCTGTGGTTCCGTGCACGGGATGCTGCCTGTCTCCTGTTGTTCCGCGCACGGGTGCACGGGATGCTGCCAGTCTCCTGTGGTTCCGTGCACGGGATGCTGCCTGTCTCCTGTGGTTCCGCGCGCGGGATGCTGCCTGTCTCCTGTGGTTCCGCGCGCGGGATGCTGCCAGTCTCCTGTGGTTCAGTGCGCGGGATGCTGCCTGTCTCCTGTGGTTCAGTGCGTGGGATGCTGCCAGTCTCCTGTGGTTCCATGCACAGTGTGCTGCCAGTCTCCTGTGGTTCCATGCACAGTGTGCTGCCAGTCTCCTGTGGTTCCGCGCGTGGGATGCTGCCAGTCTCCTGTGGTTCCGTGCACGGGATGCTGCCTGTCTCCTCTGGTTCCGCGCACGGGATGCTGCCAGTCTCCTGTGGTTCCGTGCACGGGATGCTGCCTGTCTCCTGTGGTTCCGCGCGCGGGATGCTGCCAGTCACCTGTGGTTCCGTGCACGGGATGCTGCCTGTCTCCTGTTGTTCCGCGCACGGGTGCACGGGATGCTGCCAGTCTCCTGTGGTTCCGTGCACGGGATGCTGCCTGTCTCCTGTGGTTCCGCGCGCGGGATGCTGCCTGTCTCCTGTGGTTCCGCGCGCGGGATGCTGCCAGTCTCCTGTGGTTCAGTGCGCGGGATGCTGCCTGTCTCCTGTGGTTCAGTGCGTGGGATGCTGCCAGTCTCCTGTGGTTCCATGCACAGTGTGCTGCCAGTCTCCTGTGGTTCCATGCACAGTGTGCTGCCAGTCTCCTGTGGTTCCGCGCACGGGATGCTGCCTGTCTCCTGTGGTTCCGTGCACGGGATGCTGCCTGTCTCCTGTGGTTCCGCGCGTGGGATGCTGCCAGTCTCCTGTGGTTCCGTGCACGGGATGCTGCCAGTCTCCTGTGGTTCCGTGCAAGGGATGCTGCCTGTCTCCTGTGGTTCCGTGCACGGGATGCTGCCTGTCTCCTGTTGTTCCGCGCACGGGTGCACGGGATGCTGCCAGTCTCCTGTGGTTCCGTGCACGGGATGCTGCCTGTCTCCTGTGGTTCCGCACGCGGGATGCTGCCTGTCTCCTGTGGTTCCGCGCGCGGGATGCTGCCAGTCTCCTGTGGTTCAGTGCGCGGGATGCTGCCTGTCTACTGTGGTTCAGTGCGCGGGATGCTGCCAGTCTCCTGTGGTTCCATGCACAGTGTGCTGCCAGTCTCCTGTGGTTCCGCGCACGGGATGCTGCCTGTCTCCTGTGGTTCCATGCACAGTGTGCTGCCAGTCTCCTGCAGTTCCGCGTGCGGGATGCTGCCTGTCTCCTGTGGTTCCGTGCACGGGATGCTGCCAGTCTCCTGTGGTTCCGTGCGTGGGATGCTGCCAGTCTCCTGTGGTTCCGTGCACGGGATGCTGCCTGTCTCCTCTGGTTCAGTGCGTGGGATGCTGCCAGTCTCCTGCGGTTCCATGCACAGTTTGCTGCCAGTATCCTGTGGTTCCATGCACAGTGTGCTGCCAGTCTCCTGCGGTTCCGCGCGCGGGATGCTGCCTGTCGCCTGCGGTTCCGGACGTGGGATGCTGTCAGTCTCCTGCGGTTCCGTGCACGGGATGATGCCTGTCTCCTGTGGTTCCGCGCGCGGGATGCTGTCAGTCTCCTGCGGTTCCGCGCGCGGGATGCTGCCAGTCTCCTGTGGTTCAGTGCGCGGGATGCTGCCTGTCTACTGTGGTTCAGTGCGCGGGATGCTGCCTGTCTCCTGTGGTTCAGTGCGTGGGATGCTGCCAGTCTCCTGTGGTTCCATGCACAGTGTGCTGCCAGTCTCCTGTGGTTCCATGCACAGTGTGCTGCCAGTCTCCTGTGGTTCAGTGCGTGGGATGCTGCCAGTCTCCTGTGGTTCCATGCACAGTGTGCTGCCAGTCTCCTGTGGTTCCATGCACAGTGTGCTGCCAGTCTCCTGTGGTTCCGCGCACGGGATGCTGCCTGTCTCCTGTGGTTCCACGCGCGGTTTGCTGCCAGTCTCTTGCGGTTCCGCGCGCGGGATGCTGCCAGTCGCCTGCGGTTCCATGCACAGTGTGCTGCCAGTCTCCTGTGGTTCCATGCACAGTGTGCTGCCAGTCTCCTGTGGTTCCATGCACAGTGTGCTGCCAGTCTCCTGTGGTTCCATGCACAGTGTGCTGCCAGTCTCCTGCGGTTCCGCGCGCGGGATGCTGCTAGTCTCCTGTGGTTCCGTGCACGGGATGCTGCCAGTCTCCTGTGGTTCCACGCGCAGGATGCTGCCAGTCTCCTGTGGTTCAGTGCGCGGGATGCTGCCAGTCTCCTGCGGTTCCATGCACAGTGTGCTGCCAGTCTCCTGTGGTTCCATGCACAGTGTGCTGCCAGTCTCCTGCGGTTCCGCGCGCGGGATGCTGCCTGTCGCCTGCGGTTCCGGACGTGGGATGCTGCCAGTCTCCTGTGGTTCCACGCGCAGGATGCTGCCTGTCTCCTGTGGTTCCGTGCACGGGATGCTGCCAGTCTCCTGTGGTTCCGTGCACGGGATGCTGCCAGTCTCCTGTGGTTCCGCGCGCGGGATGCTGCCTGTCTCCTGTGGTTCCGTGCGCGGGATGCTGCCAGTCTCCTGTGGTTCCGTGCACGGGATGTTGCCTGTCTCCTGTGGTTCCGCGCGCGGGATGCTGCCTGTCGCCTGCGGTTCCGGACGTGGGATGCTGCCAGTCTCCTGTGGTTCCACGCGCAGGATGCTGCCTGTCTCCTGTGGTTCCGTGCACGGGATGCTGCCAGTCTCCTGTGGTTCCGTGCACGGGATGCTGCCAGTCTCCTGTGGTTCCGCGCGCGGGATGCTGCCTGTCTCCTGTGGTTCCGTGCGCGGGATGCTGCCAGTCTCCTGTGGTTCCGTGCACGGGATGTTGCCTGTCTCCTGTGGTTCCGTGCACGGGATGCTGCCTGTCTCCTGTGGTTCAGTGCGCGGGATGCTGCCAGTCTCCTGTGGTTCCGCGCGCGGGATGCTGCCAGTCTCCTGTGGTTCCGCGCGCGGGATGCTGCCAGTCTCCTGTGGTTCCGCGCGCGGGATGCTGCCAGTCTCCTGTGGTTCCGCGCGCGGGATGCTGCCAGTCTCCTGTGGTTCCGTGCACGGGATGCTGCCTGTCTCCTGTGGTTCCGTGCACGGGATGCTGCCAGTCTCCTGTGGTTCCATGCACAGTGTGCTGCCAGTCTCCTGTGGTTCCGCGCACGGGATGCTGCCTGTCTCCTGTGGTTCCACGCGCGGTTTGCTGCCAGTCTCTTGCGGTTCCGCGCGCGGGATGCTGCCAGTCGCCTGCGGTTCCATGCACAGTGTGCTGCCAGTCTCCTGTGGTTCCATGCACAGTGTGCTGCCAGTCTCCTGTGGTTCCATGCACAGTGTGCTGCCAGTCTCCTGTGGTTCCATGCACAGTGTGCTGCCAGTCTCCTGCGGTTCCGCGCGCGGGATGCTGCCTGTCTCCTGCGGTTCCGCACGTGGGATGCTGCCAGTCTCCTGTGGTTCCGCGCGCGGGATGCTGCCAGTCTCCTGTGGTTCCGTGCACGGGATGCTTCCAGTCTCCTGTGGTTCCGTGCACGGGATGCTGCCTGTCTCCTGTGGTTCCGTGCACGGGATGCTGCCTGTCTCCTGTGGTTCCGTGCACGGGATGCTGCCTGTCTCCTGTTGTTCCGCGCACGGGATGCTGCCTGTCTCCTGTTGTTCCGCGCACGGGTGCACGGGATGCTGCCAGTCTCCTGTGGTTCCGTGCACGGGATGCTTCCAGTCTCCTGTGGTTCCGTGCACGGGATGCTGCCTGTCTCCTGTGGTTCCGTGCACGGGATGCTGCCTGTCTCCTGTTGTTCCGCGCACGGGATGCTGCCTGTCTCCTGTTGTTCCGCGCACGGGTGCACGGGATGCTGCCAGTCTCCTGTGGTTCCGTGCACGGGATGCTGCCTGTCTCCTGTGGTTCCGCGCGCGGGATGCTGCCTGTCTCCTGTGGTTCCGCGCGCGGGATGCTGCCAGTCTCCTGTGGTTCCGTGCACGGGATGCTGCCTGTCTCCTGTGGTTCAGTGCACGGGATGCTGCCTGTCTCCTGTGGTTCCGTGCACGGGATGCTGCCTGTCTCCTGTTGTTCCGCGCACGGGTGCACGGGATGCTGCCAGTCTCCTGTGGTTCCGTGCACGGGATGCTGCCTGTCTCCTGTGGTTCCGCGCGCGGGATGCTGCCTGTCTCCTGTGGTTCCGCGCGCGGGATGCTGCCAGTCTCCTGTGGTTCAGTGCGCGGGATGCTGCCAGTCTCCTGTGGTTCAGTGCGCGGGATGCTGCCAGTCTCCTGTGGTTCCGCGCGTGGGATGCTGCCTGTCTCCTGTGGTTCAGTGCGCGGGATGCTGCCAGTCTCCTGTGGTTCCGCGCGTGGGATGCTGCCAGTCTCCTGTGGTTCAGTGCGCGGGATGCTGCCAGTCTCCTGTGGTTCCGCGCGCGGGATGCTGCCTGTCTCCTGTGGTTCCGCGCGCGGGATGCTGCCAGTCTCCTGCGGTTCCGCGAGTGGGATGCTGCCTGTCTCCTGCGGTTCTGCGCGCGAGGTTGTAACACTATAGGAGGCTTCGCACAGCAGGCCGCCGAGTCTAACTGCACACGGGAAAATTACACATGGACACGTGTGAACACGGCTGTGTTTACTTGTTTCTTCCTTTTTGGGTGTCTCCGTCCTAAAACCGAATATAGGCGCCCTCTCTATAGGGTAAATATAGGTGCCCTCTCTATAGGGTAAATATAGGTGCCCTCTCTATAGGGTAAATATAGGTGACACTATTTCTTCATACTTATGAAACTTTTCATGTCTCCGCAGTAAGCAGATACTTTGTTATTTTACGATCTGTACCTAATCTCTTGGTGATAACACGATTACACACCAGCAGAGTTCTGACTTTTCCCCCTTCGTTGTTTGAATGTAACTAATTACACTGTCATTATCAACCAAAGAGCTAATGAGGAAGAACATTAATTACCAGACAAGGTTATAATTACACCATATATCCCTTATTACACGAGAAGTGAGTTCACATTAAATCTTTCTCAGGAAGGCGATTTCAGTGGAAAGTAAATGATTTTTGTTCTGATATGTGGAGTGGCCTCAAGCAAAATGTCCTTAATTACCTTCCGCCCAAATTGTCCTCCCTCTCGCGCCCTCCTCCTCCCTCCCCAGTCCTCCTCCTCTCTCCCCCTCCCCAGTCCTCCTCCTCTCTCCCCCTCCCCAGTCCTCGTCCTTCCTCCCTCCCCAGTCCTTTCTCTCTCCCCAGTTCTCCCTCCCGCCTCCTTCCCCAGTCCTCCCACCTCTCACCTCCCTCCCTTCCACCTCCCTCCCTTCCACCTCCCTCCTCTCTCCTCTCTCCCCAGTCCTCCTCCTCTCTCCCCCTCCCTTGTCCTCATCCTTCCTCCCTCCCATGTCCTCTCCCCCTCCCCAGTCCTCCTTCCCGCCTCCCTTCCCAGCCCTCATTCCTCCCCAGTCCTCCTCCCTCACACCTCCCTCTCCAATCCTCCCACCTCCCTCCCCAGTCCTCCTTCCCGCCTCCCTCCCCAGCCCTCCTTCCCGCCTCCCTCCCCAGGCCTCATTCCTCCCCAGTCCTCCTCAGGCGTATACATGAAACCTTGCGCAGGCGTATACATGAAACCTTGCGCAGACGTATACATGAAACCTTGCGCAGACGTATACATGAAACCTTGCGCAGACGTATACATGAAAGCCTTGCGCAGACGTATACATGAAAGCCTTGCGCAGGCGTATACATGAAACCTTGCGCAGGTGTATACATGAAAGCCTTGCGCAGGTGTATACATGAAACCTTGCGCAGGCGTATACATGAAACCTTGCACAGGCGTATACATGAAACCTTGCGCAGGCATATACATGAAACCTGCAGCAGGCGTATACATGAAACCTTGCGCAGGTGTATACAGGAAACCTGCAGCAGGCGTATACAGGAAACCTTGCGCAGGCGTATACGTGAAACCTTGCGCAGGCGTATACGTGAAACCTTGCGCAGGCGTATACGTGAAACCTTGCGCAGGCGTATACGTGAAACCTTGCGCAGGCGTATACATGAAACCTTGCGCAAGTGTATACAGGAAACCTGCAGCAGGCGTATACAGGAAACCTTGCGCAGGCGTATACGTGAAACCTTGCGCAGGCGTATACGTGAAACCTTGCGCAGGCGTATACGTGAAACCTTGCGCAGGCGTATACGTGAAACCTTGCGCAGGCGTATACGTGAAACCTTGCGCAGGCGTATACGTGAAACCTTGCGCAGGCGTATACGTGAAACCTTGCGCAGGCGTATACGTGAAACCTTGCGCAGACGTATACATGAAAGCCTTGTGCAGACGTATACATGAAAGCCTTGCGCAGACGTATACATGAAAGCCTTGCGCAGACGTATACATGAAAGCCTTGCGCAGACGTATACATGAAACCTTGCGCAGACGTATACATGAAAGCCTTGCGCAGACGTATACATGAAAGCCTTGCGCAGACGTATACATGAAAGCCTTGCGCAGACGTATACATGAAAGCCTTGCGCAGACGTATACATGAAAGCCTTGCGCAGACGTATACATGAAAGCCTTGCGCAGGCGTATACATGAAACCTTGCGCAGACGTATACATGAAAGCCTTGCGCAGACGTATACATGAAAGCCTTGCGCAGACGTATACATGAAAGCCTTGCGCAGACGTATACATGAAAGCCTTGCGCAGACGTATACATGAAAGCCTTGCGCAGACGTATACATGAAACCTTGCGCAGACGTATACATGAAAGCCTTGCGCAGACGTATACATGAAAGCCTTGCGCAGGCGTATACATGAAACCTTGCGCAGGTGTATACATGAAACCTTGCGCAGGTGTATACATGAAACCTTGCGCAGGTGTATACATGAAACCTTGCGCAGACGTATACATGAAACCTTGCGCAGACGTATACATGAAACCTTGCGCAGGTGTATACATCAAACCTTGCGCAGACGTATACATGAAACCTTGCGCAGGTGTATACATGAAAGCCTTGCGCAGGTGTATACATGAAAGCCTTGCGCAGACGTATACATGAAAGCCTTGCGCAGACGTATACATGAAAGCCTTGCGCAGACGTATACATGAAACCTTGCGCAGGTGACACGGACGCTGACCAGTTTCTGGCATACTTACAGGTTTAGCTGCCGGGGCCTATCTCCGCTTTAGGGGAAAAAAACTGGCTGCTGTATCGCACAAGGGCCGCAGACCAAGAGGAAGCAGCGGCCTCACGGGGACGATGTCACAGCTTCATGTGGGACGGGGGTATCCTGGGAACCGGGGGGTATCCTGGGAACCGGGGGGTATCCTGGGAACCGGGGGGGATCCTGGGAACCGGGGGGTATCCTGGGAACCGGGGGATATCCTGGGAACCGGGGGGTATCCTGGGAACCGGGGGGGATCCTGGGAACCGGGGGTATCCTGGGAACCGGGGGGTATCCTGGGAACCGGGGGGTATCCTGGGAACCGGGGGGTATCCTGGGAACCGGTGGGTATCCTGGGAACCGGTGGGTATCCTGGGAACCGGTGGGTATCCTGGGAACCGGTGGGTATCCTGGGAACCGGGGGGTATCCTGGGAACCGGTGGGTATCCTGGGAACCGGTGGGTATCCTGGGAACCGGGGGGTATCCTGGGAACCGGGGGGTATCCTGGGAACCGGGGGGTGCTCGGAGCTGAAATATAGGGCGGTTCTGCTCTGGGGGATCCCAGGGGTGACGTGTTAAAGAGCAATAGTGAAATGCGTTGGGGTTGCCGCTTTAAGGTACTATTAGTCATGAATGTCTGTCCGTGTAAGACTAAAACCCTCGGCCCATACCCGGTCCCTATATAGCAGGTGCTGTACCTATTAAACCTAGCGGTACCTACCTCGGCTCCTGTGATGGATATGATAAATGATCCACGTGTTATATGGAGGTTATAGCCACCTCTATGCTATGTATGTCCCAGTATATTCCTATAAACCCAGAGATACACGGCTTTTATTGGTAAAGGGATCTTGGCGTATGTTCCGGAGCCTTTATAGGACGGGCTCGCGTATCTGTAAGCTCGCGTACCCCCGCACTGACAGAGGAATGAAAGTATAACTGTGCTGTGTGCTCAGTGTTGCAGGGTCTGTAGGAATCTGACCCGCACAGAACGGGTTTCCTGAGCTATTAATAGCTGGGATAAAGCCGGATGCCTGCGTGTGGAAGCGGGATTAATGCTGTGTTTATGTCGTGCGTAATAAGGGGCAGGTGATGGGGCGTCTCATGTGCGGGGAAGGATGGAGCAGCCACCCGTCGTACCCGCAGAACAGCGCTCCAGCGGCCTCATTACGGAACCCATCAATCCTAAAGTACATGGGGGAACCAGCCAGAACCAGCAGGAGGGCCCAGCAAACACTGCGGCCCAGACAGGAGGAACCAGCCAGAACCAGCAGGAGGGCCCAGCACACACTGCGGCCCAGGACAAGGAGAACCAGCCAGAACCAGCAGGAGAGCCCAGCACACACTGCGGCCCAGACAGGGGGAACCAGCCAGAACCAGCAGGAGAGCCCAGCACACACTGCGGCCCAGACAGGGGGAACCAGCCAGAACCAGCAGGAGAGCCCAGCACACACTGCGGCCCAGACAGGGGGAACCAGCCAGAACCAGCAGGAGGGCCCAGCACACACTGCGGCCCAGACAGGGGGAACCAGCCAGAACCAGCAGGAGGGCCCAGCAAACACTGCGGCCCAGACAGGGGGAACCAGCCAGAACCAGCAGGAGGGCCCAGCACACACTGCAGCCCGGGACAGGGGGAACCAACCAGAACCAGTAGGAGGGCCCAGCACACACTGCAGCCCGGGACAGGGGGAACCAGCCAGAACCAGCAGGAGGGCCCAACACACACTGCGGCCCAGACAGGGGGAACCAGCCAGAACCAGCAGGAGGGCCCAGCACACACTGCGGCCCAGACAGGAGGAACCAGCCAGAACCAGCAGGAGGGCCCAGCACACACTGCGGCCCAGACAGGAGGAACCAGCCAGAACCAGCAGGAGGGCCCAGCACACACTGCGGCCCAGGACAAGGAGAACCAGCCAGAACCAGCAGGAGAGCCCAGCACACACTGCGGCCCGGGACAGGGGGAACCAGCCAGAACCAGCAGGAGGGCCCAGCACACACTGCGGCCCAGACAGGGGGAACCAGCCAGAAACCCCAGGAGGGCCCAGCACACACTGCGGCCCAGACAGGGGGAACCAGCCAGAACCAGCAGGAGGGCCCAGCACACACTGCGGCCCAGACAGGGGGAACCAGCCAGAAACCCCAGGAGTGCCCAGCACACACTGCGGCCCAGACAGGAGGAACCAGCCAGAACCAGCAGGAGGGCCCAGCACACACTGCGGCCCAGGACAAGGAGAACCAGCCAGAACCAGCAGGAGAGCCCAGCACACACTGCGGCCCGGGACAGGGGGAACCAGCCAGAACCAGCAGGAGGGCCCAGCACACACTGCGGCCCAGACAGGGGGAACCAGCCAGAAACCCCAGGAGGGCCCAGCACACACTGCGGCCCAGACAGGGGGAACCAGCCAGAAACCCCAGGAGGGCCCAGCACACACTGCGGCCCGGGACAGGGGGAACCAGCCAGAACCAGCAGGAGGGCCCAGCACACACTGCGGCCCGAGACAGGGGGAACCAGCCAGAACCAGCAGGAGGGCCCAGCACACTGCGGCCCGGGACAGGGGGAACCAGCCAGAACCAGCAGGAGGGCCCAGCACACTGCGGCCCAGGACAGGGGGAACCAGCCAGAACCAGCAGGAGGGCCCAGCACACACTGCGGCCCAGACAGGGGGAACCAGCCAGAACCAGTAGGAGGGCACAGCATACACTGTGGCCCGGGACAGGGGGAACCAGCCAGAACCAGTAGGAGGGCCCAGCACACACTGCGGCCCAGACAGGGGGAACCAGCCAGAAACCCCAGGAGTGCCCAGCACACACTGCGGCCCAGACAGGAGGAACCAGCCAGAACCAGCAGGAGGGCCCAGCACACACTGCGGCCCAGGACAAGGAGAACCAGCCAGAACCAGCAGGAGAGCCCAGCACACACTGCGGCCCGGGACAGGGGGAACCAGCCAGAACCAGCAGGAGGGCCCAGCACACACTGCGGCCCAGACAGGGGGAACCAGCCAGAAGCCCCAGGAGGGCCCAGCACACACTGCGGCCCGGGACAGGGGGAACCAGCCAGAACCAGCAGGAGGGCCCAGCACACACTGCGGCCCGAGACAGGGGGAACCAGCCAGAACCAGCAGGAGGGCCCAGCACACTGCGGCCCGGGACAGGGGGAACCAGCCAGAACCAGCAGGAGGGCCCAGCACACTGCGGCCCGGGACAGGGGGAACCAGCCAGAACCAGCAGGAGGGCCCAGCACACACTGCGGCCCAGACAGGGGGAACCAGCCAGAACCAGTAGGAGGGCACAGCATACACTGTGGCCCGGGACAGGGGGAACCAGCCAGAACCAGTAGGAGGGCCCAGCACACACTGCGGCCCAGACAGGGGGAACCAGCCAGAAACCCCAGGAGTGCCCAGCACACACTGCGGCCCAGACAGGAGGAACCAGCCAGAACCAGCAGGAGGGCCCAGCACACACTGCGGCCCAGGACAAGGAGAACCAGCCAGAACCAGCAGGAGAGCCCAGCACACACTGCGGCCCGGGACAGGGGGAACCAGCCAGAACCAGCAGGAGGGCCCAGCACACACTGCGGCCCAGACAGGGGGAACCAGCCAGAAACCCCAGGAGGGCCCAGCACACACTGCGGCCCAGACAGGGGGAACCAGCCAGAACCAGCAGGCGGGCCCAGCAAACACTGCGGCCCAGACAGGGGGAACCAGCCAGAACCAGCAGGAGGGCCCAGCACACACTGCGGCCCGGGACAGGGGGAACCAGCCAGAACCAGCAGGAGGGCCCAGCACACACTGCGGCCCAGACAGGGGGAACCAGCCAGAAACCCCAGGAGGGCCCAGCACACACTGCGGCCCAGACAGGGGGAACCAGCCAGAACCAGCAGGCGGGCCCAGCAAACACTGCGGCCCAGACAGGGGGAACCAGCCAGAAACCCCAGGAGTGCCCAGCACACACTGCGGCCCAGACAGGAGGAACCAGCCAGAACCAGCAGGAGGGCCCAGCACACACTGCGGCCCAGGACAAGGAGAACCAGCCAGAACCAGCAGGAGAGCCCAGCACACACTGCGGCCCAGGACAGGGGGAACCAGCCAGAACCAGCAGGAGGGCCCAGCACACACTGCGGCCCAGACAGGGGGAACCAGCCAGAAACCCCAGGAGGGCCCAGCACACACTGCGGCCCAGACAGGGGGAACCAGCCAGAACCAGCAGGAGGGCCCAGCACACACTGCGGCCCAGACAGGGGGAACCAGCCAGAAACCCCAGGAGTGCCCAGCACACACTGCGGCCCAGACAGGAGGAACTAGCCAGAACCAGCAGGAGGGCCCAGCACACACTGCGGCCCAAGACAAGGAGAACCAGCCAGAACCAGCAGGAGAGCCCAGCACACACTGCGGCCCGGGACAGGGGGAACCAGCCAGAACCAGCAGGAGGGCCCAGCACACACTGCGGCCCAGACAGGGGGAACCAGCCAGAAACCCCAGGAGGGCCCAGCACACACTGCGGCCCAGACAGGGGGAACCAGCCAGAAACCCCAGGAGGGCCCAGCACACACTGCGGCCCGGGACAGGGGGAACCAGCCAGAACCAGCAGGAGGGCCCAGCACACACTGCGGCCCGAGACAGGGGGAACCAGCCAGAACCAGCAGGAGGGCCCAGCACACTGCGGCCCGGGACAGGGGGAACCAGCCAGAACCAGCAGGAGGGCCCAGCACACTGCGGCCCGGGACAGGGGGAACCAGCCAGAACCAGCAGGAGGGCCCAGCACACACTGCGGCCCAGACAGGGGGAACCAGCCAGAACCAGTAGGAGGGCACAGCATACACTGTGGCCCGGGACAGGGGGAACCAGCCAGAACCAGTAGGAGGGCCCAGCACACACTGCGGCCCAGACAGGGGGAACCAGCCAGAACCAGCAGGAGGGACCAGCACACACTGCGGCCCAGACAGGGGGAACCAGCCAGAACCAGTAGGAGGGCCCAGCACACACTGCGGCCCAGGTCAGGAGGAACCAGACAGAACCAGCAGGAGGGCCCAGCACACACTGCGGCCCAGACAGGGAACCAGCCAGAACCAGCAGGAGGGCCCAGCACACACTGCGGCCCGGGACAGGGGGAACCAGCCAGAACCAGCAGGAGGGCCCAGCACACTGCGGCCCGGGACAGGGGGAACCAGCCAGAACCAGCAGGAGGGCCCAGCACACTGCGGCCCGGGACAGGGGGAACCAGCCAGAACCAGCAGGAGGGCCCAGCACACACTGCGGCCCAGATAGGGGGAACCAGCCACAACCAGCAGGAGGGCCCAGCACACACTGCGGCCCAGACAGGGGGAACCAGCCAGAACCAGTAGGAGGGCCCAGCACACACTGCGGCCCGGGACAGGGGGAACCAGCCAGAACCAGCAGGAGGGCCCAGCACACACTGCGGCCCAGGTCAGGGGGAACCAGCCAGAACCAGCAGGAGGGCCCAGCACACACTGCGGCCCAGATAGGAGGAACCAGCCAGAACCAGCAGGAGGGCCCAGCACACACTGCGGCCCAAGACAGGGGGAACCAGCAGGAGGGCCCAGCACACACTGCGGCCCGGGACAGGGGGAACCAGCCAGAACCAGTAGGAGGGCCCAGCACACACTGCGGCCCAGACAGGGGGAACCAGCCAGAACCAGCAGGAGGGCCCAGCACACACTGCGGCCCAGACAGGGGGAACCAGCCAGAACCAGTAGGAGGGCCCAGCACACACTGCGGCCCGGGACAGGGGGAACCAGCCAGAACCAGCAGGAGGGCCCAGCACACACTGCGGCCCAGGTCAGGGGGAACCAGCCAGAACCAGCAGGAGGGCCCAGCACACACTGCGGCCCAGACAGGGAACCAGCCAGAACCAGCAGGAGGGCCCAGCACACACTGCGGCCCAGACAGGGAACCAGCCAGAACCAGCAGGAGGGCCCAGCACACACTGCGGCCCAGACAGGGGGAACCAGCCAGAACCAGTAGGAGGGCCCAGCACACACTGCGGCCCAGGACAGGGGGAACCAGCCAGAACCAGCAGGAGGGCCCAGCACACACTGCGGCCCAGACAGGGGAAACCAGCCAGAACCAGTAGGAGGGCCCAGCACACACTGCGGCCTGGGACAGGAGGGCCCAGCACACACTGCGGCCCAGGACAGGGGGAACCAGCCAGAACACCACGGGGGCCCAACACACACTGCGGCCCAGGACAGGGGGGCCCAGCACACACTGCGGCCCAGGACAGGGGGGCCCAGCACACACTGCGGCCCAGGACAGGGGGGCTCAGTACACACTGCGGCCCAGGACAGGGGGGCTCAGCACACACTGCGGCCCAGGACAGGGGGGCTCAGCACACACTGCGGCCCAGGACAGGGGGGCTCAGCACACACTGCGGCCCAGATGAGGGAAAACGCAATACCAGATTTATCAAAGGAAAGTTTAATCCCATTTATATCAATAGGGTTTTCTCCTTTGATACACCTGGATCATGTTTTTGTACCAGAATGGCACCACTTCATATGTACATTATATATGTCTAGCACAGTCCAAGCTCGCAGGCTGTTTAACTGGACACCACTAGGCCGAACCCATCAGCATTCCGGGATTTGTAGTCACAAACACAAAGAACAGGGGCGCCACTCCCAGAATGCCAGAGAATTGTGAACACCCAAAAACAACAACAAAAAAAGTGATGGACCAGACATCCCGGAAATGTTGGGGGGCATTTACACCTGCGCTCCATCTCACTGCGACCGGTCCTGTTTGCAGTCACGATCCCCTCGCCTGCCTTTGTCCCTTGAGCTGGACGAGCGAGGGTCCCATGGGGGTTTAACCCATTCCCTTGCTGCGATTTGTTGCAGGCCCCTCTGGCAGGGGAGAGCCTCAAGCAAATGGCGCCCGTGGCGTAGGGAGGCGAGCAGGCTGTCCCCATCGCTGGGCAGCCGCACACAAGCACAGGACATTGTCTGAATAAGATAATATTTTCCAAGTGAAAGGCTCAACACAACTGCCACCGAGGCACTGATCGGCACTGCAGACGTCCGCCGGTAATTCCGTGGTTTTAAATCCCCGCGGACCACTAAGACGTCACGACAGGTAGGGTTACCAGGTGTCCAGTATTGAACCGGACTGTCCTGTATTTGGATACTCTGTCCAGTAAAAAATGAGAGGTACTGTAATACTGGACATATATGTGTCCGGTATTTTCCTCCCTGGACATAGTGACCTGACACACCTTTCACCATTGAGTCCAGTATTTTTGGAGAGCCACCTGGCAACCCTAACAAGTCACGTAGCAGCTTCCTACTGGGGATTTAATACGCCATTTTGTTTCCCCCTAGAGGGGACAGTACCGGTGCTACCTTTACAGGTAGACATCTCGCGGCCCCCAAATTGAAAATGAAGGGGTTTGAACCGCTGCTTAATGTAAAAGAAAATAATGGAGGGGTGGGTGGTCTGCTCTGGCAAACTCATAACCAATGTGTTACAACAGTTACATGTACTACAGGCACTGGGGGGCTGGAGCTCCAGGGACTGGCAGTGTACAGCATGAGAATGGTACTCTATCACCTGCAGAGCAGCGGGGTGGGGGGTTATCCGTGCATTAGTGGCAGAAGTAAAACTAAGTGCATTAACAGTTTGAAAGTGGAACATTACACATAAATATATTGCATTAGGGGGCAGAGGATCCCGGGGGGAGCAGGCTTAAAAAAACAATGATAATTACTGTTATTTGCATTACTAGAAAATGTCAAACGTTCCATATTCAGAACAGATTATTTTTAGGCAAAGCTGCACTGTTTGGTACACAATCCCAGCAAATGACATCACTCCTAGCGCACACGCTGACTTAACCACGTAAGTGCCAGCTGCAGTTACCCGCGAGAGCAGCTGCGTAGGTTTGGTGTGGTCGAATTTCAATATAATCCATCGTACACAACTTTCCTGCTTCAGCGCAGATACTCTTCAGTCTTTACTGAAGACGCTGATAGTTTATGGCATGATGTGTCTCGGTGCGCAACCATTACTCTGCTTGTCAAACGGTCTCGTCAGATCCCAGCGGAGTTAGTAGGAAATGGAAGTCTGAGTAGATATATTTCGGAAAGTCCAGTTCTGCACATATCTGATCCGCATCCATCAGGCGAGTTCCGAAACCTTATCAGCGGAGGTCTGTGACGTGGGTCATGGAAAAGCCCCTGTCTCACACGCTGTGCCCCTTACACACTGGGTGTGGGGAGTGCAGGGAAACTGCCCCTTACACACTGGGTGTGGGGAGTGCAGGGAAAGTCTGTCCCTTACACACTGGGTGTGGGGAGTGCAGGGAAACTCTGCCCCTTACACACTGGGTGTGGGGAGTGCAGGGAAACTCTGCCCCTTACACACTGGGTGTGGGGAGTGCAGGGAAAGTCTGTCCCTTACACACTGGGTGTGGGGAGTGCAGGGAAAGTCTGTCCCTTACACACTGGGTGTGGGGAGTGCAGGTAAACTCTGCCCCTTACACACTGGGTGTGGGGAGTGCAGGGAAACTCTGCCCCTTACACACTGGGTGTGGGGAGTGCAAGGAAACTGTGCCCCTTACACACTGGGTGTGGAGAGTGCAGGGAAACTGCCCCTTACACACTGGGTGTGGAGAGTGCAGGGAAACGCTGCCCCTTACACACTGGGTGTGGAGAGTGCAGGGAACCTCTGTCCCTTACACACTGGGTGTGGGGAGTGCAGGGAAACTCTGTCCCTTACACACTGGGTGTGCGGAGTGCAGGGAAACTCTGCCCCTTACACACTGGGTGTGGGGAGTGCAGGGAAACTCTGCCCCTTACACACTGGGTGTGGGGAGTGCAGGGAAACTCTGCCCCTTACACACTAGGTGAGGGGGGGTGCAGGGAAAGTCTGTCCCTTACACACTGGGTGTGAGGAGAGCAGGGAAACTCTGCCCCTTACACACTGGGTGTGAGGAGTGCAGGGAAACTCTGCCCCTTACACACTGGGTGTGGGGAGTGCAAGGAAACTGTGCCCCTTACACACTGGGTGTGGGGAGTGCAGGGAAACTCTGCCCCTTACACACTGGGTGTGGGGAGTGCAGGGAAAGTCTGTCCCTTACACACTGGGTGTGGGGAGTGCAGGGAAAGTCTGTCCCTTACACACTGGGTGTGGGGAGTGCAGGTAAACTCTGCCCCTTACACACTGGGTGTGGGGAGTGCAGGGAAACTCTGCCCCTTACACACTGGGTGTGGGGAGTGCAAGGAAACTGTGCCCCTTACACACTGGGTGTGGAGAGTGCAGGGAAACTGCCCCTTACACACTGGGTGTGGAGAGTGCAGGGAAACGCTGCCCCTTACACACTGGGTGTGGAGAGTGCAGGGAACCTCTGTCCCTTACACACTGGGTGTGGGGAGTGCAGGGAAACTGCCCCTTACACACTGGGTGTGGGGAGTGCAGGGAAAGTCTGTCCCTTACACACTGGGTGTGGGGAGTGCAGGGAAACTCTGCCCCTTACACACTGGGTGTGGGGAGTGCAGGGAAACTCTGCCCCTTACACACTGGGTGTGGGGAGTGCAGGGAAAGTCTGTCCCTTACACACTGGGTGTGGGGAGTGCAGGGAAAGTCTGTCCCTTACACACTGGGTGTGGGGAGTGCAGGTAAACTCTGCCCCTTACACACTGGGTGTGGGGAGTGCAGGGAAACTCTGCCCCTTACACACTGGGTGTGGGGAGTGCAAGGAAACTGTGCCCCTTACACACTGGGTGTGGAGAGTGCAGGGAAACTGCCCCTTACACACTGGGTGTGGAGAGTGCAGGGAAACGCTGCCCCTTACACACTGGGTGTGGAGAGTGCAGGGAACCTCTGTCCCTTACACACTGGGTGTGGGGAGTGCAGGGAAACTCTGTCCCTTACACACTGGGTGTGGGGAGTGCAGGGAAACTCTGCCCCTTACACACTGGGTGTGGGGAGTGCAGGGAAACTCTGCCCCTTACACACTGGGTGTGGGGAGTGCAGGGAAACTCTGCCCCTTACACACTAGGTGAGGGGGGGTGCAGGGAAAGTCTGTCCCTTACACACTGGGTGTGAGGAGAGCAGGGAAACTCTGCCCCTTACACACTGGGTGTGAGGAGTGCAGGGAAACTCTGCCCCTTACACACTGGGTGTGGGGAGTGCAAGGAAACTGTGCCCCTTACACACTGGGTGTGGAGAGTGCAGGGAAACTCTGCCCCTTACACACTGGGTGTGAGGAGTGCAGGGAAACACTGTCCCTTACCCACTGGGTGTGAGGAGTGCAGGGAAACTCTGCCCCTTACACACTGGTTGTGGAGAGTGCAGGGAAACTCTGTCCCTTACACACTGGGTGTGGGGAGTGCAGGGAAACTCTGTCCCTTACACACTGGGTGTGGGGAGTGCAGGGAAACTCTGCCCCTTACACACAGGGTGTGGAGAGTGCAGGGAAACTCTGCCCCTTACACACTGGGTGTGAGGAGTGCAGGGAAACTCTGCCCCTTACACACTGCATGTGTGGAGTGCAGGGAAACTCTGCCCCTTACACACTGGGTGTGAGGAGTGCAGGGAAACTCTGCCCCTTACACACTAGGTGATGGGGGGTGCAGGGAAACTCTGCCCCTTACACACTGGGTGTGGGGAGTGCAGGGAAACTCTGCCCCTTACACACTGGGTGTGAGGAGTGCAGGGAAACTCTGCCCCTTACACACTAGGTGATGGGGGGTGCAGGGAAACTCTGCCCCTTACACACTGGGTGTGGGGAGTGCCGGGAAACGCTGCCCCTTACACACTGGGTGTGGAGAGTGCAGGGAAACTCTGTCCCTTACACACTGGGTGTGGAGAGTGCAGGGAAACTCTGTCCCTTACACACTGGGTGTGGGGAGTGCAGGGAAACTCTGCCCCTTACACACTGGGTGTGGAGAGTGCAGGGGAACTGTCCCTTACACACTGGGTGTGGGGAGTGCAGGGAAACGCTGCCCCTTACACACTGGGTGTGGGGAGCTCAGGGAAACTCTGTCCCTTACACACAGGGTGTGGGGAGTGCAGGGAAACTCTGTCCCTTACACACTGGGTGTGGAGAGTGCAGGGAAACGCTGTCCCTTACACACTGGGTGTGGGGAGTGCAGGGAAAGTCTGTCCCTTACACACTGGGTGTGGGGAGTGCAGGGAAACTCTGCCCCTTACACACTGGGTGTGGGGAGTGCAGGGAAAGTCTGTCCCTTACACACTGGGTGTGGGGAGTGCAGGGAAAGTCTGTCCCTTACACACTGGGTGTGGGGAGTGCAGGTAAACTCTGCCCCTTACACACTGGGTGTGGAGAGTGCAGGGAACCTCTGTCCCTTACACACTGGGTGTGGGGAGTGCAGGGAAACTCTGTCCCTTACACACTGGGTGTGGGGAGTGCAGGGAAACTCTGCCCCTTACACACTGGGTGTGGGGAGTGCAGGGAAACTCTGCCCCTTACACACTGGGTGTGGGGAGTGCAGGGAAACTCTGCCCCTTACACACTGGGTGAGGGGGGGTGCAGGGAAAGTCTGTCCCTTACACACTGGGTGTGAGGAGTGCAGGGAAACTCTGCCCCTTACACACTGGGTGTGAGGAGTGCAGGGAAACTCTGCCCCTTACACACTGGGTGTGGGGAGTGCAAGGAAACTGTGCCCCTTACACACTGGGTGTGGAGAGTGCAGGGAAACTGCCCCTTATACACTGGGTGTGAGGAGTGCAGGGAAACTCTGCCCCTTACACACTGGGTGTGGGGAGTGCAGGGAAACTCTGCCCCTTACACACTGGGTGTGAGGAGTGCAGGGAAACACTGTCCCTTACCCACTGGGTGTGAGGAGTGCAGGGAAACTCTGCCCCTTACACACTGGTTGTGGAGAGTGCAGGGAAACTCTGTCCCTTACACACTGGGTGTGGGGAGTGCAGGGAAACTCTGTCCCTTACACACTGGGTGTGGGGAGTGCAGGGAAACTCTGCCCCTTACACACTGGGTGTGGAGAGTGCAGGGAAACTCTGCCCCTTACACACTGGGTGTGAGGAGTGCAGGGAAACTCTGCCCCTTACACACTGCATGTGTGGAGTGCAGGGAAACTCTGCCCCTTACACACTGGGTGTGAGGAGTGCAGGGAAACTCTGCCCCTTACACACTAGGTGATGGGGGGTGCAGGGAAACTCTGCCCCTTGCACACTGGGTGTGGGGAGTGCAGGGAAACTCTGCCCCTTACACACTGGGTGTGAGGAGTGCAGGGAAACTCTGCCCCTTACACACTAGGTGATGGGGGGTGCAGGGAAACTCTGCCCCTTACACACTGGGTGTGGGGAGTGCCGGGAAACGCTGCCCCTTACACACTGGGTGTGGAGAGTGCAGGGAAACTCTGTCCCTTACACACTGGGTGTGGAGAGTGCAGGGAAACTCTGTCCCTTACACACTGGGTGTGGGGAGTGCAGGGAAACTCTGCCCCTTACACACTGGGTGTGGAGAGTGCAGGGGAACTGTCCCTTACACACTGGGTGTGGGGAGTGCAGGGAAACGCTGCCCCTTACACACTGGGTGTGGGGAGCTCAGGGAAACTCTGTCCCTTACACACTGGGTGTGGGGAGTGCAGGGAAACTCTGTCCCTTACACACTGGGTGTGGGGAGTGCAGGGAAACTCTGCCCCTTACACACTAGGTGAGGGGGGGTGCAGGGAAACTCTGTCCCTTACACACTGGGTGTGGAGAGTGCAGGGAAACGCTGTCCCTTACACACTGGGTGTGGAGAGTGCAGGGAAACGCTGCCCCTTACACACTGGGTGTGGAGAGTGCAGGGAAACGCTGTCCCTTACACACTGGGTGTGGAGAGTGCAGGGAAACTCTGTCCCTTACACACTGGGTGTGGAGAGTGCAGGGAAACTCTGTCCCTTACACACTGGGTGTGGGGAGTGCAGGGAAACTCTGCCCCTTACACACTGGGTGTGGAGAGTGCAGGGAAACTCTGTCTCTTACACACTGGGTGTGGAGAGTGCAGGGAAACTCTGTCTCTTACACACTGGGTGTGGAGAGTGCAGGGAAACTCTGTCCCTTACACACTGGGTGTGGGGAGTGCAGGGAAACTCTGCCCCTTACAAACTGGGTGTGGAGAGTGCAGGGAAACTCTGTCCCTTACACACTAGGTGAGGGGGGTGCAGGGAAACTCTGCCCCTTACACACTAGGTGAGGGGGGTGCAGGGAAACTCTGCCCCTTACACACTGGGTGTGTGGAGCTTTTTTGCAGCCCAGGCTCAGAGGCCTATCTCAGCGGGAGGTATCGGGCCAGCCCTGGGAACCATTGTGGGGATCTTTGCCCCGTTGACACGATTTTCATTGGTTGGTTCGAATCTCCCACTCCCCTCAAGCCCGCCCCTGTGGGCTGACATAGGAACACTGTCACCGTCCATGGCCATGGTCCCTTACTGGTGAGCCGTTGCTATGATTGGCCGGCACCCCGTCTTCCATGCTTTTAGATGGAGGCGGGGAATTTATGTAAAGCGCTGCCGGTATCAGTACCCCAGACTTTTTTTTGAATTAGTAAAAGGTGTTACTCCGAGGTCTTTGCCGGATACCAAAACAAGGCTCGGCTGTGTAGACGAGCGGGAACTTTAAACTTCCTATTCTGTAAATAGCATCCCCGAGGTATCGAGGTTCCAGAGACGGAGTGTGGAAACCATCCTGGGGAAGCCTACGGACGTGGCACCCAGCACCAAGTAAGCCAGGATTCCCACCTGTAAACCCTGTTTTGGCGAGTTTGAACGTAAACCTTGTATTGTTTTGTGGCTTGTTGGCTCCGGCTGAAATAACCTTGCTTTATTGAACGCTTCCTTCCTGTCTAGTGATTGCGATCCCGTGCAATTGTCCTGGTCTCTCGTGACAAGAGGCTTCTTTTACTACCGACAAAGGGGCTGATCCGGCTGTTTGCGGCCGAAGTTCCCCACTGACTTTAATAGAGTATTTCGTCCCGAGATGCCCCTTGGGTGGATATACATATCTCTGTCTTACTTCCCTATTCAACAGGAATCAGGCTTAAAAGCTATTCAATGAAATCTCCTAAATTATTGCAAAATGCTTCTTTAATTGTACCGAAAGGTGCAGGTCTACGATAAATAAATTAAATTAATTCGATAGGGATTTTAAAAAATGACTTCCATGTTTTCTAGGATTGCTGGTTCGGGCCGACGATTTTAGAGACGACTGGTAACTCACCGACAGAAGGCGCTAGGAACGCGACGTCAAATCTTCTCGGACTTTTGCTTTTACAGCATCAGCTGTTTTCTGCGTTGGCCTGGGGGAAAATACAATATATAAAAGATGCGTAATGTTGTATTTTGCAGCGTAAAATATCAGGGCAGAGAAAGGGACAGAGGCGCGTTACAGCAGAGTGTGAAGCAGAGCTGATTACTTATGCAAAAGAGCTTACACATTATTAGGGATAAACAGGAGATCCAGGAATGTGTTACTTTTATACATTCTGATCCCCCTTGGGTTAGGATACACATTGTAGAAACACAACCTGTATGGGGTGGATGGCACATTTCCTCCCAAAATATGGCGGAAAATTTAAGTTTTGCGTCCAATATGTTTGTAAATATGTCTCATCTCTTTTTGTGTTTTTGTCTTAAAAAATAAAAAAGTGATTTTTATTCCCGAGGAGCAATACTAAACTATACAGATAATGTCCTAAATATTCGTAGAACGCGGCTTTCTCGCTTCAGAAGCCAATACTTCCAGCCGGTTATTAGCGGAGACACATACACAAAGTAATCCTGACTTAAGATGCAAAGGTTTTCCACATTTCAGTACAGATTTCCTTGCTGGATCCCGGCACGTCACGTTGATGACATCACGGGAAAACTTTAACTAGGTTACCGTTTGCAATGATCCGCTTAATTCAATCAGGTCGTTTGTAAGAGTAATGGCGGCTCAGTGTACTGCGTCGTGTCCCGAACACCAAGCCAGGCAATTAGCAGTAAATCGATTAGCAGAGACGGGACGGGAAATAGTGCGGCAATGGAGACGAATGGTCAGAGTCGGGAGACATCAAACAAAACATTTGGTTTCCAGCAAAGCAATGTTCTCCCTAGAGCTTAGAAACACACGCTTCGAATTACTGCACAGCAAACCATTATTTCGCAGTGAATGAATGGCAGCCATTTTATTATCCCAAAACGCAGAAATAGAAAAATCACTGCTCAGAACATATATAATATATAAGATATATATGTGTGTGTTTTTCCAACTGCAGAATCAGGAATTGGAGTTTACTTTAATGGGTGTATGAGAAGTCACAGTGCCGTGGTTACTCTGTCACATACAGGTAAGTGCCACTAGATGTGGTTATATGAATATACGTGGCCATGTTAGTCACAAGCTCATATATGTATCAATGCTGGGTGGGAGACCCACAGATTAGTCTCAGATCAGCGTCCTCCTCTCCCCCTACTAGCAAGCAGCGGAGATCGAGGAGGGAAAAGCCGGGAAGAGGGATCAGCCCGGAGGAGGGAAAAGAGGAGGGAAGAGCCAGGAAAAGAGGAGGGAAGAGCCAGGAAAAGAGGAGGGAAGAGCTGGGAGGAGGGAACAGTCAGGAGGAGGGAAGAGATGAAGGAAGAGCCGAGAGGAGGGTAGCGTTGGGTGGAGGGAAGAGCCAGGAGGAAGGAATAGCCGGGAGGTGGGAAGAGTCGGCAGGAGGTAAAATCCAGCAGGAGGAGGGAAGAGCCGGGAGGAGGAGGGAAGTATCGTGAGGGGGAGGAAAGAGCCGGGAGGAGGAGGGAAGAGTGGAGGAAAGAGTTGGGAGGAGGAGGGAAAAGCTGTGAGGAGGAGGAAAGAGCCGGGAGGAGGGAAGTGCCGAGCGGAGGGAAGAGCCAGGAGGAGGGAAGTGCCGAGAGGAGGAGGGAAGAGCCGGGAGGAGGAGGGAAGAGCCGGGAGGAGGGAAGAGCCGTGAGGAGGAGGGAAAAGCTGTGAGGAGGGAAGAGCCGGGAGGAGGGAAGAGCCGGGAGGAGGAGGGAAAAGCTGTGAGGAGGAGGGAAGAGCCGGGAGGAGGGAAGAGCCGGGAGTCTTAACAGGAGGCAAGAGGATGAACACAGCAACACTAAATAAAACATTAAATAAAACCCCAGTGAGACTTCCAGTACTAACAAACGATCTCATCACTTCAGGGTGGTATTTTGAAAATGTCCCGGACTTTATAAATCTAAATGAATAACATCGTCCTGAAGAAGATCCCAGGTCCTACATTTCTGGATTTAGAAGTGTCTCTGGGTAATCCCCCCAAGAGCGGACAGCTTCACACAAATCATATTTGACGTCAGTAATCTTCCACCACCCTACCCCCCCGACCCCCCCCCCCCCACCCCAAAAAAAAACCACGGGCAAGAAATGAAACAAAGACAAATCTGTAACCGGGAATATGTTGGGGCTGTCGAGGGGGACATCACCGTTACTTGCGAGCGGTGCAGACACCGAAGGAAAGGTGGGAGCGAGACCTTCCGAAACTCAAACCAGAATGCAATGCATGCAAGCCGAGCGACCCGGGAATGAGACCCCGTGGAAACAGTACCCCGGCTTCAGTCCTGATTAAGGTGTGTTTATAGAGCTGTAACCCTGTGTAGTTTTTGGGGTTATAGTTCTTTCTCCTCCTGTGCAATAATCCCTGGTAAGGGCAGGTTGCCAGGAGTAATCATGGGGTTTTTCCCCCACACACGTGCTGTGTAGTATTCAGTGAAGATTGTGTCATCAGGCTCTGTGTCCAATTACAGTGACACAGGGGTGGGGCCTATTGGAGCTATTTATTGCGCAGCACTCCATCGGGGAGTAAGGGAAGAGCTAGACCTGCTTTCAGTGCCCTTGACTGGGAGTGTATGGTCAGGGACTTCCTTTGGGTTGGCAACCTATAATGACCGGATGAAGATCGGCTGCAATGATGGGCAGTCTGCTACTTGTTGATGTAATAAAGTATGCTGTTGCCAAAGAACTCTTCTTGTCTGAGCCTGGAGTCATTCAGAGAGAAGCTGCACATAGAGGTTCTCTTTCAGAGACTCCTCCCTACAACACTGGGGGTCTGGAACAGATGGAGGCGCTGTACCGAGTGAGTATGACTCAGTTGTACCTTATATGAAGCCAGTCCTGATGACATCCCCCATACCACCACGGGGGGCTCAGGAGTCCTGTAAGCCAGCAGGTGCACCACACTACACCACATGTAACATGGGTCAGTTTCCACATGATAGGGCCAATATGAGATTGGGTGGGGGAAACACTGTTACAGAGCCATGAAGGGTCCACACAGAACATCACTTACACAGAGCAAAGCATGTCACCCACTGTCACCGACAGAGGAGCCTACAACATATTGCTGTGCCTGTTACTATATTACACTGCAATACATTACCGGATACCAGGAGAGGTTAAAATGCCAGCCGGCTTTTTATTCGGATTTTACAGCACTTAGGATGTGTACAGTAAAATGAGGGTTACTGTGACACTGCGTGTCATTACCCAGAATCCCGGGCTGCAGTGGAAGCACTGTATGCCAACAGATAATGGGGAAGGGCAGGGTTGCGGACCTTGCTGCTCACAAAGTGGGATTTTTAGTTACTGAAAGAACTGTAAAATAACAATAAAGAACATTATAATAGCACATTATCTCTGTGTTATACAAGTATGCCACTTATGTCATTTACACTATAAAACAAGACAAAAGGATGCATTCTGTAAACCGTGTCATCATTCCGCTGCTGTAATGACATTTGCACTGCAGTACGTACGTAACCTTTATGTGGGTTCAACAATAGGACTGCCTGCTGGTGTTTAACATACTGTATTGCTTTAGGATGAAGACCGTCTCCAGCAAAATAAACATGCGACCATATATAGTAACGCGAGTACACACCCACGATAAAGAAGGCTCGTAGAGATATGAGACGTCTTTAATTCATTTGCTGCCAGTGAGGAATGAGATACATTGTAGCCCCGGCAGAGATAAAGTCCGATATTCCTACTGACCGCTCAGTCCAGTGAGGTCAGTAATGGGCCAGCCGTACACAGCGCGTATCCGCTCTAAAAAGCCCTAATCAGCACAGGGATTTCTTTCGAAGCGTTTCCCTCGCGCAGAACCAAATGTGGTTGGGAGAAACATTAAATATTGAAGATTAGAAAATGTGAAGGAAAAATTCACAGGGCAGCGGAAAAACACAAATGATCCCGCGGATAAAGAGAGAGGTTAGTACTGGGAGAGGGAGACAAAGACTAAACTGTAAATCCAGGACCAAATAGGACATCCTCAACTGGGCAAAACCCTAAATCCATCAGGTAAACATAGTTTCCATGAATGAACTGCCGCCCCCACTGTATGTAACATGAGAAGGGAAATACATGCACCAGGTTCAGAATACAGCCATGTGCTGTGCAATAACATGATATGTTACTGGTTCTTCTCACGGACCCGTCTGCTACTGTGCCCATGTCCCAACTGTATGGTGCTGTGACTGTCCCCTCTGCCTATGTTCTGGCTGTATGGTGCTGTGACTGTCCCCTCTGCCCATCGCCTGACTGTATGGTGCTGTGACTGTTCCCTCTGCCCATGTCCTGGCTGTATGGTGCTGTGACTGTCCCCTCTGCCCATGTCCTGGCTGTATGGTGCTGTGACTGTCCCCTCTGCCCATGTCCTGGCTGTATGGTGCTGTGACAGTCCCCTCTGCCCATGTCCTGGCTGTATGGTGCTGTGACTGTTCCCTCTGCCCATGTCCTGGCTGTATGGTGCTGTGACTGTCCTCTCTGCCCATGTCCTGGCTGTATGGTGCTGTGACTGTCCCCTCTGCCCATGTCCTGGCTGTATGGTGCTGTGACTGTCCCCTCTGCCCATGTCCTGGCTGTATGGTGCTGTGACTGTCCCCTCTGCCCATGTCCTGGCTGTATGGTGCTGTGACTGTCCCCTCTGCCCATGTCCTGGCCGTATGGTGTTGTGACTGTCCCCTCTGCCCATGTCCTGGCTGTATGGTGCTGTGACTGTCCCCTCTGCCCATGCGCTGGCCGTATGGTGCTGTGACTGTCCCCTCTGCCCATGTCCTGGCTGCATGGTGCTGTGACTGTCCCCTCTGCCCATGTCCTGGCTGTATGGTGCTGTGACTGTCCCCCCTGCCCATGTCCTGGCTGTATGGTTCTGTGACTGTCCCCTCTGCCCATGTCCTGGCAGTATGGTGCTGTGACTGTCCCCTCTGCCCATGTCCTGGCAGTATGGTGCTGTGACTGTCCCCTCTGCCCATGTCCTGGCAGTATGGTGCTGTGACTGTCCCCTCTGCCCATGTCCTGGCTGTATGGTTCTGTGACTGTCCCCTCTGCCCATGTCCTGGCAGTATGGTGCTGTGACTGTCCCCTCTGCCCATGTCCTGGCTGTATGGTGCTGTGACTGTCCCCTCTGCCCATGTCCTGGCTGTATGGTGCTGTGACTGTCCCCTCTGCCCATGTCCTGGCTGTATGGTGCTGTGACTGTCCCCTCTGCCCATGCGCTGGCTGTATGGTGCTGTAACTGTCCCCTCTGCCCATGTCCTGGCTGTATGGTGCTGTGACTGTTCCCTCTGACCATCTCCTGGCTGTATTGTGTTGTGGCTGTCCCCTCTGCCCATGTCCTGGCAGTATGGTGCTGTGACTGTCCTCTCTGCCCATGTCCTGGCTGTATGGTGCTGTAACTGTCCCCTCTGCCCATGTCCTGGCTGTATGGTGCTGTGACTGTTCCCTCTGCCCATGTCCTGGCTGTATGGTGCTGTGACTGTCCCCTCTGCCCATGTCCTGGCTGTATGGTGCTGTGACTGTTCCCTCTGCCCATGTCCTGGTTGTATGGTGCTGTAACTGTCCCCTCTGCCCATGTGCTGGCTGTATGGTGCTGTGACTGTCCCCTCTGCCCATGTCCTGGCTGTATGGTGCTGTGACTGTCCCCTCTGTCCATCTCCTGTCTGTATGGTGCTGTGACTGTCCCCTCTGCCCATGTCCTGGCTGTATGGTGCTGTGACTGTCCCCTCTGCCCATGTCCTGGCGGTATGGTGCTGTGACTGTCCCCTCTGCCCATGTCCTGGCTGTATGGTGCTGTAACTGTCCCCTCTGCCCATGTCCTGGCTGTATGGTGCTGTAACTGTTCCCTCTGCCCATGTCCTGGCTGTATGGTGCTATGACTGTCCCCTCTGCCCATGTCCTGGCTGTATGTTGCTGTGACTGTCCCCTCTGCCCATGTCCTGGCTGTATGGTGCTGTGACTGTTCCCTCTGCCCATCTCCTGGCTGTATGGTGTTGTGACTGTCCCCTCTGCCCATGTCCTGGCAGTATGGTGCTGTGACTGTCCCCTCTGCCCATGTCCTGGCTGTATGGTGCTGTAACTGTCCCCTCTGCCCATGTCCTGGCGGTATGGTGCTGTGACTGTTCCCTCTGCCCATGTCCTGGCTGTATGGTGCTGTGACTGTCCCCTCTGCCCATGTCCTGGCTGTATGGTGCTGTGACTGTTCCCTCTGCCCATGTCCTGGCTGTATGGTGCTGTAACTGTCCCCTCTGCCCATGTGCTGGCTGTATGGTGCTGTGACTGTCCCCTCTGCCCATGTCCTGGCTGTATGGTGTTGTGACTGTACCCTCTGCCCATCTCCTGGCTGTATGGTGCTGTGACTGTCCCCTCTGCCCATGTCCTGGCTGTATGGTGCTGTGACTGTCCCCTCTGCCCATGTCTTGGCTATATGGTGCTGTAACTGTCCCCACTGCCCATGTCCTGGCTGTATGGTGCTGTAACTGTTCCCTCTGCCCATGTCCTGGCTGTATGGTGCTGTGACTGTCCCCTCTGCCCATGTCCTGGCTGTATGGTGCTGTGACTGTCCCCTCTGCCCATGTCCTGGCTGTATGGTGCTGTGACTGTTCCCTCTGCCCATGTCCTGGCTGTATGGTGCTGTGACTGTCCCCTCTGCCCATGTCCTGGCTGTATGGTGCTGTGACTGTCCCCTCTGCCCATGTCCTGGCTGTATGGTGCTGTGACTGTCCCCTCTGCCCATGTCCTGGCTGTATGGTGCTGTGACTGTCCCCTCTGCCCATGTCCTGGCTGTATGGTGCTGTGACTGTCCCCTCTGCCCATGTCCTGGCTGTATGGTGCTGTGACTGTCCCCTCTGCCCATGTCCTGGCTGTATGGTGCTGTGACTGTCCCCTCTGCCCATGTCCTGGCTGTATGGTGCTGTAACTGTCCCCTCTGCCCATGTGCTGGCTGTATGGTGCTGTGACTGTCCCCTCTGCCCATGTCCTGGCTGTATGGTGCTGTGACTGTCCCCTCTGCCCATGTCCTGGCTGTATGGTGCTGTGACTGTCCCCTCTGCCCATGTCCTGGCTGTATGGTGCTGTGACTGTCCCCTCTGCCCATGTCCTGGCTGTATGGTGCTGTACCTGTCCCCTCTGCCCATGTCCTGGCTGTATGGTGCTGTAACTGTCCCCTCTGCCCATGTGCTGGCTGTATGGTGCTGTGACTGTCCCCTCTGCCCATGTCCTGGCTGTATGGTGCTGTGACTGTCCCCTCTGCCCATGTCCTGGCTGTATGGTGCTGTGACTGTCCCCTCTGCCCATGTCCTGGCTGTATGGTGCTGTGACTGTCCCCTCTGCCCATGTCCTGGCTGTATGGTGCTGTGACTGTCCCCTCTGCCCATGTCCTGGCTGTATGGTGCTGTAACTGTCCCCTCTGCCCATGTGCTGGCTGTATGGTGCTGTGACTGTCCCCTCTGCCCATGTCCTGGCTGTATGGTGCTGTGACTGTCCCCTCTGCCCATGTCCTGGCTGTATGGTGTTGTGACTGTTCCCTCTGCCCATGTCCTGGCTGTATGGTGTTGTGACTGTTCCCTCTGCCCATGTCCTGGCAGTATGGTGCTGTGACTGTCCCCTCTGCCCATGTCCTGGCTGTATGGTGCTGTGACTGTCCCCTCTGCCCATGTCCTGGCTGTATGGTGCTGTAACTGTCCCCTCTGCCCATGTGCTGGCTGTATGGTGCTGTGACTGTCCCCTCTGCCCATGTCCTGGCTGTATGGTGCTGTGACTGTCCCCTCTGCCCATGTCCTGGCTGTATGGTGCTGTGACTGTCCCCTCTGCCCATGTCCTGGCTGTATGGTGCTGTGACTGTCCCCTCTGCCCATGTCCTGGCTGTATGGTGCTGTGACTGTCCCCTCTGCCCATGTCCTGGCTGTATGGTGTTGTGACTGTCCCCCTCTGCCCACGTCCTGACAGTATGGTGCTGTGAATGTCCCCTTTCTCTGTCCCTTTTGCTAAATACAGAATATATTGTGGGGGGATCAGGAAACTGAAGGAATTTTCAGGCGTCTCACAAAACTTCAGAGAGTTGCTACTAAAAACAGCGGGTTTCCAGGTTCGAAATCCCAACTTTTTGAACTTCAAAGTCTGTTCAGAATCTGAACTAATTTAAAACCCAAGATTTCTTTTTCGTTTCCCTAAACTGGGCCAAGTTTTGGGTTCACAAACTATAATATCGCAAACTTTTCCCAAAAGTAAACATTTTAGAAAATGTCAAAATAACATTTCCTGCCTATTTTGAGATTACCCCATATTTGTTTCCAAGCCGTGTTCCGGAAACGAAAACCCAATATTTTTAGAAACAAAAACCCCAGTGACAGTGGCCTAGGTTAGTTGCTACCTAGAATGCCGCTACCTGCAGGTAACGAGCAGCTTTTATTAGTCACTCTTAAGAAAAGCTTTACTGCTGGGATAGGTGGGTGGTGAGAACGCCAGGCGCGCCCGTGTCCGGTAACTTATGTCCTGACTCCTGGGTACCGTGTGAGACGGAGGGGACAGATGGGAGAGAGGTCCCATGGGGGGCTCTGACGTCGCTGCACTATCACTGCATATGTATGTATATTAGGTCCCTCCAGCAGGGAAGGGGTTAAAGTAAAACCGCACAGGGGAACTGGGACAAGGGTATGACACAAAGCTTTTGTATGCAAATGTCCTGGGACATAAAACAGCCTCGAGTATATACTGTATGTATATCTAGGTACGACAGCCTGACAGGATTTCGCAGGCGGCTCCGCCCCCTGCGCAGGGCTCGGACGCGGTTTGGCTGGGATGCTGATGGGATCTCCCAGGCTGCTCCGCCCCCTGCGCTGGGCTCGGCCGCGGTTTGGCTGGGATGCTGACAGTATCTCCCAGGCTGCCCCGCCCGCCCCCTGCGCAGGGCTCGGCCGCGGTTTGGCTGGGATGCTGACAGTATCTCCCAGGCTGCCCCGCTCTCTGCGCAGGGCTCGGACGCGGTTTGGCTGGGATGCTGACGGGATCTCCCAGGCTGCTCCGCCCCCTGCGCAGGGCTCAGCCGCGGTTTAGCTGGGATGCTGATGGGATCTCCCAGGCTGCCCTGCCCCCTGCGCAGGGCTCGGCCGCGGTTTGGCTGCGATGCTGACGTGATCTCCCAGGCTGCCCCACCCCCTGCGCAGGGCTCGGCCACGGTTTGGCTGAGATGCTGACGGGATCTCCCAGGCTGCTCCGCCCCCTGCGCAGGGCTCGGCCGCGGTTTGGCTGCGATGCTGACGGGATCTCCCAGGGCCTCAGAGTGAATGAATTCTATCAGGTCTTTTTTTTACCCCACGTTAATAAATAAGTTATTGTGAATGTGCTCACAAGTGATATATTTTTTTTTACCCAGACTGCTGAGCACATTCCTGCTCTCGCTTCGCCGGCCAGAAAGCCTGAACAATAATCCTCTGTGACTGCTCTCAGCTCAGGAGGGGTGGGAGAGGGGACACACGCAGGTCCGGTTACCCCCCGGCTCGGACAAAGCAGCCCTGTCCAGGTGTACAAACCACAAGGGGACCCTTTGTGAGATGTGCCGAGGCTCGGGAATGAGCGATGTTACCTGCGCCCGTTCCATCATACAGACTCACACCGCCATACAACGTTGTACCCGTCACTGTGACCCGCACCATCCTGTGTCCCAGGGTATGAGAGCCACAGACCACACTGCTACTAGTGAAAGTAAAAAGAAGGGGGTAAAAACACACGGGTTATCAGCAGTGGGGCGTCTGACCGGAGGTATCGTCTCCGAAAAAAATTGTAACAATTCAGGATTCTGGTCCAACCCCCCCCCCCCACATCATTTTAATGGGAAAGTACTAAAGGAATATATTAAAATCTATGGCTCACTGAGAATCAGCGAGACTGACCCCGGCTCAGGGAGATTCACAGAAGAACAATGAGAGGTCACCGCTCAGTGGGACGTTTGTCACCTCCCTGTAGACCCAAAGGCAGGAAACAAGATGGCGGAGGACGTAGTATTAGTGAAGCATGCGAGTCGCAGTAGAACACATTGCAGGTTTTCTAACCACGGCAGGTTACCCAATACCCAGGTACCCAATACCCAGGTACCCAGGTACCCAATACCCAGGTACCCAATACCCAGGTACCCAATACCCAGGTTACCCAATACCCAGGTTACCCAATACCCAGGTACCCAATACCACACAATGTTATTGTCTGTGACAAAGGCATTGTTTTTTTAGTACTTGCTCTACCTCTGACCGTCACGCTACAGGCACTGACCGGCCATGATCCAACCCTCTTTACCCTTTCGCTGCCAAAGGGGCCAGCACCGTGGCCAATGGGATAAAAGCCAGGGTGGCCCTTGCACTCCCACTGGCCGCCCCCGTGGGTTTTAACGGGATCCCCTCGCCCAGGAAGACGCGCAGTGCGATTGATGTCATTTTGTGTAGAAGTAATAAATTATATCGATTTTTCTCTCATGAAACCGTTTTGCTGACAGCCACCAAGACCTGGCATACGGACGTGAGGAATCGATCGGCGAGGCACACGGGGACAGGAAGTGGGACCTCGCAGATCGAGACCATGTGACGTTCCTTAATGGAGCCATCCCACACAGCCGGCCAGGTGAATTTCTGAGGGGCCTCTGAGTGGTGAAGTGTTTGTTACTCAAGTGTATTCTATCCCCTTATCCCACCCACCCTGCGCTTATCACAGAGCCAATACAGATAAGGGGAGGTGGGATTCTAGCAGTGCACGCGCTCGCTGATCAACAGTGACATCACACAGTGACATCACACACAAGGGAGCAGCCAGAAGAAACCAAACCCCTCCCATGTCTCACTTTAAAGCAGCAGTCCAAGCTGTCGTTTTTTTTATTTACATTTGTGTTTTTTTAAATTTTTTTAATTTTTTTATTTAATACTGTATGTGCATCAATACAATCCATACAATGATAAGTAATTAGCTAAGTTGCTGATCGATCTGCTCTCCTGTGATCGATCGGTGAAGATACGGCTTGGGGGTTCACTAAATGGCTGTCAGTGCAGCAGAAGAGGACCAACAATGCAAACTTCTGTGGGGAAGATCATGTGACCAGGCAGGCACTAGATACGATTGGTGCACTGCTAGAGAGAGGGCAGGGGCTGTGCCAGAGCCTGTTTCAGAAGAGGAAGGGGATGTGACTTTGTAAGTGGTTGCTATAGAAACAATAAATGCATGTTACATTATAATACATTAAAAATGTAATTCAGAGATGTTTTAAAACACAAAATGCTACAAGTATGTTCTCATAGTACAGAACTGATTTATTTAAAAACACATGTAGGATATTGCTTGGTCTGCAACTTTAATAAATACACCTATAGGTGTGTCAGATTTGGGTTAAAAAAAAGGCTCAAACCCCCATAAGAGGCCCTTAAAACGTGTCACTGGAGTTAATTCACTATGGTCCTAGGAGGGATTGCCCCTTTAAATGGAAACATGCAGCATTGCATAGTGATTCAGAGTATCTCTGTGCAGTTGTAATTCTCGAAGCAATGCTATGTGCAAGGTAAGCAACGGAACGTTATATATTCACACTGTGTATATACTGTGTGACCCCGCAGTGCCTTCTCTCATCAATTAGGTGAAGACACGCTGTTCTTGGACTTTATTAAATACTGCGGTCCCCAAAGTGCCCAGGATCTCTGTGAAAATGTATTGTATACGGCTCTAGCCCCTCCCTGGGGACCAATAATTAGTTTAAGGAGTTAACGGTCTTAATGCACTAACCGGATGGGATCACTCCCCATCATGTGATGTAGGATGTCTTGTGACCAGTGATGTTTCCATAGGGAGATAGAAGGGTATATATAGCACCACCCAATGTTCTAGAAACAGGTTCCTCAGAGTTCTGGCAGAGGGCCTCACTGTGAGTCCTGTAAATACGTTTAACAGTATAGATAAGTTTATTAAGAATGTCCTGTCCATGTTTGTTGTTTTCTGTTAAGGAACGTGCCCTATAGTTAGCGCCCATAGTAATGGCCCAATATTGATCTCATGCAGGAAGAGGAGTGAGCGTGTGCTCAGCAGGGAGTTCTCAGAGTAGTAACTCCGGAGCATAATCAGTTCGGCCGCACCCGCAGGTCCTTAGTAAACTCCCGATCCAATATGCATGTACAAGGTATGCAGTACACAGTACTGGCATACTAATCCCAGAAAGCACAGTGTATTCCCAGTGGAGGGGATTACTGACGCTATGCAGGAGATTGCCAATCTAACCAATACTAAAGGAAGCTAGTATAAGTACCTCCCCAGCGTAGCAGTGAGAGCTGCCAGGGGAAGAAGCGCAGAGCGACTTTTATGGTTTGCCACCAGTTAATATGTCTAATGGGAAGTCTTTCCCTGTATGGCGATCCTTATAAAAACGGATGTGAATGAGGCTCTTTTTGCACTATAAAAGTTCTTGGCGCCCATCCTTACTCTATCTGCATATCCACGTCCAGCCTGCACTGACCCAGCACCCTGGCCAGGTCTGAGAGACTGAGCCCAGCCTGCACAGACCCAGCACCCTGGCCAGGTCTGAGAGACTGAGCCCAGCCTGCACTGACCCAGCACCCTGACCAGGTCTGAGAGACTGAGCCCAGCCTGCACCGACCCAGCACCCTGACCAGGTCTGAGAGACTGAGCCCAGCCTGCACTGACCCAGCACCCTGACCAGGTCTGAGAGACTGAGCCCAGCCTGCACTGACCCAGCACCCTGACCAGGTCTGAGAGACTGAGCCCAGCCTGCACAGACCCAGCACCCTGACCAGGTCTGAGAGACTGAGCCCAGCCTGCACTGACCCAGCACCCTGACCAGGTCTGAGAGACTGAGCCCAGCCTGCACTGACCCAGCAGCCTGACCAGGTCTGAGAGACTGAGCCCAGCCTGCACTGACCCAGCACCCTGACCAGGTCTGAGAGACTGAGCCCAGCCTGCACTGACCCAGCACCCTGACCAGGTCTGAGAGACTGAGCCCAGCCTGCACAGACCCAGCACCCTGACCAGGTCTGAGAGACTGAGCCCAGCCTGCACTGACCCAGCACCCTGACCAGGTCTGAGAGACTGAGCCCAGCCTGCACTGACCCAGCAGCCTGACCAGGTCTGAGAGACTGAGCCCAGCCTGCACTGACCCAGCACCCTGACCAGGTCTGAGAGACTGAGCCCAGCCTGCACAGACCCAGCACCCTGACCAGGTCTGAGAGACTGAGCCCAGCCTCCACTCACCCAGCACCCTGACCAGGTCTGAGAGACTGAGCCCAGCCTGCACTGACCCAGCAGCCTGACCATGCCTGAGAGACTGAGCCCAGCCTGCACTGACCCAGCACCCTGACCAGGTCTGAAAGACTGAGCCCAGCCTGCACCCAGCACCCTGACCAGGTCTGAGAGACTGAACACTGCCATGTATATAGTTCAACTCGATTAAAAGCTAGTAAGTGACTGTACTCTTAAATACATGGCTATTTCTACGTCCATTCAACTACTCATGGATTTTTCTCAGACCATGTATTTGGATTTGCCCTTCTCCTACATGAAATAGCAATCATTCAATCTGGGAAACCGCTGACAGAAAAACGCAATGCTTTTAGAGGTAGAATTAATTATGTATAACGTATTCATTTGTTTGGAAGTTCAAAAAGCCTGAATTAATGAGCTTGGTCACCTAAACACCGCGGAAGACACCAATGAATAATGAATGTCTGCTGAAGCTAACAGCCTTTCTATGTCTGTAACACGTACTGCCATATTTTACTCAGCAACTTAAGACCATTAGTCGGTACAGAGGGGTCTGTATCTGTTAATGATTCATGTTAAGAGAAGGACCACCGGGCCTGATAGTGTTCCCAGTTTCCCAAGCTGGGTTAACACTCTGGTTAATTTGTATCTGCCCCAATTAGTGCAGAATTCCTTATTACCATACCTTTGCTGGGTAGCTGCTCCATGGACCCTCTACACCAGGAGTGGCCAACTCCAGTCCTCCAGGGCCACCAACAGGTCAGGTTTGAAGAATATCCCTGCTTCAGCACAGGTGGCTCAATCAGTGGCTCAGTCAATGACTGAGCCACCTGTGCTGAAGCAAGGACATCCTTGATACCTGATCTGTTGGCGGCCCTTGAGGACTGGAGTTTGCCGCCCTTGCCCTACACTTGCAGTAAAGGCGTTTCCCCACATCCGACCCAACAAATTCAGGGCGTGACCTCTTGTTCTTGGACCTTTCAGGTCTGAAAGATGCTTCAGTCCGGCACCCTATTTAGTGGTCTATATATATTTATATATATATATTCTCCTCAGTGCCCCAGGCATGTCGCACCTCCTCCTGCAGCGTTGCGTCATCATCACATGGTGACGTGTTGCCATGACCACGTGAATCCCGTGACGTCTCGTTGTCATGGAAATGCGTTGCCATGGGACGTCGAAAGAGACGGCAAGAGGTAAGTGCGCACGTTCCGACCCCGGCGCCATCTTTAAAAGTCTGAGTAATGCGCATCCTCATCAATGTCGAGGGACATTTAAAGATGGCGCGTCGGAGCGGCAGGCGCAGGACTCAGAGCGGCGGTGGCAAGCAGCAACACGGGACACTGCCGGAGCGGGACAGATCCTGCGTGCCCTGTCTAGTGCCGCCGCTCCGTCAATGTTCCAGGTTGCTGCTGCTGGAGTCCTGCGCCCGCCACTCTGCCGCCATCTTTAAGTGCTCTTCGATATTGCTTGGTTGGCGCACCATTTATCTATGGTGTGCGAGGTGGTAATTATTAGCATGTGGTGGGCACGAAATTCACTCCGAGATTTGACATTGGGAAGATATCAAACTTGGATCAAAAACTATCCGTGAATTTCTTCCTCCGCGAGAACATTGAACGCAAACTTTCCCAAATAGAAAATGGGAAGTAATTGGTGGAATTTGCATAGAATAGTGAGGGAAACACTGGGGTACGTCACCAGAAAACATTTTTAAAAAGGCACGCAGAAGAGAAGGAAATAGACTTTTTGGGACCTTTATCAAGAGCAAGAGTACATTGCCACTACTAAACATTTATACACTATAGCGGGAGTGGACAACCTGTGGCCCCTCAGTGCTTCATGTGCGGTCCCTGAAAAAATGGCGGTTCTGACGGCAGACAGTGCAGAGAGACCATAGAGACATGGAAGAGAAGCCAGAGTGCCCCCTAACCAGCTCCTCTCCTGAGCTCCTATGGACCAGAGACCCCTGGTGGGCTCCCAAGCAGCACAGGTACAGTGAGTATATACTAGGGTGACTGTAAGAGACGTGTGCAGAGGTACATTTAATGGAGACCGATTAGGGTGAAATTAAATCCTGGCTTTAATGCGCCTGTTCCTTTAACACGGCAAAACATATAACAAGAAACAAAATGTAGGCCTACTCCACTTAGGCGAATGAGACCCACAAGGTTGAAACAGTCTGTCGGTGAGTGGGTTCACTGGCTTTGCATCTCATCCCAGGCTATGTTTATAAGCTGTGTTTAAAACAGCGAGCATTGGCTTAAGGGTGCCATGTAATAATGACTTTAAGAAAAAAGGTGGCATGTGCACAGTTGCATGTCATTTCCCAGAATCCCTTGCTGCAGTGGAAGCACTGTATGCTAGGTGATAATGGCAACAGTCCAAAAAGAAAGTCTCTTATCTGTTTCGGTTGTTGTTTCTGTAGGGGAAGGCCTCTCTGTTCTCCTGGGTCAGCACTCTGTGTCCAGGTATAGAGGTATAGAGGTCTTGTCCCCTTGTCTTGCTGTCAGCATACAGTCCTGTGCTGTCAGGTTATGTTCTGTGTCAGTGTATAGTGCCGTCAGGTTATACTCTGTGTCAGTGTATAGTGCCGTCAGGTTATACTCTGTGTCAGTGTATAGTGCCGTCAGGTTATACTCTGTGTCAGTGTATAGTGCGGTCAGGTTATACTCTGTGTCAATGTATAGTGCGTTCAGGTTATACTCTGTGTCAGTGTATAGTGCCGTCAGGTTATACTCTGTGTCAGTGTATAGTGCGTTCAGGTTATACTCTGTGTCAGTGTATAGTGCGGTCAGGTTATACTCTGTGTCAGTGTATAGTGCCGTCAGGTTATGCTCTGTGTCCAGTGTATAGTGCCGTCAGGTTATACTCTGTGTCAGTGTATAGTGCGGTCAGGTTATACTCTGTGTCAGTGTATAGTGCCGTCAGGTTATGCTCTGTGTCCAGTGTATAGTGCCGTCAGGTTATACTCTGTTTCAGTGTATAGTGCCGTCAGGTTATACTCTGTGTCAGTGTATAGTGCCGTCTGGTTATGCTCTGTGTCAGTGTATAATGCGGTCAGGTTATACTCTGTGTCAGTGTATAATGCGGTCAGGTTATGCTCTGTGTCAGTGTATAATGCGGTAAGGTTATACTCTGTGTCAGTGTATAGTGCGGTCAGGTTATGCTCTGTGTCAGTGTATAATGCGGTAAGGTTATACTCTGTGTCAGTGTATAGTGCGGTCAGGTTATGCTCTGTGTCAGTGTATAGTGCGGTCAGGTTATACTCTGTGTCAGTGTATAGTGCCGTCAGGTTATGCTCTGTGTCAGTGTATAATGCGGTAAGGTTATACTCTGTGTCAGTGTATAGTGCCGTCAGGTTATACTCTGTGTCAGTGTATAGTGCCGTCAGGTTATACTCTGTGTCCAGTGTATAGTGCGGTCAGGTTATACTCTGTGTCCAGTGTATAGTGCCGTCAGGTTATACTCTGTGTCAGTGTATAATGCGGTCAGGTTATACTCTGTGTCAGTGTATAGTGCCGTCAGGTTATACTCTGTGTCAGTGTATAGTGCCGTCAGGTTATACTCTGTGTCCAGTGTATAGTGCGGTCAGGTTATACTCTGTGTCAGTGTATAATGCGGTCAGGTTATGCTCTGTGTCAGTGTATAATGCGGTAAGGTTATACTCTATGTCAGTGTATAATGCGGTCAGGTTATGCTCTGTGTCAGTGTATAGTGCCGTCAGGTTATACTCTGTGTCAGTGTATAGTGCCGTCAGGTTATGCTCTGTGTCCAGTGTATAGTGCGGTCAGGTTATACTCTGTGTCAGTGTATAGTGCGGTCAGGTTATACTCTGTGTCAGTGTATAGTGCGGTCAGGTTATACTCTGTGTCAGTGTATAGTGCGGTCAGGTTATGCTCTGTGTCCAGTGTATAGTGCCGTCAGGTTATACTCTCTGTCAGTGTATGGTGTGGTCAGGTTATACTCTGTGTCAGTGTATAGTGCGGTCAGGTTATACTCTGTGTCAGTGTATAGTGCCGTCAGGTTATACTCTGTGTCAGTGTATAGTGCCGTCAGGTTATACTCTGTGTCAGTGTATAAAGCGGTAACGTTATACTCTGTGTCAGTGTATAGTGCCGTCAGGTTATACTCTGTGTCAGTGTATAATGCGGTAAGGTTATACTCTGTGTCAGTGTATAGTGCCGTCAGGTTATGCTCTGTGTCAGTGTATAGTGCGGTCAGGTTATACTCTGTGTCAGTGTATAATGCGGTAAGGTTATGCTCTGTGTCAGTGTATAGTGCGGTCAGGTTATACTCTGTGTCAGTGTATAGTGCCGTCAGGTTATACTCTTTGTCAGTGTATAGTGCCGTCAGGTTATACTCTGTGTCAGTGTATAGTGCGGTCAGGTTATACTCTGTGTCAGTGTATAGTGCCGTCAGGTTATACTCTGTGTCAGTGTATAGTGTGGTCAGGTTATGCTCTGTGTCAGTGTATAGTGCGGTCAGGTTATACTCTGTGTCAGTGTATAGTGCCGTCAGGTTATACTCTGTGTCTGTATGTACAGGTATTAATTTGAATTGTTTTCTTATTACAGCCCTGTGACAATGAGACAGGTAACTTCTGGCTCCAACTCACAATCAGGGTCGGAAGTCCCTGCCCTATAGTGAATACGCCCCAGGAAAAAGTGATTAACACCCAAAAGAGGGTTGCTAGGTAACAGTAGAACCTTTGAGGTTTGGGAAGCTCTGTACACATGAAAAAGAGACCTGTGAGGTTTGGAAAGCTCTGTACAAGTGAAGAACAGACCTGTGAGGGTTGGAAGCTCGGTACATGGGAAAAAGAGACCTGTGAGGTTTGGGAGCTTTGTACATGTGAAGAACAGACCTGTGAGGGTTGGAAGCTCGGTACATGGGAAAAAGAGACCTGTGAGGTTTGGGAAGCTTTGTACATGTGAAGAAGAGACCTGTGAGGTCTGTAGACTATAAGACATATCTTGTAAAAAAAACAACAACATTTGGGGTAAAAAATATTTTGTGGTCCTGAGAGCTCACACTCTTTTTAACCATGAGTTATCCATGAAAGGAATCACTTCTACCCTACTTTTGTCGGTCTAGTCTACAGGCGCACACAGTACTGTCCTCTATTCATAACTTGTAACAAACGGACATACTGTATGGTAACCACTTAATCCATCACATCAATCACACAATATATCTCACTAATACACGCACACAGGACACGTTGCCATGTTTCTATCCAGTTTACATATGATTCTTACATCCATCACAGATATATTTCATGTATGAATGTTCCCATGGCCATTAAAAAGAGAAAGGTTGATAACACAGAAGAGGGGAATTAAATAAGGAAAGTAAGAGACAGACAGATACAGAGACAGATAGATTGATACAAATAGATAGGATAGATTGAGATAGATACAAAGATAGATAGATACACAAATAGATAGATACAAAGATAGATAGATAGATAGATACACAAATAGATAGATACAGATAGATAGGATTGATACAAAGATAGATTGATAGATAGACTGATAGATAGATACAGATAGATAGGATAGATACAAAGATAGACCGATAGATAGATACAGATAGATAGGATAGATACAAAGATAGATAGATAGACCGATAGATACAGAGACCGATAGATTGATACAAATAGATAGTATAGAGTGATACAAATAGATAGATAGATAGATAGATAGATAGATAGGATAGATACAAAGATAGATTGATAGATAGATACAAAAATAGATAGATAGATAGATAGATAGATAGATAGATAGATAGATAGATAGATAGATAGATAGATAGATAGATAGACCGATAGATACAGAGACCGATAGAGTGATACAAAGATAGATTGATACAAAGATAGATTGATAGATAGATACAAAGATAGATAGATTTCTGTGTTAGTACGCAGGACTTGAGCTAATATACTGTATATAACACATCCACATGGTACCTTTGCAGCTGGATTTATGTGGTACCATTTGCCAGCGTACACAGATAACTATATGAAGGCCGAGTCCTTCCGAGATCGGAGCGGCAGGGGGAACGAGAGACACTTTAGTGTGTGGAAGTGGCTGATGAGCCGTGAGGAGCGTCAGCTAATCAAAAAACATGTCGATGTTATTTATAGCCGCGCGGTGCCAGTGAAGGCACAATGCCGGCTTCTGTTTCTTCCAATCTACCTGGTGATGTGTGCACTGCGGGGAGTTACGCGACCAATACCTACCAAGGACTGGGAATCAAAGCGTGCCTCTCAATGCAAGAGGCTAGAACACCTTAACCCAGGGGCTCTCAACTCCAGTCCTCGAGGGCCACCAACAGGTCAGGTTTTAAGGATATCCCTGCTTCAGCACAGGTGGCTCAATCAGTGGATCCGTCTGTGTCGAGGGCAGCAAGTGGGGCTACATCTGTATAAACATAATAACGTGGTGCCCAGAGCTAAGGCTTCTGACACACCACCTTCTGGGGGTCTTTATCTACACTCCCGCCAGTCCTGATCCCACTCAGGCGCATAGTCCTTTCTGTACAGAATACGATGCTCGTGCCACTTTTCCCCTCTGAAGAGCTGAGAGGCTCCAAGCCTCTGTCACTTACCTGTCCTGTGAATTAATAACCAGGAAGGAGTTAGCCAGTTGAGTGCTTTCTCTGCCGCATACCTGGCTAAGTGGAAGCTTTGAACATCATTGCAAAGGTTTTCATTGCATCATTACTTAATGGGTTCACGGCCCCTTGTGACCGCATTTACGGCTCTGTTTTTCATTAGGGATAAAGAGAAAAGATGACTTGCGGAGGTAATTGACTTAATAATGCATGCTGAGTGCGCACGATGGGGCCGCCCTCCGCGCCGTGCGTCCCCCTGCCTCTGCCGCAATTTATGCGCTAATCCCACAGTTATTTGGGGGGGGTGACGCTCGTCGTCGTCAAAATCCCGTGTTGATTTTTTTTTCCGGCTGAAAAAGAAACTTCCTAAACACGCGTCGTCAGCTCGCCCAGTAACACGCGCGGCGGAATAACGAGAGCGGCGCTGTATCCTAGCAGCGTAGGGAGGGGATAATCTGCAGCATCGTTACGCACTGACCCACAACATATACATCCTACATCCGTACCATTTAATTACAACAGTATTTATACTACTAATACTTACTAATATTACTAATACTTACTAATATTACTAATACTTACTAATATTACTAATACTACTAATATTACTAATACTACTAATACTTACTAATATTACTAATACTTACTAATATTACTAATACTACTAATACTTACTAATATTACTAATACTTACTAATATTACTAATACTACTAATATTACTAATACTTACTAATATTACTAATACTACTAATACTTACTAATATTACTAATACTACTAATACTTACTAATATTACTAATACTTACTAATACTACTAATACTTACTAATATTACTAATACTACTAATACTTACTAATATTACTAATACTTACTAATATTACTAATACTACTAATATTACTAATACTTACTAATATTACTAATACTACTAATACTTACTAATATTACTAATACTACTAATACTTACTAATATTACTAATACTTACTAATATTACTAATACTTACTAATATTACTAATACTACTAATACTTACTAATATTACTAATACTACTAATACTTACTAATATTACTAATACTTACTAATATTACTAATACTACTAATACTTACTAATATTACTAATATTACTAATACTACTAATACTTCCTAATATTACTAATACTACTAATACTACTAATACTTACTAATATTACTAATACTACTAATATTTACTAAAATATGTCATTTCCTAATACGTACTGATTTACTGATTTACTGAAGGAGCAACTCAAGCGGGCACATTTTTTAGCGTTTATTTATTTTTAACATAGTATCGGAGCAGGGGGTCTCCGGAGCGGGACCCCATTCATTTCAGCTTCGGGGACCCCCTGCTTCCCGAGATACGTACCTCCGAAGGGGGTGCCGGTATATCGGCAAAGTTTAAAGCTCTCGCGGCACGGGAGCCAATAGGAATCTGCCCCGGACGACATCACGGCTTCTTATTGGCCGGGGCGCGGGAGCTTGGAAACGCCGCCATTACGTGATCCCTGCTAGCCGAGCGGAGCGGCTACCGGCGCCCCCTACAGGGGGTAAGTATGACCGGAAGCAGGGGGTCTCTGGAGCTCAAATGAATGGGGTTCACCCCCCTCCCCCTCCCCCCCCGCTTCAATCCGAAATGAAAAAAAATCAAATAAAATGTGCCCGGTCGGGTCGCAGCTTTAAATGAAATGTTATTGCAATATAAATACATCAATGGTCCCCATATTTTCCTAGCCATTTATTTATCTCCACGTTCATTCCCAAGTCGCCCCCTCCCCCCAGTGATTTCTCCCGAGCCTGAAACGCGTTGCAGTAGGTACCGTTCTATGGCCAAGCGAAAATCAACGGAAAGCGGAACCGGCGATTATCAGCGTCTCCTGCAAGCCTGCGCATGTGGAGACCTGCAGCCCCCCCTTCTGTGCATGCGCAAACTCCGTTCTGAGCATGCGCAACCTCGGCGCCCCCCGTTCTGCGCATGCGCGAACTCCGTTCTGAGCATGCGCAACCTCGGCAGCCCCCGTTCTGCACATGCGCAAACTCCGTTCTGAGCATGCGCAACCTCGGCGCCCCCCGTTCTGCGCATGCGCAAACTCCGTTCTGAGCATGCGCAACCTCGTCAGCCCCCCGTTCTGCGCATGCGCGAACTCCGTTCTGAGCATGCGCAACCTCGGCGCCCCCCATTCTGCGCATGCGCAAACTCCGTTCTGAGCATGCGCAACCTCGGCAGCCCCCGTTCTGCATATGCGCAAACTCCGTTCTGAGCATGCGCAACTTCGGCAGCCCCCGTTCTGCGCATGCGCGAACTCCGTTCTGAGCATGCGCAACCTCGGCGCCCCCCGTTCTGCGCATGCGCAAACTCCGTTCTGAGCATGCGCAACTTCGGCAGCCCCCGTTCTGCGCATGCGCAAACTCCGTTCTGAGCATGCGCAACCTCGGCGCCCCCCGTTCTGCGCATGCGCAAACTCCGTTCTGAGCATGCGCAACCTCGGCAGCCCCCGTTCTGCACATGCGCAAACTCCGTTCTGAGCATGCGCAACCTCGGCGCCCCCCGTTCTGCGCATGCGCAAACTCCGTTCTGAGCATGCGCAACTTCGGCAGCCCCGTTCTGCGCATGCGCGAACTCCGTTCTGAGCATGCGCAACCTCGGCAGCCCCCGTTCTGCGCATGCGCGAACTCCGTTCTGAGCATGCGCAACCTCGGCAGCCCCCGTTCTGCGCATGCGCGACCTCAGCAGCCCCCTTCTCGGTACCGGCGGATCGCCGATAAGTGAAACGCCGAGAAGCGGGGCCCTGCTGTACTCCCTAATCATCAGGCACCTTCTTTTTTGCAATCTCCCTCTACAAAAGGATAAATGTGGCTCACTGGGTCTCCGCAAGACATCCGAACCCAAAGGCAGGTGCAGGCAACGAAACCAACCAGGATTAGGAATGTCCTCCTGGGACATACGTGTATGTACATTTGTATGCATATTTCTACAGCGCCGGTCAGCTGCACAGCGCTTTACAATGTTTAGAGACAATACAATACAAGGAATATAATAATACAGATGGGATAAGGGTTTCAAGATAGAAATGTAACATTGAGCGGGAAGGGTCCCTGCCCCGAAGAGCTAACACTCATGGACATGTGTGGACAACCGTTCGCTGTTGTTAAAACTTCTCTATCTCAGTCTGAAACTCACCAGCCCTTTTATCCCCTGTAACCAATTTTCCAAACTCTATCTGTCCATGAAATGTCTGTGAATTGACTATATAACCTCTGTTCTCTTAATGCAACCATTTATTTTTATAACTCAGTGCCCAGGACATACAGCTCAACCCCGTTATAACGCGATCCGTTACAGCGCGAATCCGCTTATAACGCGATGCGAGCATGGCTCCCAATTTTCGTATGTATGAATACTATACAACACGATTATTGGTATCTTAAATACTGTATTGTACAACGCATACAATTGTACATTATTTCTAACGCGATCCGCTTATAGCGCGATGCGATTCTTTGGACCCCAAGCACAGCGTTATAAAGGGGTTGAGCTGTACTTGAAAACGAGAGGTAACTCTCAATGTATTATTTCGAGGGTAACATATTTTTATAAATAAAAATGTGGGGAGTAGAGCTCATCGGGGATTAATGAAACGCTTTGTTAACAGGTGAGGAGGTGGGTGCAGCGTGTGAGAGGGGTGTAAGTGAGAGGAGTTGCAGTGACACAGGGAGGCAGAGAGGAGACAGGCCTGAGCAGAGTGTAGAGAGAGATAGAGTAGGGGCATAGCAAGAGAATAAACCAGAGATACTGTATAAGGAGGGGCAGAGGAGAGACGAGCCCTGAAAGAGAGAAGGAGAGTTTTGTAGGGAATGTGGAGTTTAATAGGAAGTTAGCAGAGCGTTTTCAGGAGGAGAGAAGCAGAGATTGAGGCTGAAGGAGAGTTAGGAGAAGGTTGCAGTAGTGCAGCTGGGAGAGAATGAGGGCTTGCATGATGGGCCCTGATGAAGGTCTGTTTATGGACACAAATATTGACTCGCTATGCCATACATTACTGCACTTCTTTCTTCCTAAACCAACAGCTTCTGTTTTCTAGAGAATAAAAATGACTTCTAATTTTAAACCTCTCTCCCTTATTTTTGCCAAGAACATAATCCATTTGTCAAGGATATTAAAGCATCCCTTCCCGTGTCACAGACCCTGACACCCTGTCCCTGCTTCCTACACAAACAATCTCAGGCAGATAGGAGGTTGCTAAGGGACTCCTAGTGACACAGGAGCAGATAGAACATTAACACCTTCAATGCCGCGTAGAATATACACAGGATCTGTTACATGACCTGAGGCTGTGACCTCTCACCCTGCAGCTGTCCCCAGGCACTGTGACCTCTCACCCTGCAGCTGTCCCCAGGCACTGTGACCTCTCACCCTGCAGCTGTCCCCAGGCACTGTGACCTCTCACCCTGCAGCTGTCCCCAGGCACTGTGACCCCTCACCCTGCAGCTGTCCCAAGGCACTGTGACCCCTCACCCTGCAGCCGTCCCCAGGCACTGTGACCCCTCACCCTGCAGCTGTCCCCAGGCACTGTGACCTCTCACCCTGCAGCTGTCCCCAGGCACTGTGACCTCTCACCCTGCAGCTGTCCCCAGGCACTGTGACCCCTCACCCTGCAGCCGTCCCCAGGCACTGTGACCCCTCACCCTGCAGCAGTCCCCAGGCACTGTGACCCCTCACCCTGCAGCTGTCCCCAGGCACTGTGACCTCTCACCCTGCAGCTGTCCCCAGGCACTGTGACCCCTCATCTTGCAGCCGTCCCCAGGCACTGTGACCTCTCACCCTGCAGCTGTCCCCAGGCACTGTGACCTCTCACCCTGCAGCCGTCCCCAGGCACTGTGACCTCTCACCCTGCAGATGTCCCCAGGCACTGTGACCTCTCACCCTGCAGCTGTCCCCAGGCACTGTGACCTCTCACCCTGCAGCTGTCCCCAGGCACTGTGACCTCTCACCCTGCAGCTGTCCCCAGGCACTGTGACCCCTCAACCTGCAGCTGTCCCCAGGCACTGTGACCCCTCACCCTGCAGCCGTCCCCAGGCACTGTGACCCCTCAGCCTGCAGCCGTCCCCAGGCACTGTGACCCCTCACCCTGCAGCCGTCCCCAGGCACTGTGACCTCTCACCCTGCAGCTGTCCCCAGGCACTGTGACCCCTCATCCTGCAGCCGTCCCCAGGCACTGTGACCTCTCACCCTGCAGCTGTCCCCAGGCACTGTGACCTCTCACCCTGCAGCTGTCCCCAGGCACTGTGACCTCTCACCCTGCAGCTGTCCCCAGGCACTGTGACCTCTCACCCTGCAGCTGTCCCCACGCACTGTGACCTCTCACCCTGCAGCTGTCCCCGGGCACTGTGACCTCTCACCCTGCAGCTGTCCCCAGGCACTGTGACCCCTCACCCTGCAGCTGTCCCCAGGCACTGTGACCCCTCACCCTGCAGCCGTCCCCAGGCACTGTGACCTCTCACCCTGCAGCTGTCCCCAGGCACTGTGACCTCTCACCCTGCAGCCGTCCCCAGGCACTGTGACCTCTCACTCTGCAGCTGTCCCCAGGCACTGTGACCCCTCACCCTGCAGCTGTCCCCAGGCACTGTGACCCTCACTCTGGACATTTTAATGAAGGATGGGAAGGGTCACAGGTCCGAACTCGCAAATCTCGAAGTTTTTTTTTTAAAGTAGCAGTGGGGGGGGGGGGGGGGGGAGGGGAGGGGGGTGAGGAGAGGGCTGGGGGGAGGGAGATGGGTGGAGAGGAGGGGGAGATGGGTGGAGATGAGGGGGAGATGGGTGGAGAGGAGGGGGGAGGGAAGGGGAGGTGGGTGGAGAGGAGGGGGGAGGGGGAGATATGGGTGGAGAGGAGGGAGGAGGGGGAGATGGGTGGAGAGGAGGGGGAGGGGGAGATATGGGTGGAGAGGAGGGGGAGGGAAGGGGAGATGGGTGGCGAGGAGGGGGAGGGGGATGTGGAGAGGAGGTGGGGAGGAGGGGGGGAGAGGTGGAGAGGAGGGGGGAGATGGGTGGAGAGGAGGGGGAAGGGGGAGATATGGGTGGAGAGGAGGGGGAGGGAAGGGGAGATGGGTGGAGAGGAGGGGGATGGGGATGTGGAGAGGAGGGGGGAGAGAGGTGGAGAGGAGGGGGGAGAGGTGGAGAGGAGGGGGGAGATGGGTGGAGAGGAGGGGGGTGGAGAGGAGGGGAGTGGAGAGGAGGGGGAGGAGGATATGGGTGGAGAGAAGGGGGGTGGAGAGGAGGGGGGAGGGGGAGATGGGTGGAGAGGAGGGGGGAGGGGGAGTTGGGTGGAGAGGAGGGGGGAGGGGGAGTTGGGTGGAGAGGAGGGGGTGATGGGTGGAGAGGAGGGGGAGATGGGTGGAGAGGAGGGGGAGATGGGTGGAGAGGAGGGGGGAGATGGGTGGGGGGGAGATGGGTGGAGAGGAGGGGGGGAGGGGGAGATGGGTGGAGAGGAGGGGGGAGGGGGAGATGGGTGGAGAGGACGGGGGAGATGGGTGGAGAGGACGGGGGAGGGGGAGATGGGTGGAGAGGAGGGGGAGGGGGAGATGGGTGGAGAGGAGGGGGAGATGGGTGGAGAGGAGGGGGAGATGGGTGGAGAGGAGGGGGGAGATGGGTGGAGAGGAGGGGGGAGATGGGTGGAGAGGAGGGGGGGAGGGGGAGATGGGTGGAGAGGAGGGGGGGAGGGGGAGATGGGTGGAGAGGAGGGGGGAGATGGGTGGAGAGGAGGGGGGAGATGGGTGGAGAGGAGGGGGGAGGGGGAGATGGGTGGAGAGGAGGGGGGAGGGGGAGATGGGTGGAGAGGAGGGGGGGAGGGGGAGATGGGTGGAGAGGAGGGGGGGAGGGGGAGATGGGTGGAGAGGAGGGGGAGATGGGTGGAGAGGAGGGGGGAGGGGGAGATGGGTGGAGAGGAGGGGGGAGGGGGAGATGGGTGGAGAGGAGGGGGGGAGGGGGAGATGGGGGGAGAGGAGGGGGGGAGGGGGAGATGGGTGGAGAGGAGGGGGAGATGGGTGGAGAGGAGGGGGGAGGGGGAGATGGGTGGAGAGGAGGGGGGAGGGGGAGATGGGTGGAGAGGAGGGGGGGAGGGGGAGATGGGTGGAGAGGAGGGGGGAGGGGGAGATGGGTGGAGAGGAGGGGGGAGATGGGTGGAGAGGAGGGGGGAGATGGGTGGAGAGGAGGGGGGAGGGGGAGATGGGTGGAGAGGAGGGGGGGAGGGGGAGATGGGTGGAGAGGAGGGGGGGAGGGGGAGATGGGTGGAGAGGAGGGGGGAGATGGGTGGAGAGGAGGGGGGAGGGGGAGATGGGTGGAGAGGAGGGGGGGAGGGGGAGATGGGTGGAGAGGAGGGGGGGAGGGGGAGATGGGTGGAGAGGAGGGGGGAGGGGGAGATGGGTGGAGAGGAGGGGGGGAGGGGGGAGATGGGTGGAGAGGAGGGGGAGGGGGAGATGGGTGGAGATGAGGGGGGGAGGGGGAGATGGGTGGAGAGGAGGGGGTGAATTTTGAAATCTGAGCAAAAAGCGCCTAAAACCCGAGAAACAGATTCAGGGTTTTTGTTCTTTTTTGAGTTTGTGAACAACAAGTAAAACATTAAAAAATTCACAAAAATGTTAAAATAATTTTTTACCAGTGAGGCGGGGGACTCCAAATGAGTCACAAAGCGCCTGGGGGGGAAAGGTCATGGCCAGCGGCGAAACCACGTGTGCTGCCGGGTCTCTGCACCACGGCTCCGAAACACTGATCCACGTCTGCTGCCGGGTCTCTGCACCACGGCTCCGGAACGCTGATCCACGTCTGCTGCCGGGGCTCTGCACCACAGCTCCAGAATGCTGATCCACGTCTGCTGCCGGGTCTCTGCACCACGGCTCCAGAACGCTGATCCACGTCTGCTGCCGGGGCTCTGCACCACAGCTCCAGAATGCTGATCCACGTCTGCTGCCGGGTCTCTGCACCACGGCTCCAGAACGCTGATCCATGTCTGCTGCCGGGTCTCTGCACCACGGCTCCGGAACGCTGATCCACGTCTGCTGCCTGGTCTCTGCACCACGGCTCCGGAACGCTGATCCACGTCTGCTGCCGGGTCTCTGCACCACTGCTCCGGAACGCTGATCCACGTCTGCTGCCGGGGCTCTGCACCACGGCTCCGGAACGCTGATCCACGTCTGCTGCCGGGTCTCTGCACCATGGCTCCGGAACGCTGATCCACGTCTGCTGCCGGGGCTCTGCACCACGGCTCCGGAACGCTGATCCACGTCTGCTGCCAGGGCTCTGCACCACGGCTCCGGAACGCTGATCCACGTCTGCTGCCGGGTCTCTGCACCACGGCTCCGGAACGCTGATCCACGTCTGCTGCCGGGGCTCCGCACCACAGTGACTAGTTCCACCCCAAATTCCTCAATCCTCTTAACCCCTTTCCTGCCGGAGAGATCTGTAATGCATGGTGGCTGTAACACAGGTTTTGTTTTCTTTCTATCATCTCTGCAGGGAGCTGACCCGATGACCCGCTGACCCGCTGACCCGCTGACCCGCTCTCCTCCCTGCGCATCTCCAGAAAGCAGGTTGTCTCCAAATTACAGACATTTATGCAACATAATACACTATTTATTTGTTATGTCCTATGGATGTGTGTCCACGTACGGGGGATGGATGTGCGTTCATGTACGGGGGGTGGATGTGCGGCCACGTACGGGGGGTGGATGTGCGGCCACGTACGGGGGGTGGATGTGCGTCCACGTACGAGGGATGGATGTGCGTCCACGTACGAGGGATGGATGTGCATCCACGTACGGGGGACGGATGTGCGTCCACGTACGGGGGACGGATGTGCGTCCACGTACGGGGGATGGATGTGCGTCCACGTACGGGAGACGGATGTGCGTCCACGTATGGGGGACGGATGTGCGTCCACGTCCGGGGGACGGATGTGCGTCCACGTACGGGGGACTGATGTGCGTCCACGTCCGGGGGACGGATGTGCGTCCACGTACGGGGGACTGATGTGCGTCCACGTACGGGGGATGGATGTGCGTCCACGTACGGGGGGTGGATATGCGTCCACGTACGGGGTACGGATGTGTGTCCACATATGGAGGATGGATGTGGTCCACGTATGAGGGATGGATGTGCGTCCACGTACGGGGGACAGATGTGCGTCCACGTACGTTCGATGGATCTCTGCCATCGGGTGCCTTCCATATCAAAACATTTGCCTTCTACGTGTTAATACGCCGTCATATAATTACATGGAGGCCTATTCATTTGATTAGGTATAACACTAATTATCGTGACACTTAACAGCACTGATCGGCGTCGGTCTGTGGCATCACGAAGTGTAATAACGGGTTGTAGCGTATGATCAGGGTAACCGGAGTCTGCCTCCCAGGCACTCATACACAGACAGGAGCCGGCAAACAGGAGGCACAGCTGCTAATCCATTGGAGGATAATCTCCTGGGCGGAAGGAGCCGGTTAGGGGGTAAAGAAGCAGGTAATCCTGGTCGGGATGGCGGTGTCAGGGCTCCTTGGCAAGTCACGCCGGGACATATTCAGGCCGCCAGCGGCAGTCCAAGAGAAGTCTACACCCAGGCCCGGAATTGTTCAGGTCATCGAGGGGAGGGGGGTCTGAGAGGTTGTTGGGGGGGGGGAGGGGGGTAGGGTTCTGAGAGGTTAATAAGCGGGGGTGCGGAAGGAGAGGGGGGAGTTCTGAGATATTGTTGAGTGGGGGAATTGAGAAGTCCTGAGAGTTTGTTGAGGGGGATGGGGGGGATAGAGGTCTGAGAGGTTAATAAGCGGGAGAGGGGGGAGTTCTGAGAGTTTGTTGAGGGGGATGGGGGGGTAGAGGTCTGAGAGGTTAATAAGCGGGAGAGGGGGGAGTTCTGAGAGTTTGTTGAGGGGGATGGGGGGGTAGAGGTCTGAGAGGTTAATAAGCGGGAGAGGGGGGAGTTCTGAGAGTTTGTTGAGGGGGATGGGGGGGTAGAGGTCTGAGAGATTAATAAGCAGGAGAGGGGGGAGTTCTGAGAGTTTGTTGAGCGGGGGAGGGGAAAAGTTCTGAGGTTTGTGAGCGGGGGAGTGGGGAAGTTCTGAGAGGTTATTTAGTGGGGGAGGGGGGAAGTTCTGAGAGGTTGTTGAGCGAGGGTGGGGAGGGAGAGGGGGAGTTCTGAGAGGTTGAGCGAGGGTGGAGAGGAGGGATAGTTCTGAGAGGTTGGGGAGGGGCGGAGTACTGAGTGGTTGTGGTGTGAGGGGGGGACTACTGATAGGTTGTTGGGAGGGGGGAGTACAGAGAGGTTGTTGTGCAGGGGATGGGGGGGGAGTACTGAGAGGCTGGTGAGTGGGGGATAGATAATGTGGTATTTTGGTGCATCACCACAGTAAGCTCGCCACAACATAAATCTCATTAAGAGAATCCAGAATCCAGGAACAATAATACGATGACAGGAATGAACACCCCAGGGTGAGAAATAGAGACCTGGTGGTGCGCACACAGCTACCCCAATACTGGGTCTCCAATAAACATTAAATCACCACTGGGGTATAACATGAGACAGTCCAGAAAATAGAAAGGTAACAGACGCGGGGCTGGTGCCCTTTACCTGACCCGTAATGTTCCAGATAAATGGATTCCCCGGCGTGCAGTCCTCCAAAGGAAGAATCCTGGCAGGTAGAAGAGGAGCACAGCTCACAGCACCCAAAAATGCGAAATAAGGGCAACTCCAAACATGGGAAAAAATATATATTAACCTTTAATGATCAGCTTGGCAATAGTATAGGAGCACGCACCAACGCGTTTCATCCCGCAGGACTTTTTTGAGAAAGTCCTGCGGGACGAAACGCGTTGGTGCGTGCTCCTATACTATTGCCAAGCTGATCATTAAAGGTTAATATATTTTTTTTCCCATGTTTGGAGTTGCCCTTATTTCGCATTTTTGGATGCTGTGAGCTGTGCTCCTCTTCTCTTCTACCTATCTGGTGAGTGGGGGAGGAGGGAGTACTGAGAGGCTGGTGAATGGAGGAGGGGAGGAGTATTGAGAGGTTGGGGACCGGGACATGGGGGGGGGGAGTACTGAGAGGCTGGTGAATGGAGGAGGGAGGGGGAGTACTGAGAGGCTGGTGAGTGGGGGAGGAGGGAGTACTGAGAGGCTGGTGAATGGAGGAGGGGAGGAGTATTGAGAGGTTGGGGACCGGGACATGGGGGGGGGGAGTACTGAGAGGCTGGTGAATGGAGGAGGGAGGGGGAGTACTGAGAGGCTGGTGAGCGGGGGAGGAGGGGGAGTACTGAGAGATTGGTGAATGGAGGGAGGGGGAGTACTGAGAGGTTGTTGTGCGGGTGTGGGGCGGGGGGGAGGGAGTCCTGAGAGGTTGGGGAATGGGGGAGGGGAGGAGTACTGAGAGGTTGTTGTGTGGGGAGGGGGAGTACTGAGAGGTTGTTGTGTGGAGACGGAAGTACTGATAGGTTGTTGTGCGGGGGAGGTATGAGTACCGAGAGGTTGTTGTGTGTGTAGGGGGGGGGGGGCGGTACTTATAGGTTGTTGTGCGGGGGGGGGGGGGGGTACTGATAGGTTGTTGTGCGGGAGAGAGGGGCGGGGAGTACTCATAGATTGTAGTGCGGGGGGGGGAGTACTGATAGGTTGTTGTGCGGGGGGGGGAGTACTCATAGATTGTAGTGCGGGGGGGGGAGTACTGATAGGTTGTTGTGCGGGGGGGGGAGTATTGATAGGTTGTTGTGCGTGGGGGGCGGGGGCGGGGAGTACTGAGGTAGTGTGGGTTTCCTAATGGGCGGTCATTCCAATCCCAGCGCGAGCCCAGGAAGTAATGCCGGTAGCTTTACCGGTAAGTATTGTAGGGGCAGGGGCCCAGGTATGGGGGAACCCCCCCCCCCCCCCACCCGGGTCCCATCCTTTCCAAACAAAAAATAGGGGGGTCAAAAATAAGGCTGAAAAAAGAAAAGAAAAGAAGAAGCCAGCGCTGGGAATTCCCTCCTGCGGTTAGAATCAGTGTCGGAAAATACCGAATACCGCGCGTTTCACCGCATACCGCGCAGTCACAGGGACGCATCATAACACGTCTATATTACTGCGTGGCATTGCAGCAAGTTCGGCTTAACCCCTGGCGTGCCTACGTTGGCTCTCAAAGGGTTAAACGCATTTCACCAACCGATTAAAATCTTTTTTGGAGCGAGCATTTGTTTAATTCCCCAGAGATTAGTCGCCTAAGTACTAGCCTCACACTCGGGCCAGCAGGGCCAGCAGGCCCAGCGTGCCGCGTTCTGCTAAGGGGGATTAGGGTTCTGCAGAGAGAGTGTAACAGACACGATCATTTAGCTGTCAAACACGCCCCCGAATCAGCACAATAATCCCAAAAATATTGGGCAGAGAAAAATCCCTTTTAATTACGCTGCCCACCTGCCCAGGACCAGCCTCCCTCCAGCTGTTCTGCCATGTTGGCGGGACCCGGCGACGCTCGCGCCAGTTGTCTCCATGTTTACGACACTGATTCGAAACTGCCGCCTAAACAAACTCGTAAAGTTCACGAAGGACGCTTCCATTTTAACGTGTGCCAACCAATCCTATTTACGATCATTTGCGTACAGATCAATGTCCCCCGTCTCGGTAATAATTCACCAGTATTTATACTTCAGGGTGCCCATTCTTGCTGCCATTTTGTTTATGCTTCAACGTCCTTTGCATTAATTACTACATATCAGCTTTGATCTCTCGTTATGCCTCTGCTCGTCTCCTGTGCTCTACTAATAACGGTCTCCTCTCCCCCCTTTCATCTCTGCAGCTCTCTCACCTTAAACCCCTTCCCCTCACTGCCCCTTCCCTGTGGAACTCTCTCACACTCAGTATAAGCCAAGCACCCTCTCTGCCCAACTTTAAGTCATACCTTAAACCTCACCTCTTACATGCAGGGTATCAACAGCCTGCACTCATGGCTACTGTCCCACACCCACAGTCACTCCTACTAACCACTGTGCCCAAGCACTGCCATCTACTGCACTCATTCCCTCACCTGCTGCCTCTGTAACTCTCCCAACATACCACTTAGATTGTAAGCTCCCCTGGTCAGGGATTTATTTTCCTATTGTCTCATTTTGTTTGTTGCACTGATTGTATTATAATTCCCTGTATTGTCTCTCTTGTAAAGTGCTGAATACACTATACTGTATAAATAAAGATATACATGTCCTGGGGTACCTCACAGCCGGAGATCCCCGAGACATAGGTCACAAATAGCGGGACACAATCAGCTAACAAAGTTTGGGTTCGTCATGGTTAGGGTACAGCCAAGATCACGGTAATCCAACATCCCAGGACAGATACAACATGAACGGCAGATACTCACACGGTGGGCTTGTGCCCGGAAAGGGCAGCGTGGCGCAGTATAATAACGTTTAAGCCTGCTTGCTGCCCCTACCAGTAAAGATGGTGACAGTCTAAAGGGTTCTGGCCACCTCCGGACCAGACGATGACTGCCAGCCCTGGTAATAGTTAAGGCAAGTTAGATACCGTATCTATGTCTCTCTGTGTATTCTGTAACTAGGTATTAAGGCAGGGTTAAGCAAACCTTTTCCTTTATTTATTTTATTTATAAAATATTTTACCAGGAAGTAATACATTGAGAGTTACCTCTCGTTTTCAAGTTTGACCCCCCCCCCCCGCCTGCTCTACCACCCTGCTCGTGACTCCCACCCACACCCCTTACCTTTTCTCCGGCATCGGCGGCGTCATGACGGTGTGAGGGAGGGGTGGGCAGTGTGAGGGAGGGGTGGGCAGTGTGAGGGAGGGGTGGGCAGTGTGAGGGACGGGTGGGCAGTGTGAGGAAGGGGTGGGCAGTGTGAGGGATGGGTGGGCAGTGTGAGGGAGGGGTGGGCAGTGTGAGGGAGGGGTGGGCAGTGTGAGGGAGGGGTGGGCAGTGTGAGGGAGGGGTGGGCAGTGTGAGGGAGGGGTGGGCAGTGTGAGGGAGGGGTGGGCAGTGTGAGGGAGGGGTGGGTAGTGTGAGGGACGGGTGGGCAGTGTGAGGGAGGGGTGGGCAGTGTGAGGGAGGGTGGGCAGTGTGAGGGAGGGTGGGCAGTGTGAGGGAGGGGTGGGCAGTGTGAGGGACGGGTGGGCAGTGTGAGGGACGGGTGGGCAGTGTGAGGAAGGGGTGGGCAGTGTGAGGGACGGGTGGGTAGGGTGAGGGAGGGGTGGGCAGTGTGAGGGAGGGTGGGTAGGGTGAGGGAGGGTGGGCAGTGTGACGGACGGGTGGGCAGTGTGAGGGATGGGTGGGCAGTCTGAGGGATGGGTGGGCAGTGTGAGGGAGGGGTGGGCAGTGTGAGGGAGGGTGGGCAGTGTGAGGGAGGAGTGGGCAGTGTGAGGGAGTGATGGGCAGTGTGAGGGACGGGTGGGCAGTGTGAGGGAGGGGTGGGCAGTGTGAGGGACGGGTGGGCAGTGTGAGGGAGGGGTGGGCAGTGTGAGGGACGGGTGGGCAGTGTGAGGGACGGGTGGGCAGTGTGAGGGAGGGGTGGGCAGTGTGAGGGACGGGTGGGCAGTGTGAGGGAGGGGTGGGCAGTGTGAGGGAGGGTGGGCAGTGTGAGGGAGGGGTGGGCAGTGTGAGGGAGGGGGTGGGCAGTGTGAGGGAGGGGTGGGCAGTGTGAGGGAGGGGTGGGCAGTGTGAGGGAGGGGTGGGCAGTGTGAGGGACAGGTGGGCAGTGTGAGGGAGGGGTGGGCAGTGTGAGGGAAGTGTGGGCAGTGTGAGGGACGGGTGGGCAGTGTGAGGGATGGGTGGGCAGTGTGAGGGAGGGTGGGCAGTGTGAGGGAGGGGTGGGCAGTGTGAGGGGGGGTGGGCAGTGTGAGGGACGGGTGGGCAGTGTGAGGGGGGGTGGGCAGTGTGAGGGACGGGTGGGCAGTGTGAGGGAGGGGTTGGCAGTGTGAGGGAGGGGTTGGCAGTGTGAGGGAGGGTGGGCAGTGTGAGGGAGGATGGGCAGTGTGAGGGACGGGTGGGCAGTGTGAAGGACGGGTGGGCAGTGTGAGTGACGGGTGGGCAATGTGAAGGGACGGTGGGCAGTGTGAAGGACGGGTGGGCAGTGTGAGTGACGGGTGGGCAGTGTGAGGGAGGGGTGGGCAGTGTGAGGGAGGGGTGGGCAGTGTGAGGGAGGGTGGGCAGTGTGAGGGACGGGTGGGCAGTGTGAGGGGACGGTGGGCAGTGTGAGGGACGGGCGGGCAGTGTGAGGGAGGGGTGGGCAGTGTGAGGAAGGGGTGGGCAGTGTGAGGGAGGGGTGGGCAGTGTGAGGGACGGTGGGCAGTGTGAGGGACGGGCGGGCAGTGTGAGGGAGGGGTGGGCAGTGTGAGGGAGGGTGGGCAGTGTAAGGGACGGGTGGGCAGTGTGAGGGACGGGTGGGCAGTGTGAAGGGACAGTGGGCAGTGTGAGGGTGGGCAGTGTGAGTGACAGGTGGGCAGTGTGAGGGACGGGTGGGCAGTGTGAGGGAGGGGCGGGCAATGTGAGGGATGGGTGGGCAGTGTGAGGGGACGGCGGGCAGTGTGAGGGACGGATGGGCAGTGTGAGGGATGGATGGGCAGTATGAGGGACGGGTGGACAGTGTGAGGGGACGGTGGGCAGTGTGAGGGAGGGTGGGCAGTGTGACGGAGGGTGGGCAGTGTGAGGGAGGGTGGGCAGGGTGAGGGAGGGTGGGCAGGGTAAGGGACGGGTGGGCAGTGTGAGGGGACGGTGGGCAGTGTGAGTGACGGGTGGGCAGTGTGAGTGACGGGTGGGCAGTGTGAGGGGACGGTGGGCAGTGTGAGGGTGGGCAGTGTGAGGAAGGGGTGGGCTGTGTGAGGGAGGGTGGGCAGTGGGTGGAAGGGGTGGGCAGTGTGAGCAGTGTGTGACGGGTGGGCAGTGTGAGGGAGGGGCGGGCAGTCTGAGGGACGGGCGGGCAGTGTGAGGGAGGGGTGGGCAGTGTGAGGGAGGGTGGGCAGTGTGAGGGGACAGTGGGCAGTGTGAGGGAGGGGTGGGCAGTGTGAGGGATGGGTGGGCAGTGTGAGGGGACGGTGGGCAGTGTGAGTGACGGGTGGGCAGTGTGAGGGAGGGGTGGGCAGTGTGAGTGACGGGTGGGCAGTGTGAGGAACGGGTGGGCAGTGTGAGGGAGGGGCGGGCAGTGTAAGGGACGGATGGGCAGTGTGAGGGAGGGGTGGGCAGTGTGAGGGACGGGTTGGCAGTGTGAGGGAGAGGTGGGCAGTGTGAGGGACGGGTTGGCAGTGTGAGGGAGGGGTGGGCAGTGTGAGGGAGGGGTGGGCAGTGTGAGGGACGGGCGGGAAGTGTGAGGGACGGGTTGGCAGTGTGAGGGAGGGGTGGGCAGTGTGAGGGAGGGGTGGGCAGTGTGAGGGAGGGGCGGGCAGTGTGAGGGATGGGTGGGCAGTGTGAGGGGACGGTGGGCAGTGTGAGGGACGGCCGGGAAGTGTGAGGGACGGGTTGGCAGTGTGAGGGAGGGGTGGGCAGTGTGAGGGAGGGGCGGGCAATGTGAGGGATAGGTGGGCAGTGTGAGGGGACGGCGGGCAGTGTGAGGGACGGATGGGCAGTGTGAGGGACGGATGGGCAGTGTGAGGGACGGGTGGGCAGTGTGAGGGGACGGTGGGCAGTGTGAGGGAGGGTGGGCAGTGTGAGGGAGGGTGGGTAGGGTGAGGGAGGGTGGGCAGTGTGAGGGAGGGTGGGCAGTGTGAGGGAGGGTGGGTAGGGTGAGGGAGGGTGGGCAGGGTGAGGGAGGGTGGGCAGGGTGAGGGAGGGTGGGCAGTGTGACGGAGGGTGGGCAGTGTGAGGGAGGGTGGGCAGGGTGAGGGACGGGTGGGCAGTGTGAGGGGACGGTGGGCAGTGTGAGGGTGGGCAGTGTGAGGAAGGGGTGGGCTGTGTGAGGGAGGGTGGGCAGTGTGAGGAAGGGGTGGGCAGTGTGAGGGACGGGTGGGCAGTGTGAGGGGACGGTGGGCAGTGTGAGGAAGGGGTGGGCAGTGTGAGGGACGGGTGGGCAGTGTGAGGGGACGGTGGGCAGTGTGAGGGAGGGTGGGCAGTGTGAGGGAGGGGTGGGCAGTGTCAGGTAGGGGTGGGCAGTGTGAGGGACGGGTGGGCAGTGTGAGGGAACGGTGGGCAGTGTGAGGGAGGGGTAAGCAGTGTGAGGGACGGGTGGGCAGTGTGAGGGAGGGTGGGCAGTGTGAGGGCACGGTGGGCAGTGTGAGGGAGGGTGGGCAGTGTGAGGGAGGGTGGGCAGTGTGAGGGAGGGTGGGTAGGGTGAGGGAGGGTGGGCAGTGTGAGGGAGGGTGGGCAGTGTGAGGGAGGGTGGGCAGGGTGAGGGGACGGTGGGCAGTGTGAAGGACGGTTGGGCAGTGTGAGTGACGGGTGGGCAGTGTGAGGGAGGGGTGGGCAGTGTGAGGGAGGGGTGGGCAGTGTGAGGGAGGGGTGGGCAGTGTGAGGAAGGGGTGGGCAGTGTGAGGAAGGGGTTGGCAGTGTGAGGGACGGGTGGGCAGTGTGAGGGGACGGTGGGCAGTGTGAGGGAGGGTGGGCAGTGTGAGGGAGGGGTGGGCAGTGTGAGGGAGGGGTGGGCAGTGTCAGGGAGCGGTGGGCAGTGTCAGGGAGGGGTGGGCAGTGTCAGGGAGGGGTGGGCAGTGTGAGGGACGGTTGGGCAGTGTGAGTGACGGGTGGGCAGTGTGAGGGAGGGGTGGGCAGTGTGAGGGAGGGGTGGGCAGTGTGAGGGAGGGGTGGGCAGTGTGAGGAAGGGGTTGGCAGTGTGAGGGACGGGTGGGCAGTGTGAGGGGACGGTGGGCAGTGTGAGGGAGGGTGGGCAGTGTGAGGGAGGGGTGGGCAGTGTGAGGGAGGGGTGGGCAGTGTCAGGGAGCGGTGGGCAGTGTCAGGGAGGGGTGGGCAGTGTCAGGGAGGGGTGGGCAGTGTGAGGGACCTTTGGGCAGTGTGAGGGGACGGTGGGCAGTGTCAGGGAGGGGTGGGCAGTGTCAGGGAGGGGTGGGCAGTGTGAGGGACCTTTGGGCAGTGTGAGGGGACGGTGGGCAGTGTGAGTGACGGGTGGGCAGTGTGAGGGGACGGTGGGCAGTGTGAGGGAGGGGTGGGCAGTGTGAGGGAGGGGCGGGCAGTGTTAGGGAGGGTGGGCAGTGTGAGGGACGGGTGGGCAGTGTGAGGGGACGGTGGGCAGTGTGAGGGAGGGTGGGCAGTGTGTGGGAGGGTGGGCAGGGTGAGGGAGGGTGGGCAGTGTGAGGGAGGGTGGGCAGTGTGAGGGAGGGTGGGCAGGGTGAGGGGACGGTGGGCAGTGTGAAGGAGGGGCGGGCAGTGTGAGGGAGGGGCGGGCAGTGTGAGGGACGGGTGGGCAGTGTGAGGGAGGGTGGGCAGTGTGAGGGAGGGGTGGGCAGTGTCACGGAGGGATGGGCAGTGTGAGGGAGGGGTGGGCAGTGTGAGGGAGGGGTGGGCAGTGTGAGGGAGGGGTGGGCAGTGTGAGGGAGGGTGGGCAGTGTGAGGGACGGGTGGGCAGTGTGAGGAAGGGGTGGGCAGTGTGAGGAAGGGGTGGGCAGTGTGAGGGTGGGGTGGGCAGTGTGAGGGAGGGTGGGCAGTGTGAGGGAGGGGCGGGCAGTGTGAGGGAGGGGTGGGCAGTGTGAGGGAGGGGTGGGCAGTGTGAGGGAGGGGTGGGCAGTGTGAGGGAGGGGTGGGCAGTGTGAGGAAGGGGTTGGCAGTGTGAGGGACGGGTGGGCTGTGTGAGGGGACGGTGGGCAGTGTGAGGGAGGGTGGGCAGTGTGAGGGAGGGGTGGGCATTGTGAGGAAGGGGTGGGCAGTGTCAGGGAGTGGTGGGCAGTGTCAGGGAGGGGTGGGCAGTGTCAGGGAGGGGTGGGCAGTGTGAGGGACGGGTGGGCAGTGAGAGGGGATGGTGGGCAGTGTGAGGGAGGGGTGGGCAGTGTGAGGGAGGGGCGGGCAGTGTTAGGGAGGGTGGGCAGTGTGAGGGACGGGTGGGCAGTGTGAGGGGACGGTGGGTAGTGTGAGGGAGGGTGGGCAGTGTGAGGGAGGGTGGGTAGGGTGAGGGAGGGTGGGCAGTGTGAGGGAGGGTGGGCAGTGTGAGGGAGGGTGGGCAGGGTGAGGGGATGGTGGGCAGTGTGAAGGAGGGGCGGGCAGTGTGAGGGAGGGGTGGGCAGTGTGAGGGACGGGTGGGCAGTGTGAGGGAGGGTGGGCAGTGTGAGGGAGGGGTGGGCAGTGTGAGGGAGGGATGGGCAGTGTGAGGGAGGGATGGGCAGTGTGAGGGAGGGGTGGGCAGTGTGAGGGACGGGTGGGCAGTGTGATGGGACGGTGGGCAGTGTGAGGGGACGGTGGGCAGTGTGAGGGAGGGGTGGGCAGTGTGAGGGAGGGGTGGGCAGTGTGAGGGACGGGTGGGCAGGGTGAGGGGACGGTGGGCAGTGTCAGGGAGGGGTGGGCAGTGTCAGGGAGGGGTGGGCAGTGTGAGGGACGGGTGGGCAGTGAGAGGGGACGGTGGGCAGTGTGAGGGAGGGATGGGCAGTGTGAGGGAGGGGCGGGCAGTGTTAGGGAGGGTGGGCAGTGTGAGGGACGGGTGGGCAGTGTGAGGGGACGGTGGGCAGTGTGAGGGAGGGTGGGGCAGTGTCAGGGACGGGTGGGCAGTGTGAGGGAGGGTGGGCAGTGTGAGGGAGGGGTGGGCAGTGTGAGGGAGGGGTGGGCAGTGTGAGGGAGGGATGGGCAGTGTGAGGGAGGGGTGGGCAGTGTGAGGGACGGGTGGGCAGTGTGATGGGACGGTGGGCAGTGTGAGGGGACGGTGGGCAGTGTGAGGGAGGGGTGGGCAGTGTGAGGGACGGGTGGGCAGGGTGAGGGGACGGTGGGCAGTGTGAAGGAGGGGCGGGCAGTGTGAGGGAGGGGCGGGCAGTGTGAGGGAGGGGTGGGCAGTGTTAGGGACGGGTGGGCAGTGTGAGGGATGGGTGGGCAGTGTGAGGGAGGGGTGGGCAGTGTGAGGGAGGGTTGGGCAGTGTGAGGGGACGGTGGGCAGTGTGAGGGAGGGTGGGCAGTGTGAGGGAGGGTGGGCAGTGTGAGGGAGGGTGGGTAGGGTGAGTGAGGGTGGGTAGGGTGAGGGAGGGTGGGCAGTGTGAGGGAGGGTGGGCAGGGTGAGGGGAGGGTGGCAGGGTGAGGGGACGGTGGGCAGTGTGAAGGAGGGGTGGGCAGTGTGAGGGACGGGTGGGCAGTGTGAGGGACGGGTGGGCAGTGTGAGGGACGGGTGGGCAGTGTGAGGGAGGGGTGGGCAGTGTGAGGGGACGGTGGGCAGTGTGAGTGACGGGTGAGCAGTGTGAGTGACGGGTGGGCAGTGTGAGGGACGGGTGGGCAGTGTGAGGGGCGGGTGGGCAGTGTGAGGGAGGGGTGGGCAGTGTGAGGGAGGGGTGGGCAGTGTGAGGGACGGGTGGGCAGTGTGAGGGGACGGTGGGCAGTGTGAGGGAGGGATGGGCAGTGTGAGGGAGGGGTGGGCAGTGTGAGGGAGGGGTGGGCAGTGTGAGGGAGGGGTGAGCAGTGTGAGGGACGGGTGGGCAGTGTGAGGGGATGGTGGGCAGTGTGAGGGACGAGTGGGCAGTGTGTGGGACGGGTGTGCAGTGTGAGGGACGGGTGGGCAGTGTGAAGGGACGGTGGACAGTGAGTGACGGGATAGCAGTGTGAGGGACGGGCGGGCAGTGTGAGGGACGGGTGGGCAGTGTGAGGGAGGGTTGGGCAGTGTGAGGGAGGGTGGGCAGTGTGAGGGAGGGGTGGGCAGTGTGAGGGACGGGTGGGCAGTGTGAGGGAGGGGTGGGCAGTGTGAGGGACGGGTGGGCAGTGTGAGGGGACGGTGGGCAGTGTGAGGGACGGGTGGGCAGTGTGAGAGACGGGCGGGCAGTGTGAGGGGACGGTGGGCAGTGTGAGGGAGGGGTGGGCAGTGTGAGGGAGGGTGGGCAGTGTGAGGGAGGGGTGGGCAATGTGAGGGACGGGTGGGCAGTGTGAGGGAGGGGTGGGCAGTGTGAGGAACGGGTGGGCAGTGTGAGGGGACGGTGGGCAGTGTGAGGGACGGCTGGGCAGTGTGAGGGACGGGTGGGCAGTGTGAGGGACGGGTGGGCAGTGTGAGGGAGGGTTGGTAGGGTGATGGAGGGTGGGTAGGGTGAGGGAGGGCGGGGCACTGTGAGGGACGGGTGGGCAGTGTGAGGGAGGGGTGGGCGGGACGGTGGACAGTGAGTGACGGGTTAGCAGTGTGAGGGACGGGCGGGCAGTGTGAGGGACGGGTGGGCAGTGTGAGGGAGGGTTGGGCAGTGTGAGGGAGGGTGGGCAGTGTGAGGGAGGGGTGGGCAGTGTGAGGGACGGGTGGGCAGTGTGAGGGAGGGGTGGGCAGTGTGAGGGACGGGTGGGCAGTGTGAGGGGACGGTGGGCAGTGTGAGGGACGGGTGGGCAGTGTGAGAGACGGGCGGGCAGTGTGAGGGGACGGTGGGCAGTGTGAGGGAGGGGTGGGCAGTGTGAGGGAGGGTGGGCAGTGTGAAGGAGGGGTGGGCAATGTGAGGGACGGGTGGGCAGTGTGAGGGAGGGGTGGGCAGTGTGAGGGACGGGTGGGCAGTGTGAGGGGACGGTGGGCAGTGTGAGGGACGGCTGGGCAGTGTGAGGGACGGGTGGGCAGTGTGAGGGAGGGTGGGTAGGGTGATGGAGGGTGGGTAGGGTGAGGGAGGGCGGGGCACTGTGAGGGACGGGTGGGCAGTGTGAGGGAGGGGTGGGCAGTGTGAGGGAGGGGTGGGCAGTGTGAGGGAGGGGTGGGCAGTGTGAGGGACGGGTGGGCAGTGTGAGGGGACGGTGGGCAGTGTTAGGGGACGGTGGGCAGTGTGAGGGAGGGTGGGCAGTGTGAGGGACGGGTGGGCAGTGTGAGGGAGTGGTGGGCAGTGTGAGGGAAGGGTGGGCAGTGTGAGGGGACAGTGGGCAGTGTGAGGGAGGGGTGGGCAGTGTGAGGGACGGGTGGGCAGTGTGAGGAGACGGTGGGCAGTGTGAGGGAGGATGGGCAGTGTGAGGGAGGTGGGTAGGGTGAGGGAGGGTGGGCAGTGGGAGGGAGGGTGGGCAGTGAGGGAGGGTGGGGAGGGTGAGGGAGGGTGGGCAGGGTGAGGGAGAGTGGGCAGGGTGAGGGAGGGTGGGCAGTATGAAGGAGGGTGGGCAGTGTGAGGGAGGGTGGGTAGGGTGAGGGAGGGTGGGCAGTGTGAGGGAGGGTGGGCAGTGTGAGGGAGGGTGGGCAGTGTGAGGGAGCGTGGGCAGCGTGAGGGAGGGTGGGCAGCGTGAGGGAGGGTGGGCAGCGTGAGGGAGGGTGGGCAGGGTGAGGGAGGGTGGGCAGGGTGAGGGAGGGTGGGTAGGGTGAGGGAGGGTGGGTAGGGTGAGGGAGGGTGGCAGTGTGAGGGAGGATGGGCAGTGTGAAGGAGGGTGGTCAGTGTGAGGGAGGTGGGTAGGGTGAGGGAGGGTGAGCAGTGGGAGGGAGGGTGGGCAGTGAGGGAGGGTGGGGGGGGTGAGGGAGGGTGGGCAGGTGGGTAGGGTGAGGGAGGGTGAGCAGTGGGAGGGAGGGTGGGCAGTGAGGGAGGGTGGGGGGGGGGTGAGGGAGGGTGGGCAGGGTGAGGGAGGGTGGGCAGGGTGAGGGAGGGTGGGCAGTGTGAAGGAGGGTGGGCAGTGTGAGGGAGGGTGGGCAGCGTGAGGGAGGGTGGGCAGCGTGAGGGAGGGTGGGCAGCGTGAGGGAGGGTGGGCAGCGTGAGGGAGGGTGGGCAGCGTGAGGGAGGGTGGGCAGCGTGAGGGAGGGTGGGCAGTGTGAGGGAGGGTGGGCAGTGAGGGAGGGTGGGTAGGGTGAGGGAGGGTGGGTAGTGTGAGGGAGGGTGGGCAGTGTGAGGGAGGGTGGGCAGTGTGAGGGAGGGTGGGCAGTGTGAGGGAGGGTTGGCAGGGTGAGGGAGGGTGGGCAGTGTGAGGGGACGGTGGGCAGTGTGAGGGAGGGGTGGGCAGTGTGAGGGAGGGGTGGGCAGTGTGAGGGAGGGGTGGGCAGTGTGAGGGGACGGTGGGCAGTGTTAGGGGACGGTGGGCAGTGTGAGGGAGGGTGGGCAGTGTGAGGGACGGGTGGGCAGTGTGAGGGAGGGGTGGGCAGTGTGAGGGAGGGGTGGGCAGTGTGAGGGGACAGTGGGCAGTGTGAGGGAGGGGTGGGCAGTGTGAGGGATGGGTGGGCAGTGTGAGGGGACGGTGGGCAGTGTGAGGGAGGATGGGCAGTGTGAAGGAGGGTGGGCAGTGTGAGGGAGGTGGGTAGGGTGAGGGAGGGTGGGCAGTGGGAGGGAGGGTGGGCAGTGAGGGAGGGTGGGGAGGGTGGGCAGGGTGAGGGAGGGTGGGCAGGGTGATGGAGGGTGGGCAGTGTGAAGGAGGGTGGGCAGTGTGAGGGAGGGTGGGCAGGGTGAGGGAGGGTGGGCAGTGTGAGGGAGGGTGGGCAGTGTGAGGGAGGGTGGGCAGTGTGAGGGAGCGTGGGCAGCGTGAGGGAGGGTGGGCAGCGTGAGGGAGGGTGGGCAGAGTGAGGGAGGGTGGGCAGTGTGAGGGAGGGTGGGCAGGGTGAGGGAGGGTGGGTAGGGTGAGGGAGGGTGGCAGTGTGAGGGAGGGTGGGCAGTGTGAGGGAGGGTGGGCAGTGTGAGGGAGGGTGGGCAGGGTGAGGGAGGGTGGGCAGAGTGAGGGAGGGTGGGCAGGGTGAAATATTTGCTACGGTTTGAGCGCTTTTTAAATTTGGGAAGGCAGAAATGTGCTTATTAAAAGAACAGAAAACGAATGGTGGCAACTCTTAATGGTGAATAAATAGTATATAACTACTGTAGTGATTACAGTCTCTGGCTCATAGTGAGGTATTAATTCCCTGTTAATCCGGATTTTCATATTAACACTCTGGTGTATACAGTAGTATATGGACCTGGCCCACACCCTGCTTTATACTAATGTCACCTACACTTACTGCACATTGAGAACAATACAGCGTTCCATGAACCCTTTCACTGCCAGAAGGCAACGGAGTGGAGAATTCTGACCGGTGGCTGGAGATTTCACACAGGGGTTAAACACGGAGCCAGGGCGGGGGACGTGTATTAGGGGCTTTATGTGTATTGTGGAGAGGAGTTATGAGTATTGGGGGAGGGGGGGCTTCTTGTGTAGAGAGAGAGGTGGGGTGAGAGAGGAAGGGGGGGGTGAGAGAGGTGTTCTGGTGAGAGATAGAGGTGGGCGTGAGAGATAGAGGTGGGGGGTGAAAGAGGTGGAGGGGGTGAGAGGTGGAGGGGGTGAGAGAGGGAGGTGGGGGGGTGAGAGAGGCGAGGTGGTGAGAGAGATAGAGAGAGGGGTGGGGGTGAGAGAGATAGAGAGAGGTGGGGAGGTTAGAGAGGTGGGGGGTGAGAGAGAGGTGGGGAGGAGAGGGGGGTGAGTGAGAGAGAGAGAGGTGGGGGTGAGAGAGATAGAGAGAGGTGGGGAGGTTAGAGAGGTGGGGGGTGAGAGAGAGGTGGGGAGGAGAGGGGGGTGAGTGAGAGAGAGAGAGGTGGTGGTGTGGGGCAGGGGTGAGAGAGAGAGGTTGGGAGGGGAGGGGGGTGAGTGTGAGAGAGAGAGAAAGAGAGAGAGAGTGGTGGTGGTGTGGGGCAGGGGTGAGAGAGAGGTAAAAGCCGAATACCGGGACCTCTTTTAAAAAAAAAATGTTTTACAAAATACGCACTGATAAAGTGTCTCACGTTTTCTTCATATTATTATTAATAATAACAATTCCCTTTGCAGTGGAAAACCTTAGGTGCTGAGTAACCAGACATAGAAGAGAGAAACCAGCATATACCAGGTCCTGTGTGACTGTATGATAATAACAATATCTGTATGATAATAACCCTCCACTTCCCGCCCTCGATGTCAACACGGCATCACTGTTACCTGTGACCAGTTGCCCGGGAATTGGGCGGCCTGATGTTTCAGGGGTCACTCCGCACGGCCTGGTCCGTCCGGCGCTGGTGGAGTTAAGTTTTATGAACAACACCCTGATCCTTGGGCTCAAATAAAATCCCATATTACAAATAAATGACAGCAGATCACTGTACAAACACGTGTAAAGAGCCAGATTTAGCCAACGAGCTGTGCGCGCCTCTGTCCTTCTAATAATAAATGGTCCCCCTCATGCAAATCGTCACCACGTGCCCCCGCCGGCTAAATCTTCAAACATGCTTTGGTGGTCAAAGGCCACCTCGAAGCTGCACAGCTCAGTACAGCATGGGGTCGGGAACACCGACAGGGCCAGGCGTATACCAAATCAATGGGTCAGCGGCCGGTCAAAGGGGACAGAGGGATAAAGAGAACAGCGGCCCTTTCTTCTTGTAGGACCAGTTTCTCCTCACAACATGATGTCATTCTTTTATTTACAGGCTATGGAGAAACCTATAATATGTGTTAGGTATCTACTGCTCTCAGCATCCAAAGAATGCAGCATAAAATGTCTTATTAGAAGTAGAGGAATATACGCCCTTTCCTCTGTTGCTTTACTACTAAAACTCTAACCCAGGCCCTCACTCTCTCCAGTCTCGACTACTTTAACCTCCTGCTGTCCGGCCTTCCTGCCTCTCACCTGTCTCCCCTACAATCTATCCTAAACGCTGCTGCCAGAATCACTCTACTCTTTCCTAAATCTGTCTCCGTCTCTCCTGCTGAAATCCCTCTCCTGGCTTCCTATCAAATCCAGTATTACTTACAAAATTCCCCTTCTCCCATTTAAGGTTTTAAGTTTACACTCTTCTGCCCCTCCTTACATCTCACCCTAGTATCTCATTATACCCTCCTCTGCCCCTCCTTACATATCACCATAGTATCTCATTATACCCTCCTCTGCCTCTCCTTACATCTCACCCTAATATCTCACTATACACAACTGCCTCTCCTTACATATCACCCTACTATCTCACTATACCCTCCTCTGCCCCTCCTTACATCTCACCCTAATATCTACTATACACTCCTTACATCTCACCCTAATATCTCACTACACCCCCCTCTGCCCCTCTTTACATATCACCCTAATATCTCACTATACACTCCTCTGCCCGTCCTTACATCTCACTATACACCCCTCTGTCCCTCCTTATATCTCACCCTAAAATCTCACTATACCCTACTCTGCCCCTCCTTACATATCACTCTAATTTCTCACTACACCCCCTCTGCCCCTCCTTACATCTCAGCCCTAATTCGGTATACACCATTCCGACTCTTGCGTTCTGCTCAAGGATGTCTTCTGTATCTAAAGCCCTCTCCCGCCTTAAACCTTTCTCACTGACTGCCCCACACCTCTGGAATTCCATTCCCCTCAATATCCAACTGGCACCCTCTCTCTCCTACTTTAGGACCTTTCTTAAAACTCACGCCTGTAACGCAGCATATGAGTAGCTCTGTGGCTGATACTATACACCTCATACATCAAACGTAGGGCCCCTTGCAGATGCACTTACCAGAACCCCCTCCTACTGTCTCTGTAAGTTCTCCCCACTTACCTCACTCATTGGGGCATGGACTTCCTAATGTTACTTCTGTGCCTGACACGCTTATTCCCATCATGGGTTATATTATTATGTCACATGAATTACTGCCGTGAGGCGCTAAGTACAGGGATGGCGCTGTATAAATAAATATATACATACATACTTAAGGATGAAGACAAATGTGTTGCAATTTAAGGGCAACCTCCCTCCGGATGTATTGGAGACATAAAATCCCATATAACCTTCAGTCCTATTGCGGTACCAGTAATGTCATGGCACATATGCTCGTTTTTTTAGACAATGATCGGGCTAACTGCTCCAATGGAGCGGTCGGCACGATCGGAAGGGAATCCCCCTCCACTTCCATTTCCGACAGCTGGGGGGTGCTGGCGATCCATAACCAGAAATCTGCTGGGACTCTGGTCTACCCCTAACCAGGAAGCCCCCTCGAAGCTCAGCTGTGGTCTTCCCAACGTCCAGGGACCCACCCGGGTCAAGAGCTGTCCACCAGGCTCAGGGCTCGCTCGGACACACTGGCTTTTTATTGGTGATCCTGCTGCCATGTTTGTAATCCTTCTGGCCATATATATATATATATATATATATATATATATATATATATATATATATATACACACACACACACACACAACAGATCAGCACCAGAACCAGAACATTGCTGCTTTAACCTCGGAGGAGCTCATCACAATCACGTATAACTTTATACACCGCCACGTTGCACCCCTACGAAATTACAGAACAAGGCAATGCGAGACCCTGCCCCGAAGAGCTTACAATCAAAGTAGCTTTCGACCCTCATTACAGAGCTGTGCTTTCGCTCTCTAGACATGGGCACGTGCTGGGAGACTCAGGGCTGGCCTTGCCCGATGGTCCCCTGGAGATCACAAGCCCTCTGCATGAAGCCAACGCATATACAAGGATCTGTAACCCCCTGCAGTGCCAGAGGGGGCCTGGGACACACTGCATTATTATTATTGTTATAATTTATAAATAATGCCAACATATTCCGCAGCGCAGTACAACAGGGGCGGTCGAAGACATGAACATAACACGGTCACCGTCACCCTAGCCAACATGTGACATCCCGTGTCAGGAAGCTGACACTATGGGGGAGATCTCATACCCTTCTCACCCCCGGCGGGTGGAAGGACGGTTCTTCAGAGAGCGAGTAGACGCGGCGTTGGCGTTTTCGGTGCAGTAGTTACGGCGCGATATTCTCCGGGCACGGCTGGGTTTGTTGGATGGAAAGTTTTTCGGCTGGCTCCTGCTTTCTTCCCGTCACGGCCCCGTTCCTCCGCTCTGCGCTGGTTGCTAAGCAACGCACGAGGCAGCTAAATCTTTTGTTAGCCCTGCTCCGGCGGAGGGGGTCTGTGAGATGTTTGAGGGGGAGAGACAGGGGGGGCGGGGGGGGGGGGCTCTGTTCAATGATCAAACAGGATGATACATGAGTGAGGCTCCGGGAGGTAAAGTCATTCTTACACGTGCACAGAATCTCTGCTCTCTCCAGCCGAAAACCCAAGCGGTTTCAAGTGACCCCTCCATGGCCAACGCACTCTGGCAGCGAGTGAGTTAAAGCAGGGGTGGCCAACTCTACTCCTCAAGGGCCAACAACAGGTCAGGTTTTCAGGATATCCCTGCTCCAGCACAGGTGGCCCAATCAGTGGCTTAGTCATAATGACTGCACCCGCTGTGCGGAAGCAGGGATAACCTGAAAACCTGACCTGTTGGTGGCCCTTCAGGACTGGAGTTGGGATAAAGGCACCTTATCTGTTCACTACGTAAACATGAGCTGATTGACCCCTCAAAAGAAAAAAAATTGATTACGTTTCCATGATACACAAAAGCTATGGAAGGGTTTTGACGAACTTTATCCGAGACCTTTTTGGCGATCAGACTGTTTGCCAGTCCACAAAGGTGAAGGCAAATCGTTAGCTTTGTTCTTCATTTGCTAAGTCACTGTGACACCGTCATTAGTCGGGGAGAGGAACATGAAGGGCTGACACGCTTGGATTTTCGTGTTCCCGGATAAATGGACAGCACGGCCATTTTCACAGGATACAAAGGAGTTGAAATGTTGGTATCAGGGCGATTGAGGAACGCCGGGAACATGGACGGCGTAGGCTAATCAAGTTGAAGATCTGACTTGGGTGTATTTATATCAGCGGCTGTGATCAGTGACGAGGATTAATTATCCCTAGCTTCAGTGCCAGACAAGCAAACTGTTCTTTTATGAACCTTAATAAATGGGTTTTTCTCTGGTTGGTGGGGTCGTGCTCGCTCACAACTGGTGATTTAACTAATGCATAAAAAGATCCGGGTGTCCTGTATCCTCACCCCCTCAACATAACACTCACAAGGGGGTCAGGAGGTGAACGCTACCGTCATACGTGGATGTCAAGGAACAATCCCTCTTAGCTGACAAAAAAACGTCACTGTTTAATAGTTCAATGTAATCCATTCAGTAACCCTTTCCCTGCCAGGGGACATTGCAGGCCCCTCTGGCGGCTAAAGGGTTAAAAGCTTACACAGCAAGCGTTGCACTGTGTTGGATTTTTGTCATACAGGACTCTCCTGCACTCGTGTCCACACCCTCCCTGTCAGGGGACCGTGGGGCAGCAGAGGAGCTCTGCCTGCGTTCAGCGAAGTCGCATCACATAAGAGGGAGGCGCTGAAGGAAGTTAAACCCTTTGCAAGCTTGTATGTATAGTTTATATGGCGCCAACAATGTACTTAGCGCTGTGCAAAATGGCAGGGGAAATAAAGTACAAACAAACGAGATAAAAGCAGCAAGGAAATGACAACATAAGGCAAAGTGAGACCCTGCACAGAAGAGCTTACAATCTAAGTGGTATGTTGGAAGACAGACACAGAAGAAGAGTGTATTTATAATAACTGCAAGTTAGTGAGGACAAGCACATCTGGGACCAGCTCTGCAGGAGCACATCATTTAATAGCATGCTTCTTATAAGAGGTTATTTTCAGCCGGGCTTTAAAAATGGAAAGAGAAGGTGCTGGGTGGGGGCGGAGGGGAGGAGAGGTCCCTGGGTATGGGGGAGATTAGCACATTTCATCCAACCACGTGAGCAAAATATTGTTTCATTATTCATCACAATGCTGCACGTTAAATATTCATTGTGTGTAACATTTCACATGCATCAGTGGCTCACGTGTCAGGGCCACGCGGACCGGCCACGGACTGCACCTTAAAGACCCACTGAGACCGCAACATAGATCTGCTGAAAAACGTTCGACTCTTGGAACATCGCAGGGGCCCAAATCTACTAAAGCGTGCTAACCTTTAACACGCCTGTACCCCCATGCATATGAATGGGTGCTGGGGTGGGTACTCTTTTGTGGATCTGGGCCCTTGTCTGCCACACATCATTTAACTCCTTCACTGCCAGAGGGTCTCCCCGGTGACACATTTCTTCAAGCCACTCTGGCAGTGATGGGGTTAATCACGTTACCAGCCTAAAATGCCTTCCAACAGCGGTGGGCAACATCAGTCTTCAAGGGCCACCAATAGGTCAGGTATGAGGGATATCCCTGCTTCAGCACAGGGGGCTCAATCAGTGGACAACCTGTGCTGAAGCAGGGAGATTCCTAATACCTGGCCTGTTGGTGGCCCTTGAGGACTGTAGTTGCCCGCCCCTGCTGTTTCTGCACGGGGACAGCAGCATGAATGTGCTGCTCACGGCCTCCAGCTTGTTGCCTTGAGATTTGGGGCGTGTTCGGAGAGCGGTGCCTCTATATAACGAGGGTGAGTCTATGTCCTGCTTTGATGTGCAGGGGGTTAATTGAGGGAACCTCGCTCAGATATCAAAGTGTGAGTGACAAGCAGCCGCCCCATCGCGGGGACAGGGGCAGATCCAAAACCGGCAGATCTACAGTTATGTGGACACACACACACACACATTACACAACCCGTCTGTCCCATGAGAGATGGGACCGGTGTACCAAAGGCCCCGCGGATTGTCACCAAAACTAGCAACCTGTTGACTGGGAACAATCCCTTTGTTCTCAGCTCTTTCATGTGCTGCTCAAAGAGAAGATTATCTATCTATCTATCTATCTATCTATCATCTATCCATATACTGTATCTATCATTTATCTATCTATCTATCTATCCATACACACACACACACACACACACACACACACACACACACACACACACACACACACACACACACACACACACACACACACACACACACACACACACACCGTATATATACATACATACACACACACACACACACACACACACACACACACACACACACACACACACACACACATCAGAGCCAGGATCTGAGCCTCACATTCTCCCACACTGGAAAAACAAATCCTGGTGCGATGTCAGTGTCTTGTTGGTGAAACACTCTCGCATCATTACGAAAACAAATAGGAAAATTCACAATTAGGGCAAAAGGTGGTGAGAATTAGGCATTTCCTTTCCCATTGTGCCCAGGTCTGTGGGACACGGTGCTGGAGTGGCCAGCTCATGGAGCCTCAGATTAAATAGGGGACACTTGGGAGAAAGGAGAATGACCCGTGGGGCGTTACATTTATGAACCCCAAAAAAAAGTCTGCATTCAGTATTCGGACACCGGCCCACGGGATCGCTCCAAGAATCCGATTTTTAGTTCTACATCACAAATAAAAGCAACAGAACTACCCCAAATGACGAACCCGCCTGGTGTGGACCTGGCATGGACACCGCGTGTCCACTTTAATTGGATCGGGACTTTTTCCTTCAACAACGACCTGTTGGGGGGATAATTCTATATAATATATCATTCGATATGCTCCAAAGTGGCCATTTGAGCAGCTTTCAGACGAAAATCCCCTCAACGTCAACGTGTATATATAGTGCTAAGTCCCCTTTCACTATTAGTGCACACATTTCCACGCCTCCCTGCTCACTAGTCTCCGCCGAGGGATCCCTCTCTGGCTCAAGATAATAATGAATAAATAGGATTAGTGAGCGGTTTTCCCGTTACCCAGCCTGGCTGGGGATTTTCATTAACCCCTTTGCCACCCAAAGAACCCGCAATGCATTGCGGAGATAAAGGACATGTCCAGAAGAAAGCATCAAGAAAACCCCCAAACAATCATAGCTTTTACTCTGCCCAAATAATATTCTCCATGGTCACTCCCTTCCCAAATACTGAGTCCAGCACAGAAACCCCCATTCCCACTCCCTTCCCAAATTCTGTGAGTCCAGCACAGAAACCCCCATTCCCACTCCCTTCCCAAATACTGAGTCCAGCACAGAAACCCCCATTCCCACTCCCTTCCCAAATTCTGTGAGTCCAGCACAGAAACCCCCATTCCCACTCCCTTCCCAAATTCTGTGAGTCCAGCACAGAAACCCCCATTCCCACTCCCTTCCCAAATACTGAGTCCAGCACAGAAACCCCCCTTTCCCACTCCCTTCCCAAATACTGTGAGTCCAGCACAGAAATCCCCCATTCCCACTCCCTTCCCAAATACTGTGAGTCCAGCACAGAAACCCCCATTCCCACTCCCTTCCCAAATACTGTGAGTCCAGCACAGAAACCCCCATTCCCACTCCCTTCCCAAATACTGAGTGCAGCACAGAAACCCCCATTCCCACTCCCTTCCCAAATACTGTGAGTCCAGCACAGAAACCCCCATTCCCACTCCCTTCCCAAATACTGAGTCCAGCACAGAAACCCCCCATTCCCACTCCCTTCCCAAATACTGTGAGTCCAGCACAGAAACCCCCATTCCCACTCCCTTCCCAAATACTGTGAGTCCAGCACAGAAACCCCCATTCCCACTCCCTTCCCAAATACTGAGTGCAGCACAGAAACCCCCATTCCCACTCCCTTCCCAAATACTGAGTGCAGCACAGAAACCCCCATTCCCACTCCCTTCCCAAATACTGTGAGTCCAGCACAGAAACCCCCATTCCCACTCCCTTCCCAAATACTGTGAGTCCAGCACAGAAATCCCCCATTCCAGGAACAAGGAGGGATGCATAGCACAAAGTCTCTGTTTTGTTTCACGAATACAACAAATGTATCCTGTTAATGCAGCACTCCCATCCCTCTCTCCGTTGTATGATAAATGATCTATATACACGTATGTAAAGAACAGGCGATAAAGGGATAACACAGTAATAATCCGAGGTATGACGGATGGGACACTTTCTGGGGTCAGTTAGATTGGTGTTCCCAGGTTGGACTTCTCCTTCGCTATGTGTCTCCCAGCCCTGAGTCTCCCAAACCAAACCCAAAAAGAGAGAGGGAGAGGGACGGGGTCTCTTGTTACTTATCATATGGTAAATAACAATATGCAGCCCCCTTCTAAACTCTGGGCGACCACAGCGGTGCCGAATAGAGTAGTGACATGTCGTGTACCCCTGGCACTGGGGGGGGGGGTCCCAGCACCATGACACCCCAAAAAGGAATGGACACCCTGTCTCCGTGTGAAGAGAAACACACAGAGGGATACAGTGAGGGCATAGAGGGATGGCATAGCGCCTTCACCTTACACATCTGTGTGCAGCTGCTGATGTGGATGGGGGTTCACCCCCAAATTCAGGACCCCTGCAATAAATAATAGCTCCTGCTCCAGCAGAGGAAGCCCGGGTTAGGGAGGATCAGACATTACCTGGATGGGTGAGATGGGGGCGGGGGGGTCAGGCGGCATCCATCCTAGGTCCTTTCTCCTGTGAACTGTACGATTAGCAGCAGGTCCTGGTGCAGGCAGCCTCCATATCCCCTCCCTCTCTCCCCCTCCCCTTCTTTCACTCCCCTCCCTCTCTCTCTCCCCCTCCCCTTCTCTCTCCCCCACCTTCCCCTTTCCCTTCTTTCTCTCCCCTCCTCTTCTCTCTCTCTCTCCCCTTCTCTCCCACTCCCCTCTCACTCCCCTCTCTCTCCCCCACTCTACCCCCTCCTTCCCCTCCCCTTCTCTCTCCTCTCCCACTCCCCTTCTCTCTCCTCTCCTACTCCCCTTCTCGCTCTCCTCTCCCACTCCCCTTCTCGCTCTCCTCTCCCACTCCCCTTCTCTCGCTCCTTCTATCCCCCTCCCCCCTCTTCTCTCCCCCTGTTTCTCTTTCCACTCCCTCCCCCTTCCTTTCTCTGCTCAGCACCTGCAGCTCAGAACAGCTCCAGTCCTGACAGCCAGCGCGCGCTCCCGAGCACACGCCCCCGCGCGCGTCCACACAGCCAGGGCAACAGGGAGACAGAGAGAGCTCGGCCCCGCCCACGTCACACAGGCAGGGTTCTCTCCAACAGCAGAGCGAGGTTTGGAACGCACACAGCTTCCGGGATTGTGAGAAGACTGTAATAACCTGCTGGAAATCTGCAGGGAACATGCTGTGTAACCCCTTCGATCTGTGCAGTTATTATGTGCGGAGCTGCATTGCCAGTGAGACTGAATATGGCTGGACACGTCATTAATTCAGACCCAAAAGCATATTCGAAGTCTGAATTAATCATTGCAGTGTCCAAATCCCCTTCGATTGTAAGCTTTTTGGGTGCAGTGCCTCCCTTTAACTTATATTGTCATTTACCTGTTGCACTTATCCGCATTGTTTGCACTTTATTACAGGAGCGGCTCAGTGAGTTGTCAGTGAGTAAAGACACTACCACTGATAACAATGACACTGTGTGTGTATGGAAAAAACAATTTACTGCGCACCAAATGCAACAATTTAAAGACAATAAAAACTAATATAGTATTGTGCTAATATCAAACCAATAAAGAAGTGATACAATTAAAGTGCACTTAAAGGTTTATGGAAACACAAACTTGTATTCCAAATAAGTGATAATGGGTGAAATATAAATTATAAAAATAAAAATACAAAAACCTTTATCCCACAGAGTCTGCAGCCTGTTAGAATGGATGGCTCAACATCACACAAGAGACATGTAAAAGAGAAAAAACAAAGCGCACAACTCTCATAGTGTAAAAAAGTAATTATATTGTGACAATATTAAAGTGTAAATGATTGCACGTACAAGAAAACTTAGTCAAAAAAGCAGGGCATGTTTAGGGTACATGTTACCACTCAGGAAGTAGATTTATTTATTTATAAAATATTTTACCTGGAAGTAATACATTGAGAGTTACCTCTCGTTTTCAAGTATGTCCTGGGCACAGAGTTAAGAGATGACTTGCTTCGTGAGGATCCTTCAGCATACACTCCTGGTCCAGGCAGGAAACCTTAACCCCAGTTTCTGCAAGTACTGTATATCCAGTCACGATTTGTAGTAATGTCAGTTACATAGTACCCACAGGGTTACAAATGAAGAAAGCAATGGAGCAAACTCTCCTACACCGATAGATCCACTCCAGCTGGGACCCGTCTGGAAGCAGTAAACCTCCGCCCCGTTGTGATCGTTAATCGGGGCACTGACGTCACTTCAGTTGGTCACGAGTCCACACCGGTCAATTAGGTGAACAGCGACAGAAATAGGGTCCCACAGGCAGCGTCAGGGACCCTGACGAAGTAGTTCACTCCGAAATGCGTAGGATTGTGTGTTTGTACTGGACACTCTCCTGTAATCATCACCGTGCTTTGGACCCTCCAACGCTGCCTGCTGGACCCTATTTCCGTCACTGTTCACCTAATTGTCCGGTGTGGACTTGTGACCAACTGAAGTGACGTCAGTGCCCCGATTAACGATCACAACGGGGCGGAGGTTTACTGCTTCCAGACAGGTCTGATCATTTATCACTCACCTTATGTGACACACAGTGAGATTTATTTAACAGGCATACACACCTCTGTTCAGGGGCTCTATATATTTTGGATAAGAGATCATCTAGACTTGTTGTAATCAAAGCAATTTCTTTATCCATGATATTTTATATAGAGGATATTAAAGCCTAACCAGTGCTCAGCTTACCCTATTTATGTACATTATGGTATCTCATACTAAGAGACCATTATATCTAGCATTGTGCATTTAAATGTATATATTAGTGGTTTCAGCTCAGCTTTGTGATCACCACGACACTTTGAGGATTTGTAAATTAACTTTCCTATGTATATACTTCATTTGTTTGTGTACAAATCGATTAAATAAAGTTTAGTTATTGTTTTTGTCTTTTTAAGCTGGTCCTTGTGATCAATTTGATCGCTATCCAGATAATTTCTGAGGGACTATTTAGGTCCATATACATCAAGATTCAGTATCGAGTGCAATTATTGGGGTACTTTGGATCTTCGGATCAATTTCTCGTTATTACGGAGGTGTCCAGTTCTATATACATTATTTTTACCAATCAGCTGCCAGTAACTTGTGTACTCAAATACTACATGTAAAAGTCACTCAGCGCGAGGTTAGAGACAGTTTGCTATTTTTTAGGTTTTCGTGTTGCAGTAACAATTTATGCCAAGCCTAAATCCCATTTATTTGGGCATTGACGTGACTTGCACCATTTTGGAAAAAGGTGATTACTCAAACATGACACAGCGTGACATGCAGACTTATTGGTGGCTGTGTCTGCGCTTCAGTTTAATCAGAGTATTTCACAGCGCACAATCTTGTATGTATGTCTTTATTTATATAGCGCCATTAATGTACATAGCGCTTCACAGCAGTAATACATGTGACGATCATATACATAACAAATATACAAATAACAGATTATGGGAATAAGTGCTTCAGACATAAAGGTAACATTTCTGAAGAGGAGACCCTGCTCCGTAGAGCTTTCAATCTAATTGGTAGGTAGGAAGAACGTACAGAGACAGTAGGAGGGCGTTCTGCTAAGTGCGTCTGCAGGGGGCCAAGCTTTGTAGTATTATCCACAATGCTACTCATATGCTTCTTTAAGCAAGTGTGTCTTAAGGTGGCTAGAGAGGGTGCTAGTCGGGTATTGAGGGGAAGGGCATTCCAGAGGTTTGGGGCAGTCAGTGAGAACGGTTTAAGGTGGGAGAGGGCTTTAGATACAAAGGGGGTAGAAAGAAAACATCCTTGAGCGAAACGCAAGAGTCGGGATGGTGCATAGCGAGAAATTAGGGCTGGGATGTAAGGAGGGTCAGAAGAGTGTAAAGCTTTAAAAGTGAGGAGGAGAATTGAGTGTGAGATGTGGGATTTAATAGGAAGCCAGGAGAGTGATTTGAGCAGGGAAGACGCTGAGACAGATTTAGGAAAGAGAGTGATTCTGGCAGCAGCGTTAAGGATAGATTGCAGGGGAGACAGGTGAGAGGCAGGAAGGCCGGATAGCAGGAGGTTACTAGTAGAGCAGAAAGAGGACATGCAGTCCAGCCTCGGTGCAACAGGAACAATTCACAGTCATAGAACATAACATCCGATAAATCCCATATAGACTGAGCAGTATAAGTCTTAATCCTGGGAATATAAATCCTTATATAGCTGCTCCAATATATTGAAATGGAGTATTGACTTAAAGTGTAATTAACAACCTATGACTCATAAACAAGTGGCCGCCAACCTAACTGGCTTAAATCATAAAGTGGATTTATAGGATACTGCGGAGGCACAGACCCCACAAGGTAAAGCGCCCCCTTTTAACCAACCACACTCAGATAAGACCACAGAGCATATAGGCAACACTGTCAATAAGTAGCAGGAAATTTCCACAGTACACTCACTGTTAGTAGAAATGGAGGTTCTCTTAGGTAACCATCAACATTGACATACAGGAACTCCATCAAAGCGTGCATCCAACTTGATAGAAGATCAACAGCAAAGAAAAACCTTGAGGGAGGAAAGTGGAGCACTGCGCTGGGATATGCTAATCAGGAACCGGCACACCATTGAATAAAAGATAGGACAACTACCCACTCTGACGGGTTTCGGGCTAAGCCCTTTGTCAAAGAGTAACTCCCTCAAGGTTTTTCTTAGCAGGAGGTTACAGTAATCGAAATGGGAGAGAATGAGGGCCTGAGTCAGAGTTTTAGCAGTCGAGCAACAGAGGAACAGGCGTATCTTTGTAATATTGTGGAGGAAAAAGCGACAGTTTTAGATACATTTTGAATGTGAGAGGAGAATGTGAGAGAGGAGTCTCACAGTATTCCACGGCGTAGTACAATGGGGAGTGAAAACAATAACTGAGCCGCGCTCCTGCTCAGCCTCGCCTGCTCAAGCTGGGGCTTTTTTGCGTCCTGGCAGGCGAGGCAGTGAGCGTGCTTTGGGGGCGGGGCGAAGGCGTGAAAGGAGGGCGTGACGGAAGTGGGGCTAGTCCCTCGTTCCCATTGGATGGTTGCGGTCACATGACCGCTCCTCCGCTCCCCTCAGCGCCGAAATTCAAACCTGCCTGTCTCCTGAAAATTTCGGAGCCTCCGCACGCATGCAGAAGAGGCTGCTAAAGCCGCGCTGATCACAGATGCAGGGGGTAAGTGCATCTGCTCAGCGCGGCTCAGCGCGGCCTGCTGTACCATGTCCCAGGCCTAACATTGCAACAACTTTAACAAACAGATACATTAGCTTACAAGTTTTTCGTGCTTTGCTCCTAGTTGGCATATATATTTTTCTATTCAATAAAGTAAAAATAAAAAAACGTTATTGAATTGAAACCCCCCCTAAGAAATAGGAACAAATAGCACAAGCTAAATAAATATATTTCACATCAATATTATTGTTATACAGTATGTGTTTGGCTACTGTAAGCTGCTTACTAGACTGTAAGCTAATAACAATTGTCTATTCTTGAATAAAGTTTTTATTTAAAAAAAATTCCCTCAGCCCGTGGTTCACGTCAGGCATGCTGGGATTTGTAGTCGAGCTGGTACTCCCTGCCCGCTCGTCCAGTGCTCACGGCGCCGGGGGGGAGGTTACTCTGCGGGGGATATACAGCACGTGTGCTGAGAATTAACCCTCTCACTTGCCGGGGGCTGTTAACGCGTTGCCGAGCAGAGAGTGGGCCCGGGGGCATCACCCGAGGACTACATTTCCCAGCAGCTCCTTCTGCAGGCAACGCGGAAGTTTCCTGGTTGTTTCCATGACGACTAGCTGGACGCAGCTCGGAACAGGGATGGCGGATGAAAGTCAGGTGAGATGGGGACGCGGTGTCATAGTGTGTGACTGCTCCCCTCCCAGTGAGCGTGTGCGACTTGCCCCCACCCAGTGAGCGTGTGCGACTTGCCCCCACCCACTGAGCGTGTGCGACTGGCCCCCACCCACTGAGCGTGTGCGACTGGCCCCCACCCACTGAGCGTGTGCGACTGGCCCCCACCCACTGAGCGTGTGCGACTGGCCCCCACCCACTGAGCGTGTGCGACTTTCCCCCACCCACTGAGCGTGTGCGACTGGCCCCCACCCACTGAGCGTGTGCGACTTTCCCCCACCCCCTGAGCGTGTGCGACTGGCCCCCACCCACTGAGCGTGTGCGACTGGCCCCCACCCACTGAGCGTGTGCGACTGGCCCCCACCCACTGAGCGTGTGCGACTGGCCCCCACCCACTGAGCGTGTGCGACTGGCCCCCACCCACTGAGCGTGTGCGACTGGCCCCCACCCACTGAGCGTGTGCGACTGGCCCCCACCCACTGAGCGTGTGCGACTGGCCCCCACCCACTGAGCGTGTGGACTTAGCCCCACCCACTGAGCGTGTGCGACTGGCCCCCACCCACTGAGCGTGTGGACTTAGCCCCACCCACTGAGCGTGTGCGACTGACCCCCTCCCAGTGAGCGTGTGCGACTGACCCCCTCCCAGTGAGCGTGTGCGACTGACCCCCTCCCAGTGAGCGTGTGCGACTGACCCCCTCCCAGTGAGCGTGTGCGACTGACCCCCTCCCAGTGAGCGTGTGCGACTGACCCCCTCCCAGTGAGCGTGTGCGACTGACCCCCACCCAGTGAGCGTGTGCGGCTGACCCCCTCCCAGTGAGCGTGTGCGACTGACCCCCTCCCCCTGAGCGTGTGCGACTGACCCCCTCCCCCTGAGCGTGTGCGACTGACCCCCTCCCCCTGAGCGTGTGCGACTGACCCCCTCCCCCTGAGCGTGTGCGACTGACCCCCTCCCCCTGAGCGTGTGCGACTGACCCCCTCCCCGAGCGTGTGCGACTGACCCCCTCCCCCTGAGTGTGTGCGACTGACCCCCTCCCACTGTCTGAGAGGCTTTTCCTTTGCAATGTGTGAGGCTGCTCTTTATCTGACAACGTGATGGACAATCAGTTAGCAATATGCATGAGTATAATTATATTAGCACATATTGCAAGGCATTCTTTCTTGAGAAGTTCTGCCGAGGTCCTAACTTATTCATAAAGGCCGAGAACACGCAGGAAATGAAGGGAAATGAAATGTTCTGGGCCCCACATCACTTCATCCAGCAGGGACTACATTTTGTGCATCTCCCCTCTCACACCACTTCATAGGTCAGAAATGAGTCCATTAATCCAAGATAAGACCCCTGATTCCCAGGAAACGTATACTGTTTGTATACACGTTTAACATTTTTAAGGTACTTTAAAAAAAAGGCTGCAATGAAAATATTTGTGCTCGCAATGTTTGCGTTCTGCGTTCAATGTCAGTCGTTGGTGATGAGAGATGGATCTTTAGCCCTTATACCACACTGCCTTGTCCTCACTCCGTGTGAATATCTCGCCGTGTGTATATCACATGCTGTAATCATGTATTGCCATGTTTACTAATGCATGTCTTTTATTCCAGTGTTTGTTATAATCGGGAAGGAGGGAGACGCAAAGGAAGATGGCAGCCGGGGAGATATCCTGTGCTCTGCCGGCTCAGACCTTCACCCGGGAGGGGAAAGGACAGACGCGGGCCACCTTCAGCGCTTCCCCACTGTGTGTAGAATTTCAGAAGCTGCTTCGGAAGCAGAAATCAGACCGCGTCCTCCATGGAGTAAGGTTTTGTGTGTCTGTGAGATCAGCAGAGTGAGATCCTTATAGCACAGCGCCCCTTCATACAGACCGACCAGAAGCTCCTTATAGTACAGCGCCCCTTATACTGACCGGCCAGAAGCTCCTTATAGCACAGCGCCCCTTCATACAGACCGGCCAGAAGCTCCTTATAGTACAGCGCCCCTTCATACAGACCGGCCAGAAGCTCCTTATAGCACAGCGCCCCTTCATACAGACCGGCCAGAAGCTCCTTATAGCACAGCGCCCCTTCATACAGACCAGCCAGAAGGTCCTTATAGCACAGCGCCCCTTCATACAGACCGGCCAGAAGCTCCTTATAGCACAGCGCCCCTTCATACAGACCGGCCAGAAGCTCCTTATAGCACAGCGCCCCTTCATACAGACCAGCCAGAAGCTCCTTATAGTACAGCGCCTTTTATACTGACCGGCCAGAAGCTCCTTATAGCACAGCGCCCCTTCATACAGACCGGCCAGAAGCTCCTTATAGCACAGCGCCCCTTCATACAGACCAGCCAGAAGGTCCTTATAGCACAGCGCCCCTTCATACAGACCGGCCAGAAGCTCCTTATAGCACAGCGCCCCTACATACAGACCGGCCAGAAGCTCCTTATAGCACAGCGCCCCTTCATACAGACCAGCCAGAAGCTCCTTATAGTACAGCGCCCCTTATACTGACCGGCCAGAAGCTCCTTATAGCACAGCGCCCCTTCATACAGACCGGCCAGAAGCTCCTTATAGCACAGCGCCCCTTCATACAGACCAGCCAGAAGGTCCTTATAGCACAGCGCCCCTTCATACAGACCGGCCAGAAGCTCCTTATAGCACAGCGCCCCTTCATACAGACCGGCCAGAAGCTCCTTATAGCACAGCGCCCCTTCATACAGACCAGCCAGAAGCTCCTTATAGTACAGCGCCCCTTATACTGACCGGCCAGAAGCTCCTTATAGCACAGCGCCCCTTCATACAGACCGGCCAGAAGCTCCTTATAGCACAGCGCCCCTTCATACAGACCGGCCAGAAGCTCCTTATAGTACAGCGCCCCTTATACTGACCGGCCAGAAGCTCCTTATAGCACAGCGCCCCTTATACTGACCGGCCAGAAGCTCCTTATAGCACAGCGCCCCTTATACTGACCGGCCAGAAGCTCATAGCACAGCGCCCCTTATACAGACCGGCCAGAAGCTCCTTATAGCACAGCGCCCCTTCATACAGACCGGCCAGAAGCTCCTTATAGCACAGCGCTTCTTCATACAGACCGGCCAGAATCTCCTTATAGCACAGCGCCCCTTCATACAGACCGGCCAGAAGCTCCTTATAGCACAGCGCCCCTTCATACAGACCGGCCAGAAGCTCCTTATACCACAGCGCCCCTTATACTGACCGGCCAGAAGCTCCTTATAGTACAGCGCCCCTTCATACAGACCGGCCAGAAGCTCCTTATAGCACAGCGCCCCTTCATACAGACCGGCCAGAAGCTCCTTATAGCACAGCGCCCCTTCATACAGACCAGCCAGAAGGTCCTTATAGCACAGCGCCCCTTCATACAGACCGGCCAGAAGCTCCTTATAGCACAGCGCCCCTTCTACAGACCGGCCAGAAGGTCCTTATAGCACAGCACCCCTTCATACAAACTGGCCAGAAGCTCCTTATAGCACAGCGCCCCTTCATACAGACCGGCCAGAAGCTCCTTATAGCACAGCGCCCTTCATACAGACCGGCCAGAAGCTCCTTATAGTACAGCGCCCCTTCATACAGACCGGCCAGAATCTCCTTATAGTACAGCGCCCCTTTATACAGACCGGCCAGAATCTCCTTATAGTACAGCGCCCCTTCATACAGACCGGCCAGAAGCTCCTTATAGCACAGCGCCCCTTATACTGACCGGCCAGAAGCTCCTTATAGTACAGCGCCCCTTCATACAGACCGGCCAGAATCTCCTTATAGTACAGCGCCCCTTCATACAGACCGGCCAGAAGCTCCTTATAGCACAGCGCCCCTTCATACAGACCGGCCAGAAGCTCCTTATAGCACAGCGCCCCTTCATACAGACCGGCCAGAATCTCCTTATAGCACAGCGCCCCTTCATACAGACAGGCCAGAATCTCCTTATAACACAGCGCCCCTTATACAGACCAGCCAGAATCTCCTTATAGCACAGCGCCCCTTCATACAGACCGGCCAGAATCTCCTTATAGTACAGCGCCCCTTCATACAGACCGGCCAGAATCTCCTTATAGCACAGCGCCCCTTCATACAGACCGGCCAGAATCTCCTTATAGCACAGCGCCCCTTCATACAGACCGGCCAGAATCTCCTTATAGCACAGCGCCCCTTCATACAGACCGGCCAGAATCTCCTTATAGTACAGCGCCCCTTCATACAGACCGGCCAGAATCTCCTTATAGCACAGCGCCCATTCAAAGAGACCGGACAGAATCTTCTTATAGTACAGCGCCCCTTCATACAGACCGGCCAGAATCTCCTTATAGCACAGCGCCCCTTCATACAGACCGGCCAGAAGCTCTTTATAGTACAGCGCCCCTTCATACAGACCGGCCAGAATCTCCTTATAGCACAGCGCCCCTTCATACAGACCGGCCAGAATCTCCTTATAGCACAGCGCCCCTTCATACAGACCGGCCAGAAGCTCCTTATAGTACAGCGCCCCTTCATACAGACCGGCCAGAAGCTCTTTATAGTACAGCGCCCCTTCATACAGACCGGCCAGAATCTCCTTATAGCACAGCGCCCCTTCATACAGACCGGCCAGAAGCTCCTTATAGCACAGCGCCCCTTCATACAGACCGGCCAGATGCTCTTTATAGTACAGCGCCCCTTCATACAGACCGGCCAGAATCTCCTTATAGCACAGCGCCCCTTCATACAGACCGGCCAGAAGCTCCTTATAGCACAGCGCCCCTTATACTGACCGGCCAGAAGCTCCTTATAGCACAGCGCCCCTTCATACAGACCGGCCAGAATCTCCTTATAGCACAGCGCCCATTCAAAGAGACCGGACAGAATCTTCTTATAGCACAGCGCCCCTTCATACAGACCGGCCAGAAGCTCCTTATAGCACAGCGCCCCTTCATACAGATCGGCCAGAATCTCCTTATAGCACAGCGCCCCTTCATACAGACCGGCCAGAATCTCCTTATAGCACAGCGCCCCTTCATACAGACCGGCCAGAAGCTCCTTATAGCACAGCGCCCCTTCATACAGACCGGCCAGAAGCTCCTTATAGTACAGCGCCCCTTATACTGACCGGCCAGAAGCTCCTTATAGCACAGCGCTCCTTCATACAGACCGGCCAGAAGCTCCTTATAGTACAGCGCCCCTTATACTGACCGGCCAGAAGCTCCTTATAGTACAGCGCCCCTTTATACAGACCGGCCAGAAGCTCCTTATAGCACAGCGCCCCTTCATACAGACCAGCCAGAAGGTCCTTATAGCACAGCGCCCCTTCATACAGACCGGCCAGAAGCTCCTTATAGCACAGCGCCCCTTATACTGACCGGCCAGAAGCTCCTTATAGCACAGCGCCCCTTATACTGACCGGCCAGAATCTCCTTATAGCACAGCGCCCCTTATACTGACCGGCCAGAAGCTCCTTATAGTACAGCGCCCCTTCATACAGACCGGCCAGAAGCTCCTTATAGCACAGCGCCCCTTCATACTGACCGGCCAGAAGCTCCTTATAGCACAGCGCCCCTTATACTGACCGGCCAGAAGCTCCTTATAGCACAGCGCCCCTTCATACAGACCGGCCAGAAGCTCCTTATAGCACAGCGCCCCTTCATACAGACCGGCCAGAAGCTCCTTATAGCACAGCGCCCCTTCATACAGACCGGCCAGAAGCTCCTTATAGCACAGCGCCCCTTATACTGACCGCCCAGAAGCTCCTTATAGCACAGCGCCCCTTATACTGACCGCCCAGAAGCTCCTTATAGCACAGCGCCACTTATACTGACCGCCCAGAAGCTCCTTATAGCACAGGGCCCCTTCATACAGACCGGCCAGAAGCTCCTTATAGCACAGCGCCCCTTCATACAGACCGGCCAGAAGCTCCTTATAGCACAGCGCCCCTTCATACAGACCGGCCAGAAGCTTCTTTGGCACAGCGCCCCTTCATACAGACTGGCCAGAAGCTCCTTATAGCACAGCGCCCCTTATACTGACCGGCCAGAAGCTCCTTATAGCACAGCGCCCCTTCATACAGACCGGCCAGAATCTCCTTATAGTACAGCGCCCCTTCATACAGACCGGCCAGAAGCTCCTTATAGCACAGCGCCCCTTCATACAGACCGGCCAGAAGCTCCTTATAGCACAGCACCCCTTCATACAGACCGGCCAGAAGCTCCTTATAGCACAGCGCCCCTTCATACTGACCGTCCAGAAGCTCCTTATAGCACAGCGCCCCTTCATACAGACCAGCCAGAATCTCCTTATAGCACAGCGCCCCTTCATACAGACCGGCCAGAAGCTCCTTATAGCACAGCGCCCCTTCATACAGACCGGCCAGAAGCTCCTTATAGCACAGCGCCCCTTATACTGACCGGCCAGAAGCTCCTTATAGCACAGCGCCCCTTCATACAGACCGGCCAGAAGCTCCTTATAGCACAGCGCCCCTTCATACAGACCGGCCAGAAGCTCCTTATAGCACAGCGCCCCTTATACTGACCGCCCAGAAGCTCCTTATAGCACAGCGCCCCTTATACTGACCGCCCAGAAGCTCCTTATAGCACAGCGCCACTTATACTGACCGCCCAGAAGCTCCTTATAGCACAGGGCCCCTTCATACAGACCGGCCAGAAGCTCCTTATAGCACAGCGCCCCTTCATACAGACCGGCCAGAATCTCCTTATAGCACAGCGCCCCTTCATACAGACTGGCCAGAAGCTCCTTATAGCACAGCGCCCCTTATACTGACCGGCCAGAAGCTCCTTATAGCACAGCGCCCCTTCATACAGACCGGCCAGAATCTCCTTATAGCACAGCGCCCCTTCATACAGACCGGCCAGAAGCTCCTTATAGCACAGCGCCCCTTCATACAGACCGGCCAGAAGCTCCTTATAGCACAGCACCCCTTCATACAGACCGGCCAGAAGCTCCTTATAGCACAGCGCCCCTTCATACTGACCGTCCAGAAGCTCCTTATAGCACAGCGCCCCTTCATACAGACCAGCCAGAATCTCCTTATAGCACAGCGCCCCTTCATACAGACCGGCCAGAAGCTCCTTATAGCACAGCGCCCCTTCATACAGACCGGCCAGAAGCTCCTTATAGCACAGCGCCCCTTATACTGACCAGCCAGAAGCTCCTTATAGCACAGCACCCCTTCATACAGACGTGTCTGTGTACGGGTTACCCTTTCACTGCCAGGTGGGCCTGCAGCAAATGGCAGCAGTTGGAGGGCCACTGGGATGTTATTTTGGATCTCCACATAGCGAGAGCTTCGGCTAGTTGAACATCATACTCAGCCCTGCTTTGATATTGCTGCATGTTGGTTTTTAGAGATGGGAGGAGTTCCAATCACAGCCTGCTGCTGCTGCTGATGATGATGATGATGAGCAGGTAGACTGCAGGAGGGCATGTTCTAAATATCTGATATTTGATAGAGTGATAAGGAATGCGTCTATGACTGAATAGTTACTATAGATCAGGGGTGGGCAGCTCCAGTACTCAAGAGCCATCAACAGGTCAGGTTTGCAGGATATCCCTGCTTCAGCACAAATGCTCAGTCTTTGACTCAGCCACTGATTGAGCCATCTGTGCGGAAGTAGGGACTGATTGAACCATCTAGCATGAAGCAGGGACTGATTGAACCATCTGTGCTGAAGCAGGGATGATTGAGCCATCTGTGCTGAAGCAGTGACTGATTGAGCCACCTAGCATGAAGCAGGGACTGATTGAGCCATCTGTGCTGAAGCAGGGACTGATTGAGCAACCTAGCATGAAGTAGGGACTGATTGAATAATCTGTGCTGAAGCAGGCACTGATAGCCACCTAGCATGAAGCAATGATTGGGTGAGTCTCCTGTGCTGACCTGGGATATCCTGCAAACCTGACCTGTTGGTGGCCGCTGAGGACGGGTGTTGCCCACCCCTGCTGTGGAGCCTCTGTAACTGTAATGCAATCTGTGGCACTGCATGGCCAGTCTGTTATCTGCGCTGAGGTCCCTCTCAGTATGTGGTGAGCAGGACTGTTATTACACATGAGACCTATAAGGCATTCTGTCATTTCATGGTTGTAAATAAACCATCACTCTGTCATTATGTGTATATATATATATATGGGACCCTGTGTCCTATGTGAGGTCTGCCACAGCTGGTCCTGTAATTAAGCCGTCCCAAACCTCGTTCCATGTCATTATAGCGCTAAAAATGCTCCTGTACCTGCCCTGGTGGAAAAATACAGCGTGGAAGGGCGACATCTCTCGATTTATTAATCCGGGAGGCCCGTCTGTAAGTGAGATTACGGGTCTCTCCCGGAGCTCTCCCATACCCCCTCAGTGAGCCCGCGGCAGGAAGATGGCCGGAGAGGCCGCATGCCGCCTGCGATGTGAATGTTATACTGAGGGCACCTGGTCTCCCCCTATAATTCAGGGTGCATTGTAGTAATGTGTTGGTGTGTCGCATTGATTGAGCACAATACAACTTCCCCCATTTTAAAGACCAGTGCTTTGACCACTAGACCTTCGCTGCCAGACAGGAGGTCAGTGCTGCCGAAGGTTACCGCAGCCATGCCACCTGCTTGACCACTTATGTGTAATGTGGGTGAGTAGTGCGGTCCACAGGGCGTGGCTGAAGTTTCTGGTACCCGGCTGCTTTCTTATTAACATGGGGCTTTCATTGCGTCTCAAACGGCTTGAAGATGGAGTCCAGTGGGCCGAAGGTTTGGGGCTTACAGGAGCATGCTGTCCCATAAAGGAAAGCAGAACATCCCAATCCCTGCCGGCACATGAATCCGCACACTACCTCAGCAACCCAGGCCATGAGGGGGTATACGTGGCCGGGGCCATGAGGGGGTATACGTGGCCTGGGCCATGAGGGGGTATACGTGGCCGGGGCCATGAGGGGGTATACGTGGCCTGGGCCATGAGGGGGTATACGTGGCCTGGGCCATGAGGGGGTATACGTGGCCTGGGCCATGAGGGGGTATACGTGGCCTGGGCCATGAGGGGGTATACGTGGATGGGGGCCTTGGGGGCGTATACGTGGACAGGGGGCATGTGTATACGTGGCCCGGGGGCCATGGGGCATGTGTATACGTGGTTCGGGCCATGAGGCGCATACGTGGCCCGGCCTTGATGTGAGGCGTATCCGTGGCCCACTGAAGGGCCTTGTATTTGGTGTTTTTGCTGCTGTAATAGTGATCGTTATTAGAATGTATATATTGCTTTACAAGCATGCAGCCACCTCAGGGGTAACACACGCACATGACAGTGATCGCAGAGAGGGGGGGGAGGAGGAGAAGTGTTATCAGCTTACTAGAGATGATGGTGACTGGGTGCTCAAGTACTGGATCAAGATAATAAAGTTCATAAAACAATATGGTAGGTGGAGATATCACTGTATCTTGAGTAATACTAATAGTTGTATTGTGAGAAGTCTAAAACATGTGCTGGCAATGAGACCATTATTCCCTGAAGGGTAGCGGTAAGTGAATATGATTCCACCTCTCCCTAAATCTCATTGGGAGTGTCATAAGGCTATAAGTCCATACGACTTCTACTCACAATCTCCTTCGTGGGTTCTTCTGATCACTCACCCACTTCTGAGTCTCTATAGGAGCGTGACAGCTGCTGGTAGTAAATCCAGATATAGAACAAAGACAGCGCACAGCCCGAGGGAGTCGGGTCAAAAAAAGCTTAATTTATTGAAAAAACATGTAAAAAGGAGGCACAGAGCTCTCCTACGCGTTTCATGCCAGCAGGCAGTTTATCAAGGAGTTTGGATGGAACACCGAGGAAATAAGCGAGGTCACACAAGGTGACAGCCACAGAGCAGCTGACATGAGTCCCCACAAGGTGACGTATTCAAGATTTTTATTGCAACAAAACGTGGACTTTCCGAGTGGTGACGCAACTCCTGGGTTGCCTGTGCCTTGGTGTTATTCCGTCTGACCGTGATCATTGTCGCTGCTCCTGTGCAGTTGCTAATTCCCATAACTACGATGGCATTCCCACACGGCGCTCTCGGAGTAGTAATGGCGTTCGTTCCTCGCACAGCGACAGGTCCGCCAACGTAAAGGAAGTTCGCCACGGTGTTAGCGAGGACTGCAGGGGCTCGGATAATGTCACGCAGCTGCACGAAAGCAATTTGCAGCTTAATCTCGCGCTTTTCTGTTGCTTTTAATCAACAACTGGAAGGCAGTGTATCTATTCCCGCCGCGGGAGCAGGCCTTGGAAATGGCAGGACACAGCTGTAAATCCTGTCTGTGACATTGGACAAGTCCCTTTATCTTCCTGTGCCTTAGGGCAGGGGGGCTCAACTCCAGTCTTCAAACCCCCCCCCCCCCCCAACAGATAGGGTTACGAGGTGGCTTCTCTGAAAATACTGTACTCAATGGTGAAAGGTGCGTCACGTCACTATGTCCAGGGAGGAAAATACATGTTCAGTATTACAGCACCTCTCCTTTTTTACTGGACAGAGTGTCCAAATACAGGACAGTCCAGTTCAATACCGAACACCTGGCAACTCTACCAAAAGGTCAGGTTTTCAGGATATCCCAGCATCCAGCACAGGTGGCTCAATCAGGGACTCAGACAGAGCCTCTGATTGAGCCACCTATGCTGGGATAATCAGAGTCTCGGTCTTTGACTGAGCCATCTGTGCTGAAGCAGGGACTGATTGAGACACCTGTGCTGCAGCTGGGGTATCCTGAAAACCTGGCCTGTTGGGGGGTCTTGAGGGCTGGAGTTAAGCCCCCCTGCCTTAGGCAACAAACCATAGGCATCAAACTCTCATGGCGTTTCAATTCTGGACATGTCAGAGCTATACACCAGTGATGTATTATTTGTATTACTCACTGCTAGTCTCTTATATACAGCAGCTGGGATTCCAGCTTCTGCCCATCAGCAACACACAAATTATCATGGCTTCCCAAGTAAGACAGTTCACATAAAGCAGGCCTTTCAAAATGTACAGGCAGGGGGAGACGAGAAATGAGGAGGGAGTAGAATAAAAAGAGATGTATAATACTCAGGACGAAACTACACTTAGGCTTGTTTTTGTTTAGAACAGTGATTCCTAATGGGGGTTGCGTGAGGTTCACCCATAAATGAGTGCTGGCAGCTCTCAGGCACAATAGCGGGGTCCTGAGGATATGTGGTGACTGCGCACTTAGTAAGACCCCAAACTGCACCTTAACGTGGGGGGTATCGCTGTCACTTACAGCAGGAGCTTCAAAAGTTGTTCCCCGCAGTGCTTTGCATCCACAGCAGCAAGGCATTGTGGGGCGTGACTTTGGAAGCTCCCACAGTGTGGGCAGGCAGCATGGGGGGTATAGCTGTCACTCACTGCGGGAGCTTCCAAAGTTTGGGGGATTATTAAGCGTGTGTTCCCCCCCATGAGCTCAGGACACTATACTGCCTGGGATCGGTCGCACAGTGTTAACGATAGTCTGAGGAGTCGCCAATAACAGTTATTAATTAGGGGTTCGGGGCACAAATATTTTCTAGCAGGGGGAGCAGGGTGTAATAAAGGCGGGGAACCTCTGGTTTAGAAGAAAGGACCATGCATACCAAATATGTAATGCTGGCTGATAATTGTCATAATCGTCATATTCAGTGTGTTTTTGGTCACATTAAACGTGAATTTACACACTCTGGAATTTGATAGGTGGGTAGCCAATGGATTCTTCAAAGTTAATTGAATTTTCACATTTTTGGATATACCTGTATACAGCCATAAAAAACGGTGCTGTCCAAACATTCGGCCCAATTTTGTTCCCCAGCACAAATCACTTAAAAAAACCCAACAAAAAACAGTTACACAGAAATTAAGATCTAAGGCTGCGCTTAGAGTGACAGCGACGCCATGTCGCGGAAAAACAAATGCCTTGCCGCCGTCGTGTGTGCTTATAGTAAGTGCGACGCGACGGATTGGTCGCGATCGCTGGAAGTCATCTCTATTTGATATTTTTTATTTTCCAGCGACCGTCGCCGGCACTATAAGCGCAGCCTAAGAGTGATGGGGTATTTTTTTTATGATGAAGCTGTATGCATTAGCTCGCCGCCCAGCCCCCCCCCCCGCCCCCCTTTCTCTCCCGGTAACACCCCACATCAATGCATCAGTTTGTTAAAATTCATTTTTTCCCATCGTTCTGTGCAACACGTCACACGTCTGAATGTTTTACAGCCGACACGTGAACTCGTTTCTTCTGTCTTCCACCTTTTACACGCTGTCTTCGACTGAGCCACTGATTAAGCCACCTGTGCTGAAGCTGGGATATCCTGCAAACCTGATCTGTTGGTGGCCCCTGAGGACTGGAGTTGGCCACCCCTGACCTACGGCCGCCTCTGGTCTTCCAGACATCTTGTCCTAGACAGTAATTGATCATGAGACATTTTAGAGGGAGATAAATGAGCTGAGTCCCCAGACACCGCCATGCTCCATATACCTGGAAGTTGTTAACTGATTCTGTTGACGTTCTGGAAAGACCGAACCATGGAAAAGAAGAAGCAATAACATATCCGTTGCAGGCAGAGCTGCATCTATTACTCGGCTTGTGAAAAATTCATTATGCATGATGTAAACCCAAGCAGAAGCCTTCAATTTCCTCATTAGCAGGAAAGTTCATGGTTTAAAGACAGCGTGTGCAGTGATAATAACTCTGATGTGAAGGGAGCTGGTGAGCGCCGTTATTTACCTGTTTGATATGCGCAGAAAGAAGGGACAGATTCGTTACTGGTATAGACGTTTCACATTCTGCCAATTCTACCAATCTGTCCCCACATTCATTCCTGTTACTGTAACCATACTTATCCACTGATGCTTCGCCTTTGTGATGGGCACCAATCTTTGCGTTGAAATCTCCCATAATGTTTTTGAGATGACAATTTCCTTGGTTGTTAAGTTGGTTGATTTCATGCTTTTGTTTAACCTCCGCTGATTCTTGGCACCCTCTGCGTTCTTCCTGTACGCTGTCAAGCCCAGGGACATTCAAGCCTCCTAAGCATGAGGGTCATTGCTTTTTGGTGTGGTCTATATTTGGGGTTTGAGGCCCACCAGCACACAAGTATGTATGTATACACGTGTATATCTATCATATCTGTATATATATATCATATATATATATACATAGATATACATATCTAAGATCTCGAGAGAGATATTTCTCTCTGTATGTGTGTATGTATGTATATATCGAGAGAGATCTATATCTCTCTCTATATCTATATATCATCATCTATCAGTCACCCAGGTTTACATTTGAATTTTCAGATATACATTCATACGTTGCAGAGTCCAGCAGATATATTATTGGGTTGTGTGCCCAAGGCACAAATGTAATTATTTGGAGAAGGGAATTCACAATGTTGATATACTTTTCTGGTTACCTCTTCGTAAGCTGCAGGTTGGTAATATTTCCTCCTAACACCGGAAGTTTCATGTGTTTTTGTTGTAATTATTCTGTGTGAGCTGAATGTTCCAGTTTATAAATGATAGAATCATCATTTGTTTTTCAAACCCTGGGCTGATTTCGCCAGGTTTATAATTGGCCAAGGTAACAACTAGGCTGGGACCTGGGCAGAGCTAGGAAGGGGATAGCGGCCGACGTCTGATCCATCATATTAAATCATTGTAACTGGTGCCTATTTAAAATGCCATTGTCTTCTTACGTGAGAAAATGTAGGATGGCTTTACAGCTTATTAAAGTAGAGTGAGTCTTCCTCAGTGTCACTGTTGGCCTTCGTGTAAGGGGTCTCACTCTTTCAAGTCTGGCTTTTTCCATTCAGATGTTATTTCTTTGGTCCCGCTGAAATCTCTTTGTTCTTGGACGTCAGGAGCCACTGTACATAATTCCTTTGTTCAACTCTCCAGGCTTGACTGTCTCAGGCACAAGACGAATGTGTTTGTTAGAGACTTACATGAGCCGGGAACCGATATAGATTGGATCATGGCATCTGGATGTTTGATGTCCACATTATTGATTTATTGATGTCTTTTTGCTACTTCATTAGAAAGGCTGCCCCCGGGAGAACGCCCAAATCATTCCACCAAATGTAAATATAGTAGCAGTGCTTATTCCTAGGGCAAACGGGCCCTACTCCTGTGATGTGTTGTCTTATCAAGGTAACAAGTGGTTCTATAATAATAATAGGCCTGTGACACCTCTCTGGCAGTGAAAGCATTAAGCACACGGCCCAGATCGCTTTAGTGCATCTGTAGGTTTCTGCTATGCGTTGTGAATAAAGATTACAAGGCGATACACGTATACTCTGGCTGAGATCAGGAGAGCGGAGGAAGGCACTTGTTGGGTGCGGATAATTGGAAGAAGCATTCCCAGTCTGGCCTCCCATTCCATGAGAGAACACTGTCAACAGCTCAGCCACCGCTGGGACGAGCGGCTTCATTCACTTGGGCTGGATGGAAAAACGCTGCGGCCTGCAAATTAACAGGGCTGCACAATGCAGCGCTTCTGCAATTACACGCAGCCACGCAGTAATTGTGTCCTGTACAGAGAAATCAATACGATTACCGATCCCCAGTGTCTGCTTCCTCATAGATTCCTGGTGTACTCGGATGTAGCGGGCGTCCTTGTTCCCTCTGGTGGGAAAATTTGGGATATATTGTGATACTCTATGGCAGGCCTGCACAGCTCCAGTCCTCGAGGGCCGCAAACAGGCCAGGTTTTCAGAATATGCCTACTAACTTAGTCATACTGAGCCACTAATTGAGGATTACAGATGGGAAAAAGCAGGCACCAAATACACAGGATCAAAAAATAAAGGAAATCCAAAAGGAGCGTGTGCCCATTAAAAACATATTTAATGGATTCTTACAATAAAAATAACAGCAGCATTACGGGGTACAGAGCCCCCCACCAACGCGTTTCGAGCGCAAGCTCTTTTTCAAGGTGACTAAAGGTACTCACCTAGCCGTTTTTGTAGTCCCCAGAAGCGCGCCAAAATCCATCAGCCATTCACTTCCTGAAACACTCAGGAGCGACGTCGACGTGATGTCAGCGCGCGACAGGGGGAATGCAAAAAAATACAAAACATACAAACTTTATTGACAATTGAACAATAGACATTTGTAATGTTAAAAATACCAGCAGAAGTACCAGGTATGCCTTCCCATAGTGGAAAACCACTACAGTAAGAAAAATAACAAACAAATTAAAAAGAAATATTTGAAAAACTGTGAATATTCCTATTAAAAACAAAAGAATGACATACCTAACAAACGGATAGACTAATTAATAATCAGATAAGTGCATGTATACACACCAAAGTGTAGATAAGGTTGTATGATAAATGCACATGAAAAAACGTTTTTATTCATTTGAATAACGAAAAAGTAGTTTAATGTGATGTATTTGGAAGTGACTGTAATATGGTCAATATCAAAGTAGTTGTTCAAAAAATAAATAATAAACCATTATAGTATTTTGTCCCATAGGATAACACTCAAAAAAAATATATATATCTAAGTAGATAACATAGTAGACCATAATAAGGGATGATTACCTATAACATAGTTGTAAACCTATTAATATACTCAAACAGTCTATACCACAGAAAAATTGTAACTTCATTGAGTACAGATGTGCAAGAATTACGGGAAAATTTCCTTCAGACTTCGAAAAAGATGTATCCCATCAAATATTACATAAATCAATCATAATTCACAAGTGTATAACATTTCACAAAAATAAGTCAATGTAGAAAAGGTGTCAAGTCCCAATCAGAGTTCAGGCCACAGGGAATTCTAGTTTTTAATGTAAATATCCAATAAAGCTCACGCTTATCTAGGAGTTCAACCCTGTTGCCACCTCTGATTGGCATTGGCACCTGCTCTATCCCCATATAGGTGAACGCATCAATACTACCCATTCTACAATTCGTAAAGTGTTGTGACACTGGGTGAATGAGATCTCCTTTTTTGATGAGTCTCGTATGTTCCCTGATGCGTACCTTCAGGGCACGGGTAGTGCGTACCTTCAGGGCACGGGTAGTACGGCCCACGTATTGTTTACCACATCCGCAATTCAAGATATAAATTACGAATGTGGTATCACAATTGATGAAGGACGCAACAGGGAATTCACAACCAGTGACAAACGACCTAAATGATGGACTGGGTAGCATGTATTTACATGAGATGCATTTAAGACATTTGAAGCTTCCTTTGGGTAACCGTCTGGAATCATTTGATTTACTAGAAAAAAGGCTAAGGGAGACTGAATTAGCAATAGTTCTGGCCTTCTTAAACACAAACTGGGGACCTTCCGCAAAAACACACGTTTCAGGAGAGGATCTCCTGAAAGTATGTCCCAGTGTTTTTTAATAACATGTTTAATCTGACCTATTTGAGTGTTGTATTGTGTAATAAATAAGGGTTGATTGATGGCCCTCATACTATGGTTTGGAGGCGTATTTCTTTGTTTTTGTAGTATTCCTTCTCTGGTAATTTTGTTTACTTCTTCCAAAGAATTCATCAAATCTGTAGATGAGTAACCTCTATCTTTGAACCTTAAAAGGAGTTAATTTGACTGTTTAATGAAATCTTCATTATTGGAACAGATCCTTTTAAGTCTAATTAATTGTCCCTTTGGTATGTTTTTCAAAAGGGATTTGGGATGGCAGCTGTCAGCTCTAAGAAAAGTGTTCCGTGAATTTGGTTTTCTATATATATCTGAACTAATAAGCATATTAATGTCTATAAATAATTATAATACGTCCTGATAATGTATGTGATGAAAATTATACGTGTAAGTGAAGTGTAAGTTAAATTTATTATTATTGAGATAATCAATAAATAACAAAAGTGAATCTACATCCCCGTGCCAAATAAAAATGAGATCATCTATATAACGCTTATAAAAAGTGATGAATTGTCGAAAGGGGTTTCTATCGCCAAACACGTGGTCCGACTCCCACAAACCTAAAAATAGGTTTGCATAGGAGGGGGCAAAACTTGTGCCCATTGCGGTACCACGTGTTTGGAGGTAGAAAACTCCATCAAACATAAAGTAATTGTGTGTAAGGAGAAAGTGAATACAGTCTAAAATAAAAGTGCTTTGAACAAGTGATAAAGTGGAGTGCTCAAGAAAATGTCTGACAGCTGCCATCCCCTGTTGGTGGTCAATGATCGTATATAGGGATGTAATGTCCATCGTAACCCATATAAAACCATTCTGCCACGTAACAGTATCCAACTGTTCCAGAAGGTCAGTACTGTCTCTTATGTAGGAGGGAAGTCATCTTACAAAACTTTGTAGGTAATAATCTACATATCTGGAGACACCATCTCCCAAAGATCCAATACTAGAGACTATTGGCCTCCCAGGTGGGGAGACCAATGTCTTATGGATCTTTGGGAGATGGTGAAAAATGGGGATTGTGGGGTAAGGTTTGAATAGGAATTCCAAATCTTTATGATCTAAAACCCCTAGATGAGAGCCATCATCCAAGAGTGATCTAAATTGTTTGATAAAAAGTGGAGTGGGATTACTTTTAAGTACAGAATACGAAACCTTGTCATTCAATTGACGTAAGGCCTCATTTTGGTATTGGATCCTACTCTGGACTACAACAGCCCCCCCCTTTATCAGCCCCTTTGATAACCAGGGAATCATTTCTCTTAAGGGATAACAAAGCCTCTCTTTCTGGATGAGAGAGATTACGGAATCTACTCCGCAGGGGCGACACCTCAAAGGTGTATCCCCTGGAGAGTAGAGCCAAATCCCTCTCTACCAATTTCTCAAACGTGGTCAAAAAAATGTCCCTTCATATGTGAGGGAAAAAATGAAGATTTGTTTTTTTAAGGCCAGAACTAATGCTAGAATTCCCTGTGGCCGGAACTCTGATTGGGACTTGACATCTTTTCTACATTGACTTATTTTTGTGAAATGTTATTTTTGTGAAATGTTATACACTTGTGAATTATGATTGATTTATGTAATATTTGATGGGATACATCTTTTTCGAAGTCTGAAGGAAATTTTCCCGTAATTCTTGCACATCTGTACTCAATGAAGTTACAATTTTTCTGTGGTATAGACTGTTTGAGTATATTAATAGGTTTACAACTATGTTATAGGTAATCATCCCTTATTATGGTCTACTATGTTATCTACTTAGATATATATATTTTTTTGAGTGTTATCCTATAGGACAAAATACTATAATGGTTTATTATTTATTTTTTGAACAACTACTGTACTTTGATATTGACCATATTACAGTCACTTCCAAATACATCACATTACACTACAGGTATACCCCGGTTTAAGTACACTCACTTTAAGTACACTCGCGAGTAAGTACATCTCGCTCAATAGGCAAACGGCAGCTCACGCATGCGCCAGTCAGCACATCCTGAACAGCAACACCGGCTCCCTACCTGTAACGAAGCTGTGCGCAAGCGGGGAGACTATAGAGCCTGTTACAAATGCCTTTTTTACATCAGTTCTGCACGTATATGACGATTGCAGTACAGTACATGCATCGATAAGTGGAGAAAAGGTAGTGCTTCACTTTAAGTACATTTTCGCTTTACATACATGCTCCGGTCCCATTACGTACGTTAATGTGGGGTATGCCTGTACTTTTTCATTATTCAAATGGATAAAAACGTTTTTTTCATGTGCATTTATCATACAACCTTATCTACACTTTGGTGTGTATACATGCACTTATCTGATTATTAATTAGTCTATCCGTTTATTAGGTATGTCATTCTTTTGTTTTTAATAGGAATATTCACAGTTTTTCAAATATTTCTTTTTAATTTGTTTGCTATTTTTCTTACTGTAGTGGTTTTCCACTATGGGAAGGCATACCTGGTACTTCTGCTGGTATTTTTAACATTACGAATGTCTATTGTTCAATTGTCAATAAAGTTTGTATGTTTTGTATTTTTTTGCATTCCCCCTGTCGCGCGCTGACGTCATCACGCCGACGTCGCTCCTGAGAGTTTCAGGAAGTGAATGGCTGATGGATTTTGGCGCGCTTCTGGGGACTACAAAAACGGCTAGGTGAGTACCTTTAGTCACCTTGAAAAAGAGCTTGCGCTCGAAACGCGTTGGTGGGGGGCTCTGTACCCCGTAATGCTGCTGTTATTTTTTTTGTAAGAATCCATTAAATATGTTTTTAATGGGCACACGCTCCTTTTGGATTTCCTTTATTTTTTGATCCTGTGTATTTGGTGCCTGCTTTTTCCCATCTGCAATCCTTGATAGCACACTGAAAAAACGGAAGCACACCCCCCTTCTGTGGATGAAAACAGAACAACCTGGATGACAAGTCTACTCAGAGTGAGTTATTTTCTTATCTGGACATTCTCCATTCCGATATATTATGCTGGATCACTTCATTGTGAGGTCCCTTACTACAGTGCTTGTGGGGATCCTAGTCCACTACTCGGTTATATTTGGAGTTGTTATTTGTTCTATTGTCCGGGGTATATCCCTTATTCTTCCACTGGGGAGTATATATCACAGGATTCTTCAATCAAGTATTTTTTGATCTTAAACTTATAGGTTTTTTTCTGAGCACCACACATTTGCTTTGCTTTTGAGCCACTAATTGAGCCAGCTGTGCTGAAGAAGGGATATCCTGAAAACCTGGCCTGTTTGCAGCCCTCGAGGACTGGAGTTATGCAGGCCTGCTGAAAATAGTGGCATTGGCCTAAGGAAACCCGGTGATATTCTGAGTTATAACAGGACGTGTTACCGGGGGGGGGGGGGGGGACACAGTCGCAAAAGTCCGTCCCTTTTCCAGCCTTCTGGAAAGATCTGTATCTTGCACTCAGCATCTTGTGATATCCGGTCATTTTATTGTTCCTGCTGGACAAAATTGGGGGGGGGGGGGGGGATGGGGCCGCCCGACAGCGGGGGGATAAAGGCTTCAGGATGGAAACTGGAGTGTAGAGATACTCTATATATTGGGTGACCAGATTTTGAAAATGAAAAACCGGGACATTTTTTTTTTTTACATAACAGTTTATTTATTGTAGTACACTTATACTTTACTACCATTAGTAGTAGTTCTAAAGCCGCAATCCCGGATGGGATCTTACCTGATCCGCAGTCCCTCAAGGTACTATACTGGAGGGGAGGTGTTCCCTACCTGTCTTCCGATGTCTCCCGCGTGAAACTTGAGTCAGATCTGGAAGAAAGAAGTGTAGGTTACTTCGGTGTAGGTATACGGCAGTTAAGATAAGACAGGGAGGGTGAGAGAGACAGAGAGAGAGACGGTGAGAGAGACTGAGAGAGAGAGGGTGAGAGAGACAGAGAGAGAGGGTGAGAGAGACAGAGAAAGGGTGAGAGAGACAGAGAAAGGGTGAGAGAGACAGAGAGAGAGGGTGAGAGAGACAGAGAGAGGGTGAGAGAGACAGAGAGAGGGTGAGAGAGACAGAGAGAGGGTGAGAGAGACAGAGAGAGGGTGAGAGAGACAGAGGCAGAGGTTGAGAGAGACAGAGGTTGAGAGAGACAGAGGTGTGAGAGAGACAGAGGGTGAGAGAGACAGAGGGTGAGAGAGACAGAGGGTGAGAGAGACAGAGGGTGAGAGAGACAGAGGGTGAGAGAGACAGAGGGTGAGAGAGACAGAGGGTGAGAGAGACAGAGGGTGAGAGAGACAGAGGGTGAGAGAGACACAGAGGGTGAGAGAGACAGAGGGTGAGAGAGACAGAGGGTGAGAGAGACAGAGGGTGAGAGAGACAGAGGGTGAGAGAGACAGAGGGTGAGAGAGACAGAGGGTGAGAGAGACAGAGGGTGAGAGAGACAGAGGGTGAGAGAGACAGAGGGTGAGAGAGACAGAGGGTGAGAGAGACAGAGGGTGAGAGAGACAGAGGGTGAGAGAGACAGAGAGAGAGAGGGTGAGAGACAGAGAGAGGTGAGAGATACAGAGAGAGAGAGGGTGAGAGAGACAGGGTGAGAGAGACAGAGAGGGTGAGAGAGACAGAGAGGGCGAGAGAGACAGAGAGGGCGAGAGACAGAGAGAGGGTGAGATATACAGAGAGAGAGGGGGTGAGAGAGACAGACAGAGAGAGACAGAGAGGGTGAGAGAGACAGAGAGGGCGAGAGAGACAGAGAGGGCGAGAGAGAAGAGAGGAGAGACAGAGCGAGAGACAGAGAGGGCGAGAGAGACAGAGAGGGCGAGAGAGACAGAGAGGGCGAGAGAGACAGAGAGGGCGAGAGAGACAGAGAGGGCGAGAGAGACAGAGAGGGCGAGAGAGACAGAGAGGCGAGAGAGACAGAGAGGGCGAGAGAGACAGAGAGGGCGAGAGAGACAGAGAGGGCGAGAGAGACAGAGAGGGCGAGAGAGACAGAGAGGGCGAGAGAGACAGAGAGGGCGAGAGAGACAGAGAGGGCGAGAGAGACAGAGAGGGCGA
>NC_134501.1:22665687-22750687 GCF_040206685.1 Ascaphus truei | reverse complement strand
CCCTTCCATCCATTCCCACATGCCGGGCCTTGGTGAAGGATGATGCCGGGGGGCGGGGCTTAATGCTGGGACGCAGGGGATTGGCCAACAAGGTAGGAAACTGCCGGGGGGGGGGGGCAAAATACTTACCAGCCGGGCTGCTGCAGTCTCCTCCTCCGCGCTGTCGCAGACTCGCGCACAGCAAACAGCGCACCGCAGCTAAGTACTAGCGCACCGCCGGCGACGCGAAAAAAAAAAGGGGACACATGGAGGAAAAACCGGGACATTTCCGGTACACAGAGGAAACCGGGACAGCTCTCGAAAAACCGGGACTGTCCCGGCAAAAGGGGGACGGGTGGTCACCCTATCTATATAATCATCCACTGCAACATTTATTTACAGTGCAGCTGTAGAATATGATTTATATATTTTCTGCTTGAAATAAAATCCAGCGTTAGAGGAGGGAGCACGTGTGGGTTTTCCTAGCAGAGGCGTGTGTGTGTGTGGCTTGGCCGTGTCGGTTTGTGGACACGGAGCAGGACAGAGAGACCCCTGTGACTCGTGGCGGATCGTACATCTGTAGCAGCACACAGGAGCTTTAAGCTGTGGGACCATTTCCAAGTTTGCTAATGCGGGTTCCCCGGCTGCTGCCAGCTTTCTGTAAAGTATATAACCCAGAGATAGCAGGGGGGGGGGGAGGGGAAAGATTTCTGAACTGCTCCGAGCAGGGGGGTGGGGGGGGATGGTGTAACGTGAAACTCAGCCAGAGCACACGGGTGGCGTCCGTGCCAACACGAAGCAGAATGCTCTCTTTTCACCAGGATAATGGGCGCTTCAGAGGTGCGCTGCTTACGGTATTAATAGGGTTACTTAGCATCATTTATATAGCAGATAATCTCCTCATCCTCCTGCATGCGCGGTAACCCTCTTATTCCATCTGCCGGGATTTGGGACGGTAAACTACTTTCCTGCTATAAGAAGGACCCCTCACGCCCCCCTGCAAGTTGTGCATGTGCTAATGTCCCAGCACCTTAACCCCTGCTCTGTCAGACAGCACCTTATAAGTTCTTGGGACCCACAACGTATTCTGAACAATAGTACTTGGCACTACAGGGGCATCAATCCTTTACGGCAGAAGGGACCATTGGGTTAAGAGATATATAAGCTACTAGCTGAGAGACCTGGCGTTGCCCGTCATGTAAATCCGTAATAGGTAGTATTAGTTATAAATAGGGGAACTATAGGTTGACTATTTGGTACAAATGTTGTATAATAATGTGGAGGGGGAGCAGGAAGGCTGTGGCGTGGGGGGGCGTGAGGTTCGGGAAGGCTGTGGGGGGCGGGAAGGCAGGGGTGGGGGGCGGAAAGGCAGAGGCGTGGGGGGCTGGAAGGCTGTGGGGGGCGGGAAGGCAGGAGGTGGCGGTGGGAAGGCAGGCTCGTTAGGCAGGGGGGCTGAGCGATGTCGGGCGGCTGGTGGGAGAGATGCGGGAGGCTGCGGGTTTTTTTGCCATGGGGGGGGGCTGAGTGATGTCGGGCGTCGGGTGGGATAGATGTGGGAGGCTGTGGGGTTTTTTGCCGGGGGGGGGGGGGGCTGAGTGATGTCGGACGGCGGGTTGGGGAGGGGGGGCTGAGCGATGTGGTGCGGCGGGCGGGAGAGAGGCGGTAGCCAGCGGGTGTGGGGTGTGAGGGGTTTGGCTGAGGCGCGCCGGGGTAGTTTGGGTGAGGGGGTGGCGGGTGGATGTGAGGCGGCTTTGGCTGAGGCAGGTCAGGACTCTATGGGTGCATGGCGTGTGGCTCTCACGCGGTGTGAGGAGGGTGATGAGAGCCGTGGGGGGGCGGGACACACGGGGGGGGGGGGCGCGGGACACACGGGCCAAGAAGAGCCGTGGGAGGCCGGGCGGACCGATGGACCGACGGACCAATCAAATTGTCTACAGGGACGCACAAACAACACTTTCAGTTTCATATATATATATATATATATATATATATATATATATATATATATAGATGCAGCAAGCATAAGCTTATAGGGGGCCATTTCAAAATGGATTTGAACAAAAGGTGGCACTGTGTGCTCATTTGCATGTCATTTCCCAGAATCCCTTGCAGTGGAAGCACTGTATGCTGGGTGATAATGGTGAAAGGCAGGGTTGCAGACCTGTCTAAGACATGCAAATGAGCACACAGTAATATTTCCATTTGCTGTATGTGTGTTTATATATATATATATATACGCACACACACACATATATACACGCATGTACACGCAGCTGCTTACAGCATGAGTCAGTCGTTCTAATATTACTTAACATTAGATATTAATTAACTGATATCTAATATTAAAATCTCATGGCATTTAGCAGGCGGGAACATTTTCTATGGATGAGATGTGAGCTTGTAATCTAAGCCTTTGTCTGAGTTCTGAAAGAGTGTGTGTAATTTGGGAGACCCACTGAAGGATCACGGCTTCCCAGTCCCGTTACTCTGCTAGCCCCTCTGGAGATGAAGCAAAGTCGCGAGCTGGTAATACATGGCGTATAACGACTATATTATTATATAGATGATATGTTATTATTTTCCTCCAAAATTGAAATGCTGTTTTAAGCAACGTTTAGAAATGGCACAAAGAGCTACAGTGTGTTGGATAAGTGCAGCGTGTTCAGGTTTGCACAGCCAAACACAGACCAGAGTCAGCCGCCGTGTAAGAGAGTCTGTAACGGAGTCTGTGGGGTCACCCTGGGAAAGAGGCTTTCATTCTAATCTGAGACGTTCTAACCATCCGATATAATTTAGAAGCAGCGGTCAGGGTGGGAGCCCCTAATTGTAGCACTGGTTTGCTGTAACCGTGCAGCAGTGCTGAGTATAGCAGTGGGCCTCAATAAGTATACAGTGAAGACATTCCTCTGGGTTTTGTAAGTTACATTTAGACACATAATTTAGCACAATTCGAAAGACTGCTCTGAACCCGAGTACTCGGAGGGGCTTCTGTCTCTAACTTTCTGTCTGCAGTAAAATAAGGGACACTGGTAGAATCTGAGTCTGTTACTGGATGTGATTGGCCACTGCTTCAGCAATCTGGATATTAGATTCTATTTTGGCTGCCCTTGTGTAAAAATGTAATTATGATTATTAATTAAGTTACTGAAGTCACGAAACCATAATGCAAAATGTATTGATCACTTCACCATTCACAAACGCTTGGGGAGGCTAGTTCAACGGGTATTCTCCAAACTCTGGAGAGGGTGTTCTCTTCATGTAGGCAACAAGGGTTGAAGTGTCACTGCTGCAACCCATGTGTTGTGATAATGTAATGGTACATGCCACCTCCAGAACTCACACTCCAAGAATTTGCTCCTCCGAGAAAGGCAAACACAAGATTGTGTGGCTGGAAATCTCATTTGTGGCAGCAAAAAGGATTGTCTGAGTTGTATTTGATTCTTATAAATCTCACGATGCATGAGTCCCGCTCCTTGTTTCCCTCACCTCCACGAGCCACGGGGGGAATCAGACAGATTGCATCACTTGACACAATAGTTAAAAGCCAAAGTGATCAATATGTGACTGTCCCAGGGGAAGGGAATGACACCATCAGAATTCAGATGAGAAGCAAGTTTTTAATGATCGGCACTTGACATGGTAACATCTCTGGGCAGTGGCACAAAAAAAGCATTCCGGCAAAGAAGTGATGGGGAGAGATGGTAAGAAAGCCCATTGCATTTTAGCTTAATCATCTGAGTACATCAGAACTACATTTATTATTTTATTAAATGCCGAGCACCTAGAAAAAACTGGAAAAGCAAAAATACCTATCCAATAAAGCAACGATTGTAGAAATAATTCTAGCAAGTGTGATGCAAAATATATATTTTATTTAATATATAAAAAATAGCAGGAATTTGTCATCGATTTTAGCTGTACCCGACTTGGTCTGTCATGGAACATGCAAAGGTAGTCGTCCCACAATGACCATACACGTAGTCTGCTTGTTAGGTCGGACTTGTGGTCTTCCACACTTAGAGAAAAATCTCAAAACAAAAAACAGACAAACTTGGTTTCTAGATACACCGCACCCAATGCACGCTCACACGGCACCCAATGCACGCTCACACGGCACCCAATGCACGCTCACACGGCACCCAATGCGCACACAGCACCCAATGCACGCTCACACGGCACCCAATGCACGCTCACACGGCACCCAATGCACACTCACACGGCACCCAATGCACGCTCACACGGCACCCAATGCACGCTCACACGGCACCCAATGCACACTCACACGGCACCCAATGCACGCTCTCACGGCACCCAATGCACGCTCACACGGCACCCAATGCACGCTCACACGGCACCCAATGCACGCTCACACGGCACCCAATGCGCACACAGCACCCAATGCACGCTCACACGGCACCCAATGCACGCTCACACGGCACCCAATGCACACTCACACGGCACCCAATGCACGCTCACACGGCACCCAATGCACGCTCTCACGGCACCCAATGCACGCTCACACGGCACCCAATGCACGCTCACACGGCACCCAATGCACGCTCACACGGCACCCAATGCGCACACAGCACCCAATGCACGCTCACACGGCACCCAATGCACGCTCACACGGCACCCAATGCACACTCACACGGCACCCAATGCACGCTCACACGGCACCCAATGCACGCTCTCACGGCACCCAATGCACGCTCACACGGCACCCAATGCACGCTCACACGGCACCCAATGCACGCTCACACGGCACCCAATGCGCACACGCCACCCAATGGTCACACAGCACCCAATAAGCGTGCACACGGCAACAATGCTCCAACAGCAACCAATGTGTGCGTACCCGGCACCCAATGCGCGCACAGCACCATGGACAGCCGGACACAGAAACATTCCAGGAATGAGGGAACACTGACAGTCTGGGGATGGATAGTGGGAGACAGAGGCAGTTATAGAAAATGAAAGTGCATAGAAATGTTATGTTGGTGGGGGCAGGAATTCAGCAAGCTGTCAGGTGTTGGCTACAGGTGTCTCATCTGCTCAAAGAGCTGTAAGAGGGATGCCAGACCTGTCCGATAGAGAGAGATCGCGCTGACCCATATCTATATCCAATGCATTGTGATCCATTTTAATATAAGTGTTCTTCATAGTGTGTGTGTGTGTGTGTGTGTGTGTGTGTGTGTGTGTATTATTACACCTGAAGCAGTGACATGAAGTCTGGAAAGCTTGTATATAAACTAAAAGTATGGTGAATGGTTGGTCCATTGAAAAGGATCACATCACAAACTGCACAGGACATATACAACGAGGCGGTGTGTTACCACTTAATGGGAGGCTGGTACTTCAGCAATTTACACATGGGGGACATTGATTGATTGTGAAGCTGGAAGGACCAATTAACAAAAATACCTCCTGCAGATCCTGGTATGACTGTAGGAGAATCGCCCTGCATGTTTCCCAGACCCTGAGCGCTTCTAAAACTCTTGAGTTTCCCTTTTGATGCAGACTAATCTGCTAACTTAAACATACCCTGAGCTTTAGGGTGTTTACTTAGAGTGAATAATTCTCTGTGCAGTGAGGATCTGACATTATCAAACACCTCATTAATTGGTTTGCTTTGGGTTTACACTGAGTATTTTTTAGCAGGGAGTTGGTTGCAGGCCTGGAGCATTTCAGATTAATAGATGGTTTTATACAGATGGGAGTCTTGTCAGTATCGAGGCAGAATGCTGCATTCATTTATGTCTGGAACTGGATGAAAGTGAGCGTGGCAGTCACAGAGATACACAGAAGCCCAACTGAGCATAGAAACCTGAGGATCCAGCAGGGAATGTATCCACAGACCCACCGCACTAACACAAGCACAGGGAGTGACAGGCTGCATACCTCTTGGCAGGTGCAGAATAACGGTCAATCAGCTCAGAGGAGGTGCTGGAGTAAGCAGGAGAGAGTCCTAATTGCACTGTAGCACTGTAGCAGCAGTCACCTACTCATGTATAAACGCTTTACAGTTGCAGTGAAGTGGAAGCACTCATCCACGTAACGCATTCTCTGCTATTTCCAGCATCTGTTTCATAATCCTGAGATATGGTCATTTGTTCTATGTGGGCTCGACCATCATAATGGTGAAGACCAATGAAGGTGTTCAGAGACAGGAGAGCATGGGGCAAACCACGTCTCCCACCTGTCACTCTGATTTGTTCCACCACTCGTGATGGATCAGTGGTACTGGATGTGTTGGGAAGACGAGTTGTATATTCCCGGTGTGTACACGCACTGTCATGGCTGCATCTTTTGCTGTGGCCCTGTGCTGGCTGTCACAAAGCTTGGTTATCCGTCATCAACGTTGTACAAAATGTATTTCTTGACCAGTATCTGACTGGGATCTTTTATTATTTGGATGAGCAGATGACGTGCAGTATTTGAAAGTCTAGACTATAAGGCCAAGTTTACTAAGCAGTCTTCTGCCATAAGGCACCTTTTGCACCATACAGCTGATTCAAATCCCTGGAATTGCCTGGCAGCACCGGACAGTGTCTTGTGGCAGAATACGGCTTAGTAAATATGGGTCCTAATCTCTTCACCTCTTTAGAGCCATCAACAACTAAAGAGTTAACAAAGATTTATTTTCCAAGCCTGGTTGGGACTACACCTGAGTCCGTACTCTGTGATACTAACGTGGTATCCACGTGTATTCTGCCTTCCACTGTCTGACAGATCAGACTGACCATTGTTAGCCCAATGGGGGAAGCGCAGGTATTCACTGTCTGTTTTTTCACATTTGTATGGCCAATCTTTTTACCAGCAGCATGCTCCTTACACGGAGAAGCGCGGTATATATATATATAATATAATATTATATTATATTATTTTTTGGTTTTACATTTTCTGTTGGGCCCAATCAAATCCCTAGCAGCACGCTTCCAGTGGGCACCACTATTAGGGTGTGATTAATGTATTTAGCCAATCCACCTGTAACTGCTTATAGAGCAGCTTGTGGGAGGTTAGTCCCTCCTTTTCTAGGTATATAATCCCAGTAAGGTCTCTGTAAATTCACTTTCCACTTTACTTGCATACATGTAAGTATCTTCACTGGTATATACCAGTTTATAACTGCACTAAGTTACATAAGCTTATTCTTAATCTATTAACCTCTTCAGGTCATATGTCACAGAACATTTGTACGCATTTAGCATAGGGCCCTGCTACTGAGACTTACCTTGGCGTTGGTTAGCAGGCTTGTCATGATTTGATCAAAGGATGTAACCAAAAGTCTCCTTTGTCTTACAGACTTAGGTTTAACTATGTATATTTATTTCCCCATTTATTGTTAGCCCAATGGGAGAAGCGCAGGGATTCACTTTCTGTTTTTTCACATTTGTATGGCCAATCTTTTCACCAGCAGCATGCTCCTTACACGGAGAAGCGTGGTGAATATATATATATATATATATATATATATATATATATATATATATATATATATAAAATTTACATTTATTTTACCCCCTGCTTTCAAATATCTATGTAGCCGTGAGATTTCATTTGACAGGCTACTGTATTACGCCGTTTTCGGTAGTAGATTTAGCTATATTCACAACATAAGAGCGCACACCCACCTCTATTCAGTTTTAATTGTTTTTAAGTTTGCATTTTATTTCTTCGCTTTATGTAAAACCTACGATACCCTACGTCTCCCCTGAAGCGCCGATCGCACGCGATACGGAAAGAACGGGCCATTGCCTTCCAGTACGGCGACGGGAACTCGGAGGGGATTGTGGGGCAGAGAAGGGTGGGGGAGAAGAGAGAGGGTGGGGGAGAAGAGAGAGATGGTCAGCAGGGCCCCCGACAGGGGGAAGAGAAAACTATCCAAGTCCATGGGATATACATTTTGGATTTAATTCTGGCATTTTGTATTTCTTCCCTGTTTCAACATTTTAATCTCTTGCGAGCCGCCAAGAGCGCGGGCTCCGGGCTATAACTACGCCCCCTGCCAAGGCAACTATTATATAAAATAAGTGACTGCACTGTGCAGACACTTGGATAACCATCTGTGGGCTTTACAGCTTGTCACACATCTGTAACACGTGCTCTTACAAATATCAGCGCTGTCCTGTCTGCTCTTCGCTTGTTGCGTTTCAGAACGCGACGTGTCTCTCCTCCGTGGTTTCAGCGTCTCGAGAAGGGATTCTCCACGTCTGCTCGTCGTATGGCAGACAAAGTGTTAAGTGCGGTCTAGTTTGGGACATCAGAAAAGGGGCGAATGATTGAAAGGAATCCTGGGTAAGGGGAGGTCACGGAGATAAATAAGGACTTTGAAATAGAAATCACAAGGAAATGAATTCAAGCAAAAAAAGCAATAATTACATTTCTTAAAGCCCAGGCAGGAAAAATACACCAGCAGAAGGTGCGTAACCCCAGAAGCGCAGCACTTACACAGAAAATAGAATTAGGAAGGGGGAAATGTTAGTACCAGCACAGCTATAAAGAAGAAATCCATCCTAATTGTGTTTTCTTTTTGTCACACCGGGGAGTAGTACAGCGCGATCGTGGCAAAACTTCTGAAAAGTACAAACCTGCTTACCGTAGAAACATGGTGAAAGTGCTCAGCACATATACATCTCCTGTCTGATACTCCCAGGACACACTTTCACTTAGGCCTTTGAGTCTCAACCACTTTAAATGTTAACACCAATTAACATATTTTAGTGAGACTGGGATGGAAGATTAGTTGCAGAAGAGAAGGTAGAAGTGACAGAGATAAGATATAATGCAGATAAAGATGAAATATGGTGCAGTGTTGGTTACAGGAGAGAGGTGAGATATAATGCAGATAGGGTTGAGATATGGTACAGTGTGGGGTACAGGAGAGAGGTGAGATATAATGCAGATAGGGTTGAGATATGGTACAGTGTGGGGTACAGGAGAGAGGTGAGATATAATGCAGATAGGGTTGAGATATGGTACAGTGTGGGGTACAGGAGAGAGGTGAGATATGATGCAGATAGAGGTGAGAGATGGTGCAGAGTTTGGGACAGAAGAGAGGTGAGATATGGTGCAGAAGAGAAGGTGGAAGCAACATAGGTAAGATATAATGCAGGTAGATAGAGATATGGTGCAGAAAGAGCGTGGGACAGATGAGAGGTTGGATATGGTGCAGAGTGAGGTACAGGAGAGAGGTATAATATGGTGTAGAAGCGAAAGGTGAGATGGCGCAAAGAGAGCGCGTGGAACACAGGAGAGAGGTGAGATATGGTGCAGAGAGAGAGAGAGCGCGTGGAACAAAGAAGAGAGATGAGATATGATGCAGAGAGAGCGTGTTAGAGAGGTGAGATATGGTGCAGAGAGCATGGGACGAGAGAGTGTGAGAGCGTGCGTGCGTGCAGAGTGGGATATGGTGCAGAGGGAGTAGGAGAGGTGTGCGATTATGGTACAGAGAGTGAGATGTGGGACAGAAAAGGGGTGGGATATGGTGCAGAGAGAGAGTGGAACAGAGGAGAGAGGCATGATGCTGCAGACGAGAAGTATTTAATTTTCAGGGTATAACATTGTTTTAAAATGCTGCTATGTTCTTTCTCCCTGTTGAATATATGAGGGTCTGTTTATTTGTTTTGAGTTTACAATCGCACCATAATTTATACCTTTGTAAGACGTACGTGTGTACGTGTGTACGTGTGTACGTGTGTACGTGTGTACGTGTCTTAGTTTTTGTTGTGTTTCACTTTGAGCTGGCAAAGCTCTTTTTTACAGCCATAGGACAAACACAAGTGTATACACTGCCCTCTCCCTTCCCATGAACACCTACTTTTCTTCACTCATACAAACTTTGTCCTCAACTCCTATTCATCACCTTCAACTCCCTTCTCCGCCCAACTACACCTGCACTCCCTTCTACCCGCATGACCCGACACCTCGTGACCTACTTTACAGACAAATAGAGAAGAAAGTGGTGGAGCACTGCAGAAAAAATGAAAGGGCTGGAGGCTGCTTGAAAATTAAAAAATGCTTTAATTTATGGCATTAGTAGACCGAGCTACAAAAACAGAGGGTAACTCTGACGCGTCAGAGTTACCCTCTGTTTTTGTAGCTCGGTCTACTAATGCCATAAATTAAAGCATTTTTTAATTTTCAAGCAGCCTCCAGCCCTTTCATTTTTTCTGCAGTGCTCCACCACTTTCTTCTCTATTTGGATTCATCTACTTGGAAGGAGGCACGCCACATCAGTCCAGGAAGGTTTCGTGAGTTACCTGTTTCTGCTATAGCAGTATCATTTATTCATGTTTTATCATGTCTCATGCCTATGGGTTGAGGGGTGCTGTCCCATAAGTGGGTGTGGGGTGTGCTCTCTTCAGTGAGGGTACATTTCACACACCTGCTGTGGTGTTCACATACCACTCTATATACCCTATTATATGGCAACTAAGTGAGCAATCAGTGCCTTATATACTGCAAAAGAAGCTAATACTTTTCCTGGACACCTATGCTATATAGCAACAATACTACAGAGACATTTGTAGCACCTACAGGGATTTATTTCCCATTCCTACTTTACAGACAAGATTGTCAATCAGACATGACATCTCATCATGTCAAGCTCTACACATAACGCCTACCTCCCTTCACACACTTAAATCTACTCTGAGCTCATTTTTCACTGTTCCTCTCATCACCTCGCCCTACATCCTGCCCCATTGATCCCATTCCCTCACATGTCCTCCGCACCCTCTCTGGTGCACTAAGCCCCATCCGAACTCACCTTTTAAACCGCTCACCTCCTGAACATTACCATCTTCTTTCACACAAACTCTCATAACGCCCATTCTAAAGGAAACCTCTGGACCCAGCCTCTATCCCTCTTCTCCCCTTTGTCTCCAAGCTACTTGAGCAACTTGTATACACCGGCCTGACTCACTTTCTCTCCTCTAACTCCCTGCTTGACTCTGCAATCTGGTTTTCATACTCATCACTCCACCAAGACAACACTAACAAAAGTGGCCATTGACTTTGTAACAGGGACTTATCCCTGTCTACATAAAAGCCTCTAGTGGTCTTAGAAATCCAGCAGAGAGCTGGTTAATTGCAGCTAGTCCATTAACCAGCTCCACCTGGGTAATGAGACATGGGTAAAAAAAAAAAAACCCTACTGGGAACAGACTTGGAGACTCCTTAGCACATTCACAACTGTGCTGACAGATGAGATAGTGTCTTGAGCACAAAGGCCGTGCTGAGATAAAGACACCTGCACACCACTGACCTGCAGGCCCACCTGCTTTGAGGTACCACTTGAGACTTTGGGGTGGTAGGCTGGTGAGGGGCTTTTCCTCCCAGTCTTGCAGATAGGGACTGGGGATGTAAGTTAGCCCTTACAACAGATAGGTGTTTTGTTTATTTTGTATAAATGTTTTGCCTTAAGTTGTTGTTTAAAGGGACAGGCTAAATAAAGCCATGTTTTAATTTCTCCAAAACGGTCTCCTTGCGTGTACGTCTGCATCTGCCTCTTACAGACCTACTCACAGCTAAAGCCAAGGGTCACTTCTCCCTACAAATTCTCCTGTGTCTCTCTGCTGCCTCCGACACTGTCTATTTCCCCCCCCCCTTCTCCTGAACATTCAAATTTAACTCCATTGGCCTCCGTGACGCAGCCTTCTCCTGGCTCACGTCCCACCTTTCCAACTGCTCCTTCATTGTTTTCCTCCTCTGGTGTCTCTTCCTGTTGGGGTCCCACAAGGCTCTGTCCTTGGCCCTTTGCTCTTCTCACTCTACACCTCTTCTCTTCGTGAACTTATACAATCTTTTGACTTTCAGTATCATCTATGTGCCGATGACACCCAAACCTCTCTTCTCCCCTCTCTCCTGTCCCGTGTCTCCAACTCTCTCTGCAATCTCCTGGATGTCTCACCGCTACCTGAAGCTTAACATGTCTAAAACAGAACTAACACGCTTTCCTCTTTCCACTGCCACATCTACACCCAAATTCTCCCTCACCACAACCTCAACACCTCCAGCCCGCTGTCTAGCGGGTCATCTTTGCCTCTACCCTCTCCTTTATTCCTCACATACAGTCCCTCATGAAGTCCTGCCATATCCACCTCGGAAATATCGCCAACTTACGCCTTTTTCTCACTCATGATGCAACTAAAATCCTAATCCTCTCACTCATCATGTCCCGCCTCGATTACTGCAACCTTCTCCTCGTTGGCATTCCCCTTGTCCGCCTGTCCCAACTCCAAGCCATCCAAAATGCTGCTGCCAGACACATCTACCTCACTCAACGATCCACTTCTACTTTTCCACTACGCATATCCCTACTGTCACGGGAGACCAGGTCTCTTAACACATTTTATATTTCTGGAATCAGTCAATAGGCAAAACAAGGCAGTGAAATAAAATGGGGTTTATTTCGATAAAACCTCGGAAATAAAGCAAAACACAAAATACAGAAATATACACTTACTGGGGTCTGGGGTATGAGATCTAGGCTTTCCTAGGTGCAGGGCACCCGCTTGCAAGGGCTTACCCTGATCGGAACCTTGTTCCGGACGTCCTGGACCGAGATTCTGCAGAAACTCCTGACCGGGACCTAGTCCTGATACTCCTGGAACTGTTTTCAGCAGGAACCCCTGACCGCGACATCTATGTTCTCAGGTGAGAGCTTGGTCCTCGCGTCTGACTTAGTCTCTCCAGGGCAGACTTCCCTAGCTTCAAAACGAAGCCGGTTTCTCTGTTATTTGGGACAGAGCAACTTTTGAAACCCCCGCCCTAGCTTCATCGACTCAAGCCACCAAATTGTCTGGTTCTCTGACTTGGGCTTTTCCTTACATACCCTCCACTGAGCTATGTTCAGTATGGAGGAAGGAGCGACCAATCAGAGCATGGGAATTCCTCCCCGCCAGCCAACAGAAACAGGCTCGTCTCTGGACTGATGTCAGAGGAGGAGGCGTGCCGAGCTGGCTCAAAAGGCCGGGTGAGCGGGAAATATGGTTTAGCCAATGGGAGAAGCGCCTACGAGCTGTCTCCCCCGGCTATCTCATTGCAACCTGCTGGGCAGGCTCCACCAAGTCTGGCAGATACAAAAGGTGTCCCCACAGGGTTCCCTTTGTTCTCCGCACCTGGCAATTCGCCCTTCCTCGCCCACCAAACGGTCTTCTCACCTCCTGGAGATCCTCTCCTCTTTGATCTACGGACTCTATACAGACATAACATACACTTTAATAAAGTATACACTTTGGGGACCCGTATACTTATAAGGGAAATGGATTTGGGATAATTGGGCTTGAAATCCAGGAGTCTGGGGGACCTTGGGTTGCCCCGGTGTAATTCATCCCACGTACCGGCAAATCATGCCTGCTCGCCAGGGAGAATTAAAGGACTACCGGTAACTTCGGCCCCCGAACTCCTGCAAACAAAATAATTGCATTTATACCCAAATATCCCCCCTAAAACTGACACACAAGAAATCTCACAGTTCTAGGGCCAAGGGAACAGGAAAAAGCAGGGGTCACTTTATTTTCCACATGTAGTATTCCTGGTCCCTGGCTTAAGGTGTTTATGTAGTTACCAGGGACCCCACGGTTTCAGGGGTAACCAGAGGGCTTAACCTTTATTGTGTAGCCTGGTTACCCCTGCCCGTCACACCTACACTGGCTTCCTGTATCCTCTAGAATCAAATGTTAAAACCCTAGTATTGACTTACAAAGTTCTCAATGACATTGCCCCCCCCCCCTTACATCTCAGCCTTTATCCCCAAATACATACCTTCAAGCCCCTCCCACCTGCCAGACTTCTCCCGTGCTGCCCCCCTCTCTCTGGAATTCCTTACCACGCACCCTCAGACTCTCCCCCAGCTTTCAGACATTTAAAAACTCCCGGAAAACTCACCCTTTCAAGGAAGCTTATCTGGGATACAGTACTCCTAACATCCAACACCCCTCTAACCCCATTGGGGCCAGCTGTGCGCCTGGACCAATCTCCACCCTATCCCCCAATCCACGTTAAAGCTGCAGTTCAGTCAATATCCTGCATGTGTTTTTTTTAATAAATCAGTTCTGTAGTAAGAAAAAATACTTTTAGCATTTTCTGTTTTAAAAAACAACAACTTTGAAAGACCAATTTTCTTGTATTCTATTTTAACAGCCATTTGCTAAGGCACTGCCCCTTCATGTCCTGTCACAAGCCCTGGCACACCCCTTTGTCAGCCCTGCCCTCCCTCTAGCACATGTCAGTGCAGGAGTGCTCATGAATATTCATGAGCTTCCACTGAGATACAGAAGCAGAAGGAAAACAGATCCCTTCTCTAATTATGTCACCAAATTTCGCCGATCAATACATGGAGAACGAATTGACCGGCAGCTATACAGTTCTTTAGGTAATTAGAGATTGCACACATGAAACTATTGAAGTAAAAAAAAACTGAACTGCAGCTTTAATGGCTTCAGCTGTCACACTGGGCCATACTCTAACCTGAGCCCCACCTTATCCTACAATGAGCAGCCACCTTAACTTCTTGTTTCAACATTGTCCCTCGTTCCCTATAGAGTGTACGCGCTCAGGATCAGGGCCCTCATTCCCTCCCTGTATCTGTTTGTGCATGTTCGTCCTCACCTGTAATATACATAACTTTGTACCCCATTGTACCGCGCTGTGGAATATTATTTATTTTATTTATTTATAAAATATTTTACCAGGAAGTAATACATTGAGAGTTACCGCTCGTTTTCAAGTATGTCCTGGGCACAGAGTAAAACAAATAATACATGGTTACAAGTACAGTTACATAAATGAACAGGGTATACATTATATACAAGACATTGCGTGCACAGTTAAAGAAAATATATATTATGAGCGTATGAAGCAGTTACAGACCAGGTTAAAATGTGAGACAGCCTTAGATTTGAAAGAACTTAAACTGGTGGTGGATGTGAGAGTCTCTGGTAGGTTGTTCCAGTTTTGGGGTGCACGGAAGGAGAAGGAGGAACGTCCGGATACTTTGTTGAGCCTTGGGACCATGAATAGTCTTTTGGAGTCAGATCTCAGGTGATAAGTGCTGCAGGTGGTAGGGGTGAGGAGCTTGTTCAGATAGCTGGGTAGCTTGCCCATGAAGAATTTAAAGGCAAGACAGGAAAGGTGAACTTTGCGCCTAGACTCTAGTGTTGACCAATCTAGTTCTTTGAGCATTTCGCAGTGATGTGTGTTGTAGTTGCATTGGAGAACAAAACGACAAATTGAATTGTAGAGGGTGTCAAGTTTGCTAAGGTGGGTTTGTGGAGCCGAGCCATATACTATGGGGCCTATGCAGTAAGTTGCGAGATGTGTCTGTCGCCAGCGCAATTAGATCTCCTTTTTTTGCCGGGTATTTGCCGCTAAATGCTGTAAATGGCGATTGTGAGTAAAATGGTGAGTTCCACATATTGCGCGAATACGGCGCAGCGCTTCGCGTTCATGCAGCAAGTGGCGGATGACGTAATGTATCGGTATGCCCTCCACTGCAATATGGGGTTAAGAATAATATAATTATTTTTAATCACACATCAAAAGTTTGACCTAAAATAATTTACCTGTAGTTGTGATCAATAGCCACTTATGCGCAGAAAGTTCCCTTAAAGTAGATTGGAGTTTCCATGCAAAGTGCCCAATCAGTACAAACACTTTAGTTAATCCCTGTGCAGAACCACTAAACAACACATGTAAGAAGTTCAGAATGACATGTAATACATGTCAAGCTGCGCTGGCAACAGCAACACTAGAATGCCACAGCAATTTCACTAGCAGCTGAAATGTTCGGTTCTCGGCTGGGTGTTGGTGCCTTCTTGGATTGGCGCAGCTTTTTGGCGCTTTTCTCGCTAAGAGTTTCTGCCGCGCACCGCCGAGATCTTACTCGGCATCTACTGCATTCAGCGTAGTGCTTAATATGGCGAAATAGCCATTCTCGCCACCCGCACGGCGCTTTATTTCCGGCAACAATAGCATGTGCCGTGTTTCACTTATCTCGCACACATACCGCCATCAACTGCATACCATATGGCAATCTCGCAATAAAAAAGGCGAATTCAGCCTTCTCGCAACTTACTGCATAGGCCCCTATGTCTCCATAGTCAAGAATTGGCATTAGCATCTGCTGTGCGATACGCTTTCTGACCAGGAGACTTAGGGAGGATTTGTTCCTGTAAAGTACCCCTAGTTTGGCATAGGTCTTGGTTGTCAGGGTATCAATGTGCATCCCGAATGTTAAGTGGGAGTCAAACCATAAGCCCAGGTATTTAAAATTAGTGACAGGTGTTAGGGTGGTGTTAGCGTTGGTTCTAATCAGGAGCTCAGTCACTGGAAACTTTACAAATTTAGTCTTGGTCCCAAATACCATTGTTACAGTCTTGTCAGTGTTTAAAAACAGTTTGTTTTGAGAAATCCAGTTTTCGAGTCTCAAAAAGTCAGACTGAAGTATGTGTTGAAGGTCAGAGAGGCTATGGCTGTGTGCATATAGGATTGTGTCATCTGCATACATGTGTATTGAGGCTTCCTTACAAGCTGTGGGAAGATCATTAATGAACACTGAGAAGAGTAGGGGCCCCAGAACAGAGCCTTGCGGGACACCACAGGTGATATCCAGGGGGTTGGAGTTAGAGCCTGAGATGGACACATGTTGGGATCTTCCTGATAGGTAGGACTGAAACCAGTTTAAAGCATGTTTCCGTATTCCAGAGCTCTGGAGTTTGTTAAGCAGGATAGCATGATCAACTGTGTCAAAAGCCTTTGCAAAATCTAGGAATACTGCACCAGTGAGTTGTCCCTGTTCCATTCCACACTAGATTTCATTGCAAACTTTTAGCAGGGTAGTTATGGTGGAGTGTTTGGGACAAAACCCAGATTGGAATTGGCTAGGGAAATTTGTCTTGGTGTAGAAATCGCTTAATTGGGAGTGGACACATTTTTCCATGACTTTGGATAGAATTGGGAGAAGTGAGATTGGCCTGTAGTTTGAGACAGTGTTTTTGTCCCCACTTTTGAAGATTGGGACAACTCTGGCAGTTTTCCAGGTCTTAGGGATATGGCCTGCAGACAGGATAGAGTTGACTATGGACGCAATTGGTTTGCCAATGGCTGGGGCACCAAGTCGTAGGAACCTAGATTGTAGTAAGTCGGGTCCACATTGGCTGTTTAGTTTTAGTTTGAGGAGCGCTTGTATAATCTCCTCTTCAGATACTGGGCCAAATTGAAAATTGTGGGCAGTATTGGGAGGGGGTGGGACTGTAGGGGTACTCCCAGGATGAAATTCAGGTTTGTGGTTTGGGCTGCATTGCGCTAATAAGTTAGTGGCACACCCCACAAAGTAATCATTGAATGCATTTGCGATTTCAGTGGGGTTTGTCAGAGTAATATTCCCCTTAGTGATATTATTTGGTTGTTGATGGTTAGGAGGCTGGAATATATTGTTGATAACCTTCCAGAAGTTAGCTGGGTTTGATGTATTCTGGTGGAGATTGTCAGAGTAATATTGTGCTTTTGCATGCATTGTTTGCCTTGTGCACATGTTCCGCATGCATCTGTAGTGATTGAGATCCTTGGTACTGCCAGTTACTTTGTAGCTTTTCCACAAGGCATCCCTGAACTGGTAGAGTGCTATAAGGTCAGGTGTAACCCATGGAAGGTGGGCCCCCCATACCCTTATTTTGCGTAGTGGAACATGGGTATCGCAGAGTTTTAAGAACTTGGATTGGAAATAGTCGAGCGCAGAATCAGGGTCGGGAATTAAATCGATTCTGTGCCATGGGCAGTTGGTAAGGTCATCCAGAAACTGTTGTGGGTTAAGTTTTTAAATGTTCTAGTGAGGAGAACTTTAGGGCTTGAATGGGGCGGTTTAATTTTTCTTACAGAGTACACTATTGCATGGTCACTGAAAATATCAGGAAGGATGCCAGAGGATTGGATTCTGCTGGGGTTTGAGGAGAGAATCCAGTCTAGCAAGGAATGGTTATGCGATTTCAGGTTTATCTGTGTGGGTTGGGAAATGAGTTGCGATAGGTTAAGTGACTTGAGTTGTATCTGGATTTTGTGGTTTTTAGGGTCAAGCCAATTGAAGTTGAAATCCCCAAGAACTAGCAGCTCACTCTTCTCATTCAGAGAGGAAATGGAGCCAAGAAATTGGGTGATATCAGTCAGGGATTGTAGAGGGGCTTGAGGGGGGCGGTAGATGCCAGCAAGCAAGATGGGCTTTGAAAAGGGGAGGCAGATTTTGCCAACTAGAATTTCAAAAGAGGGTGGGCTTGGTGGGCAATTTAACAGTGTAAATTGTAATGTGTCTGCAATATAAAATAACACCCCTCCTCCTCTCTTTGACCTATCTCTCCTAAAAATGGAGTATCCCTGAATGGCAATATTTGCATCAGGGGTTTTAGGGGATAGCCATGTTTCTGTAAGAACGATGGCTTTGGGTTTATGCATAAGGCACCATGCCCTTAGTTCGTCCAGTTTGGGCAGCAGGCTCCGGATGTTTATATGGGCGACAGATAGCCCTTTTTGGAATTTAAAGGTGGAATTCTCAGGGGCATAGGACAGAGCTGAAATGGGAGGACCTGGGTTAGGTTCAATATCACCTGCTAAAGAGAGTAACAGTATGAGTAGAAATTTGGGTAGTTGTTTGCAAGTTGTAAATTTGTGGTGTTTGCCATTTGAGTGAGCAGTGGTTGGTGTGCTAGTTTTTAGAGTTCTCCACCAACATTCAGTAGATAGTGCAAGGCTTCTGAGTAGTCCAGGGTGTATGGTGATGTTGGGTGTGGGCCAGGATGGAGGAGTTTGTAGTGGGTAGAGGGAGTAACATCTCCATGAGGCCAGGAGAAAGAAAAAAGTTAAAATACATAGCAGGTTCATGATGCCAGAGGTAGGCAGTGGTGCAAGGAGCTGTTGTGAGCAGAGTGAGTGTGAGCAGACTAAACAGCAGGTGTGTGCCTGTTCCTTGTCAAATGTTTAGCTGTATTGCAATGCTAGAGTCAGGTCAGGGTTTCAGTGTATTGTGCAGTCAGTTTTGGGAGAGACTGCAGTAAATAAGTTGTAAAGGGGTGGGGGGTTGAAATAGGCAGGTTAGCAAGCTTGGGATCATAGTGTGATCTGAATAGCTTACCGTTTGTTGTCTTGAGTAAAAGAGTTTGCAGTAGATCCAGTCCCCAGTCACCTCTAGTCAAACTAAAGTCTAACTGTATTTATCACTTAAAAAGCTCACTTTAAATGCCTCACTGTCTAATGCCTACTGCAGTTCCTGCAAAGATGCAGGAAAGGAGTTGGTATTATACAGATAAAGCAGTCACATGACCCTCCCCCTCCCCAATAAATCAGCTTGTTCCAGTTGGTCAATTAACAGCACAGAGTTAAGAGGGAGAAAAAAAAACACTTTTTAAATTCAAACATACTAACTTATATCAATTCTACAAGGCCAGAGTCAGTCTTTTACACCGGATTTGCACATCAGGTACATACTTATATCAATTCTGCAAGGCCAGATATGTTGGTGGATTACAAATAAACGATGACGATAATAATAATCTCATGATCACAAAGCACGCAAAGTTAAACCAGAAACAAGATGCTTGCTGTGTGTGCTTTCCCTGTAGTGCGCACACAGATTTGTATATCCCGGTGTATATAGCAAAGGTTCTACCTCACAGTACTAGACTAGGTTTAGATCAGGGGTGGCCAATTCCATCCCTCAAGAGCTACCTGCAGGTCAGGTTTTCAGGATATCCCTGCTTCAGCACAGATGGCTCAATCAGTGGCTCAGTCTTTGACTGCACCTGTGCTGAATCAGGGATATCCTGCAAACCTGGCCTGTTGGCCCTTGAGGACTGGAGTTGGCCGCCCCGTGTGTAGATGTTTTGGCTTCGGTTTGTTCCTTCACGCCACTTTGGAACGCGTCTGTATTTGGCGATTCTGCTGCGATTCTGTATATAACAGGTGTTCATACTTATAGGTTACAAAGTCTGCATTCTCATGCCAGGAGATAATCTCCCCCCTCCCCCCGATTTAAAATATTATAAGAAAACTTGTCGTAAAATGGGGAACATTCAACACTTGTTTAAGGTGACGAAAAATAGCAGCTGCGCAAATCTCATCAGGACATAGAGGGGATAAATAAAGACACCAAAATAGTGCAATATTGTCAAACGCAACAATGCAGTTAATGTTGAAGTATCTATAAAGTTTGCAGTCACGTGTTAAACGAGAAACACAGGCGTTGCGGTTGTTAGAAGTAACCAACTTTTGTTATAACCAGACAGATGCTCCGGATCAACACCAATATTGTTCCATAGGAAGGAAGGGAAATCCACATACAATAGGAAAAAGCAAAAATAGTATAATATTGCTTTTTAATATTAAAAACACAAAGTAATACACTTACATAAGTGCCTTTGTGGTAGGCATTCAGACCACCCTGGGTCAAATGGACAGGTAGCACTCCACACAGCAACAGCTTGCTCCACGGCCGATTTAGCAATTGCTTAGCTGAGCGATGCAGTCCTCCGCTCTGACTGTCACCAACCAGGTCACTCTGTAATCCACGACTCCACCAGGGTATTGCAATATTGCACTATTTTGGTGTCTTTATTTATCCCCTCTATCTCCTGGTGAGATTTGCACAGCTGCTATTCTTCGTCGATTGCTGGTTGAATTTGGTCTGAATCCTGCTCCGGGAGCTGCACTTTCTAAGCACAGTATATATATATATAGTTTCTTTTTGTTAAAAGTGGTGTTATGTGCGCTTGTTTTTCCTTGTATCACTTGTTTAAGGTGACCTGAACAAATTGTGTATGTCACAATTGGCTAGATGGGGGACACTTCTATTTAAATAATGACATAAATCAGGGGTTCTCAACTCCAGTCCTCCAGTCACCCCCAACAGGTCAGGTTTTAGGGATATCCCAGCTTCAGCACAGGTGGCTCAGTTGAAGACGGAGCCACTGATTGAGCCACCTGTGCTGAAGCAGGGACCGATTGAGCCACCCGTGCTGAAGCTGGGTTATCCTGCAAACCTGAACCTGTTGGGGGCGCTTGAGGAATGGGGTCGAGCCCCCCTGACATAAATACCACCCTCCAGAATTTCTTGCTTTCATATGCAACAACCTCGCTTGACACATGGTAGTTTATAGCACAACCTACAGAAGTGTGTGTGTGTGTGTTTTGTACGACCTGTGCAGCCACTTTCCTGCCGCCTTGCTGTGAGATTGGAAGGATGAAGCTGTTGGTAGCTGCCTCCATTGTGCAGGTTAATAAAGAAACATTAGCATAATAGAAGTGAAATCCATCACGCACTTAACTCCATAGCCAATCAGGGGTTTCTTGAAAAGTCAGAGAGGGAGAGAGAGGGCGCGTGTAATGGGTAACGTGCCAAAAATATATCCGGGTGAGGGGGAGTCGTGAAACGGACCCTACGAGAGGACGTCACTGGGGAATTCTGCAAGGAGCAGCCCGTATTAGGGCTGAGACATTGGGCAAAATAATCCTTTTCTATCACTTCTGGGCTACACCTGAAAGTGTTAATGGGGAGATGTGTTTCCTCAAATCACACCGTTTTGGGGACAATTGCTTCCCTTTCCTACTCTCTATTACATCACAAGGAAGATGTCTTCACCGGGGGCAGATTTTTTCCCCCCCACCAACTGAAAAAACTGGTGCGTGGTAGAAACCAACGTGGATACATCTCATTGTAATACATGCACCGAGTAACGGCTACAGACCGTACCTAAATCACCAGGGCAGAACTGGAGCAAAGTGCCTCGGTACCCCGCACGCTTAGTATTAATGTATCCAGGTATGCTACATATATTAGAACAGCGGCGGACAACCCCAGTCCTCAAGGGCCCCCAACAGGTCAGGTTTTAACGATATCTCTGCTTCACCTGTGCTGATATGTGGGATATCCGTAAACCCTGATCTGTTGGTGGCCCTTGAGCACTGGAGTTGGACAGTCAATGACTAAGGCCTCGTTCAGGGTGCTGGCTTCGGAGGGAGGGCGTGCTGCCGTGCGTGCTGCCGTGAGCAACAAAGTATTCAATTTGAATACTGGTTTTCAGGGTAGCAACTGCCCTGTCTCCGAAGCCAGGAGTTGAAGCTGACTACAGTTTCAATAAACGAAAATTTCGTTTTTTGGAGCTGCAGCAGCGTCACAGGGACCTAGGCAGCCAATGAAATCATTCTTCAGAATGATTTCATGACTGCAACTTGGATACTTACCCTGCCGTGTGTAACCCCGCCCCCGCCCCCTCCCCAACGCTGAAAAGTCTGCTGGGGGATAAACACATGTCGCCCAGCAAACTGCAGCACTGCCTCCCTTACGCCCTCCCTCCGAGTCCTGCAGCTGACACCCTGAACGAGGCCTAAGCCACTGAGTATGCCACCTGCGCTGAAGCAGGGATATCCTTAACCTTACCTGTTGGTGGCCCTTGAGGACTGGAGTCTTGCACCCCTGTACATAGTTTGTAACCCCTTTGTTACATAGTTGCAGATGATTACACAGTATCCCTACTTTCTGTATTTATTTCAGCCTCTGGCATACACAGTTACCAGGCGCATTCTTTGTGCTACAATATTTTTCAGGCTGCAGAAGTGCCTAATGGAAAGTACTGAAGGGAAGCCCCTAAATACGAACCATCAATATACAATATAATCAATAGGCAATTAGGACATGGTAACAAAATCCTGAGTGCTATTAGCATGTCCGGGGTAAAATCCACAGTTTGGCTCTTATAGGGGTGAAGTGTTTCACATTAATCTCCATACCTAATTATTTTCTCAGCCAAGAGAACAAAGGTATTTACATCTAGACTTTCATTTTATTAAAAAACAATCTTTCTGGATGATTTGCATTTAAATGAAAAACGTGGAGCCGGCCTAATCTCATCCAATAGCAGCTTATACCTATAATAACAGCCCCTGCAGGTCTCATACCTATAATAACAGCCCCTGCAGGTCTCATATCTATAGTAACAGCCCCTGCAGGTCTCATACCTATAATAACAGCCCCTGCTCTGCCTGTGCAGGTCTCATACCTATAACAGCCCCTGCAGGTCTCATACCTATAATAACAGCCCCTGCAGGTCTCATACCTATAATAACAGCCCCTGCTCTGCCTGTGCAGGTCTCATACCTATAACAGCCCCTGCAGGTCTCATACATATAATAACAGCCCCTGCAGGTCTCATATCTATAATAACAGCCCCTGCAGGTCTCATACCTATAATAATCAATAATTGATATATAAGTATGTTCCTGATGTTGAAACTCTCTGTATAAGACTGAATCTGGCCTTGTTGAATTGATATATAAGTATGTTCCTGATGTTGAAACCCTCTGTATAAGACTGAATCTGGCCTTGTTGAATTGATATATAAGTTAGTATGTTTGAATGTAAAAAGTGTTTTTTTTTTTTTTTTCCCTCTTAACTCTGTGCTGTTAATTGACCAAATGGAACAAGCTGACTGATTGGGGAGGGGGAGGATCATGTGACTTTTTTTTGTGTATAATACTAACACCTTCGCTGCATTGGGCAGGAACTGCATTAGGCAGTGAGGCATTAAAAGTGAGCTTTTTAAGTGATAAAAACAGTTAGACTACAGTTTGACTAGAGGTGACTGGGGACTGGATCTACTGCACACTCTTTTACTCAAGACAACAAACGGTAAGCTATTCAGATCACACTATGATCCCATGCTTGTTAGCCTGCATAGTTTAACCCCCCACCCCTTTACAACTTCTTTCACTGCAGCCTCTCCCAAAACTGACTGCACAAAACACTGAAACCCTGAACTGACCCTAGCATTGCAATGCAGCAAAACACTTGAAAAGGTACAGGCCCACCCATGCTGTTTAGTCTGCACACACTCACTCTGCTCACAACAGCTCCTTGCAGCACTGCCTACCTTTGGCATCATGAACCTGCTATGTCTTCTAACTTTTTTCTTTCTCCTGGCCTCATGGAGATGTTACTCCCTCTATCCACTACAAACTCCTCCATCCTTGCCCACACCCAACATCACCATACACCCTGGACTACTCAAAAGCCTTGCACTATCTACTGAATGTTGGTGGAGAACTCTAAAAACCAGCACACCAACCACTGCTCACTCTAATGGAAAACACCACAAATTTACAACTTGCAAACAACTACCCAAATTTCTACTCATACTATTACTCTCTCTAGCAGGTGATATTGAAACTAACCCAGGTCCTCCCATTTCAGCTCTGTCCCATGCCCCTGAGAATTCCACCTTTAAATTCCAAAAAGGGCTATCTGTTGCCCATATAAACATCCGGAGCCTGCTGCCCAAACTGGATGAACTAAGGGCATGGTGCCTTATGCATAAACCCAAAGCCATCGTTCTTACAGAAACATGGCTATCCTCTAAAACCCCTGATGCAAATATCGCCATTCAGGGATACTCCATTTTTAGGAGAGATAGGTCAAAGAGAGGAGGAGGGGTGTTATTTTATATTGCAGACACCTTACAATTTACACTGTTACATTGCCCACCAAGTCCACCCTCTTTTGAAACTCTAGTTGGCAAAATCTGCCTCCCCTTTTCTAAGCCCATCTTGCTTGCTGGCATCTACCGCCCCTCTACAATCCTTGACTGATATCACCCAATTTCTTGCCTCCATTTCCTCTCTGAATGAGAAGAGTGAGCTGCTAGTTCTTGGGGATTTCAACTTCAATTGGCTTGACCCTAAAAACCACAAAATCCAGATACAACTCAAGTCACTTAACCTATCGCAACTCATTTCCCAACCCACACGAATAAACCTGAAGTCGCATAACCATTCCTTGCTAGACTGGATTCTCTCCTCAAACCCCAGCAGAATCCAATCCTCTGGCATCCTTCCTGATATTTTCAGTGACCATGCAATAGTGTACTGTGTAAGGAAAATTAAACCGCCCCATTCAAGCCCTAAAGTTCTCCTCACTAGAACATTTAAAAACTTTAACCCACAACAGTTTCTTGATGACCTTACCAACTGCCCATGGCACAGAATCGATTTAATTCCCGACCCTGACTCTGCGCTCGACTATTTCCAATCCGAGTTCTTAAAACTCTGCGATACCCATGCTCCACTAGGCAAAATAAGGGTACGGGGGGCCCACCTTCCATGGGTTACACCTGACCTTATAGCACTCTACCAGTTCAGGGATGCCTTGTGGAAAAGCTACAAAGTAACTGGCAGTACCAAGGATCTCAATCACTACAGATGCCTGCGGAACGTGTGCACAAGGCAAACAAGGTATGCAAAAGCACAATATTACTCTGACAATCTCCACCAGAATACATCAAACCCAGCTAACTTCTGGAAGGTTATCAACAATATAATCCAGCCTCCTAACCATCAACAACCAAGTAATATCACTAAGGGGGATATTACTCTGACAAACCCCACTGACATTGCAAATGCATTCAATGATTACTTTGTGGGGTGTGCCACTAACTTATTAGCGAAACGCAGCACAAACCCCAAACCTGAATCTCATCCTGGGAGTACCCCTATAGTCCCACCCCCTCCCAATTTTCAATTTAGCCCAGTATCTGAAGAGGAGATTACACAAGCGCTCCTCAAACTAAAACTAAGCAGCCAATGTGGACCCGACTTACTACAATCTAGGTTCCTACGACTTGGTGCCCCAGCCATTGCCAAACCAATTGCGTCCATAGTCAACTCTATCCTGTCTGCAGGCCATATCCCTAAGACCTGGAAAACTGCCAGAGTTGTCCCAATCTTCAAAACTGGGGACAAAAACACTGTCTCAAACTACAGGCCAATCTCACTTCTCCCAATTCTATCCAAAGTTATGGAAAAATGTGTCCACTCCCAATTAAGCGATTTCTACACCAAGACAAATTTCCCTAGCCAATTCCAGTCTGGGTTTCGTCCCAAACACTCCACCGTAACTACCCTGCTAAAAGTTTGCAATGAAATCCAGTGCGGAATGGAACGGGGACAACTCACTGGTGCAGTATTCCTAGATTTTGCAAAGGCTTTTGACACAGTTGATCATGTTAGCCTGCTTAACAAACTCCAGAGCTCTGGAATAGGGAAACATGCTTTAAACTGGTTTCAGTCCTACCTATCAGGAAGATCCCAACATGTGTCCATCTCAGGCTCTAACTCCAACCCCCTGGATATCACCTGTGGTGTCCCGCAAGGCTCTGTTCTTTAATTAATGATCTTCCCACAGCTTGTAAGGAAGCCTCAATACACATGTATGCAGATGACACAATCCTGTATGCCCACAGCCATAGCCTCTCTGACCTTCAACACATACTTCAGTCTGACTTTTTGAGACTCGAAAACTGGATTTCCCAAAACAAACTGTTTTTAAACACTGACAAGACGGTAACAATGGTATTTGGGACCAAGACTAAATTTGTAAAGCTTCCAGTGACTGAGCTCCTGATTAGAACCAACGCTAAAACCACCCTAACACCTGTCACTAGTTTTAAATACCTGGGCTTATGGTTTGACTCCCACTTAACATTCGGGATGCACATTGATACCCTGACAACCAAGACCTATGCCAAACTAGCGGTACTTTACAGGAACAAATCCTCCCTAAGTCTCCTGGTCAGAAAGCGTATTGCACAGCAGATGCTAATGCCAATTATTGACTATGGAGACATAGTATATGGCTCGGCTCCTCAAACCCACCTTAGCAAACTTGACACCCTCTACAATTCAATTTGTCGCTTTGTTCTCCAATGAAACTACAACACACATCACTGCGAAATGCTCAAAGAACTAGATTGGTCATCACTAGAGTCTAGGCGCAAAGTTCACCTTTCCTGTCTCACCCTCAAATACTTTCTGGGCAAGCTACCCAGCTACCTGAACAAGCTCCTCACCCCTACCACATGCAGTACCTATCACCTGAGATCAGACTCCAAAAGACTATTCATGGTCCCAAGACTCAACAAAGTATCCGGACGTTCCTCCTTCTCCTTCCGTGCACCCCAAAACTGGAACAACCTACCAGAGACTCTCATATCCACCACCAGCTTAAGTTCTTTCAAATCTAAGGCTGTCTCACACTTTAATCTGGTCTGTAACTGTTTCATACGCTCATAATATATATTTTCTTTAACTGTGCATGCAATGTCTTGTATATAATGTATACCTTGTTCATTTATGTAACTGTATTTGTAACCATGTATTATTTTGTTTTACTCTGTGCCCAGGACATACTTGAAAACGAGAGGTAACTCTCAATGTATTACTTCCTGGTAAAATATTTTAATAAATAAATAAAATAAACAGCCCCTGCTCTGCCTGTGCAGGTCTCATACCTATAACAGCCCCTGCTCTGCCTGTGCAGGTCTCATACATATAATAACAGCCCCTGCAGGTCTCATACCTATAATAACAGCCCCTGCAGGTCTCATACCTATAATAACAGCCCCTGCAGGTCTCATACCTATAATAACAGCCCCTGCTCTGCCTGTGCAGGTCTCATACCTATAACAGCCCCTGCAGGTCTCATACATATAATAACAGCCCCTGCAGGTCTCATACCTATAATAATAGCCCCTGCTCTGCCCCTGCAGGTCTCATACCTATAATAACAGCCCCATGCAGGTCTCATACATATAATAACAGCCCCTGCTCTGCCTGTGTAGGTCTCATACCTATAATAACAGCCCCTGCTCTGCCCGTGCAGGTCTCATACCTATAATAACAGCCCCTGCAGGTCTCATACCTATAATAACAACCCCTGCTCTGCCCGTGCAGGTCTCATACATATAATAACAGCCCCTGCTCTGCCCGTGCAGGTCTCATACCTATAACAGCCCCTGCAAGTCTCATACCTATAATAACAGCCCCTGCAGGTCTCATACCTATAATAACAGCCCCTGCAGGTCTCATACCTATAATAACAGCCCCTGCAGGTCTCATACATATACAGTAATAACAGCCTCTGCTCTGCCTGTGCGGGTCTCATACCTATAATAAATGCCCTATGCACTGTTTATTACTCTGAATTAGAGAGTTGTGGGATGGGTACCGTATGGCAGAAGTGGCAAAGGTCTCTGGGTTTTTAAGCAAGTTAGTGGGTCGGGAATTTTCAGACCTACAAGGCAGTGCAGTGCGTTGATTTTTAGGGCTGGTTTATACCCGGCTCTGATCACCCAGCCTTGTTATTTCTTTCCTTGCCACGTGACACTCTATTGATGTGTCTAGGGACAAAATATCTTGGCATTTTCACTTGTTAGCAAGAAGCTTACAGCAGCCACTGCTGAGTTTCTCTGTCACGACTCCAAGCCAATAAATAAGTAACACCCGGCCCGCGCTACTCCATTAGATCGTGTCTGCAGCCGTACAGCACCAAATGACGGGCTTACTGCCTGGGAGCTGAATCCATCACTGCAGAATCAAAGTGTCAAACGTGCCAGCGAGGCGATACATTAAAGTAATCATTACAGAGGTTCCAGGAAACGCTGCGTATCCCCGGTGCCTCCTTAACATCTCTGCGAGAACCACTTTCCTGGCGATAGGTCTTCCCGAAATGCAACGGGAAACTCGCACGAGGGCTGCCAAGCATCTCCTGGTGAGGATAACATCGGAGGATCGCTCTAATGCAGGGGAAGCCAACTCCGGTCCTCAAGGGCCACCGACAGGTCAGGATATCCCTGCTTCAGCACAGGTGGCTCAGTCAAAGACTGCATCACCTGTGCTGAAGCAGGGATAAGGAATGGAAGCAGGCACACGGTCTTACTAAAGGTGCAGTTTATTGTGCCACCAAAGGTCCAACGTTTCGGCAAATAGATTGCCTTTATCAAGGAGAGGGCTACAGAACATGTTAAACATACCACAATATAGTGAGACATACCACTTTAGTAAACATACCACTTTAGTAAGACCGTGTGCCTGCTTCCATTCCTTTGCTCAAGTACCTCTGGGATGTCTGGACCTCCCTGGATACAGCGCACCGGCAGATAAGTACCCCCCTCCAGCACCTACCAGCGGTGTGCATGTGCTTCTACATATGACTGAAGCAGGGATATCCTGAGAACCTGACCTGTTGGTAGCCCTGGAGGACTGGAGTTGGCCACCCCTGATCTAATTGAATCTGCGGTTCTCTTACGGCAGAAAGATTTCACCTTCTGGTGTCTGGGGGGGGGGGGGGTGGAGGGGGCCTTGCCACCATCTCTCACCAGACAGCCACATTCCCCGCCCTTCCGTTTTAGTCAGAGATCTGCCTATTAAGCCATGTCCCGGCAGCTTTTGTTACAGAAATACAAATTCCAGAATCCCTTCCTAGGACCAACGTGTACTAATGGCAGTGACATGGTTACGGTTTCAGTCCTTCCTATGGGCAAAGTGTACTAATGGCAGTGACGTGGTTAAGGGGTCAGTCATTCCTATGGGCAAAGTGTACTAATGGCAGTGACATGGTTAAGGTTTCAGTCCTTCCTATGGGCAAAGTGTACTAATGGCAGTGACGTGGTTAAGGGGTCAGTCATTCCTATGGGCAAAGTGTACTAATGGCAGTGACGTGGTTAAGGGGTCAGTCCCTTCCTAGGGGCAAAGTGTACTAATGGTAGTGACAGGGTTAAGGGGTCAGTCCCTCCTAGGGGCAAAGTGTACTAATGGCAGTGACATGGTTAAGGGGTCAGTCCCTCCTAGGACCTGCACATTGAAATTCCTTCAGTATTCACAGTAAACTTGGATCTGGATGTATAGTCACAATTTACTAGTTATGTACTGTATGTAGTTACTGTATGTATTTTACCATCTGTTTGTAATTATAATAGACGTCTTTATTGTAGTGATCCAGCTCTATCTTTACTCGAGCATATTCGGTTCAGAATTTGCATCTGTTGGATGTGTAGAGTATTTGCCTCTGTTTGTAAAACCGGTTTAACTTGTAAGTTCCATTGTTGCTGTTTGGTGACGGATAACGATGGATCCCGGGAGCTGAGATGCGACACCTTGGGGTCAAGCCGATGAACTGAAACGTTATTGATTTTGTGCAGGTATCCTCCCGGGAACTGCTGAATGTCGTGATGGCTCTGTATGACGTCTGTCTCCCTGGTATCGGGGTGGAGGATGTAAGAGCGAACGTCTGCGCACGTGGATCCAAGACCATCCTTCTGCTCCGTGATCAGCAAGGTTGGAACACTTTGATTATATTTAATATGTCTTGTTTTGTACTGTGCAGCTCATGAAGCCACCTCAGGGGTGCAATCCCCATAGCCAGAATAAACGAGTATTGCAAGCAATCACAGAGCTAGTATTGATTTAACCATGCCTGCAATCCTCACAGGGACCTTTATCAAGTCTAGAACCGAAACAATTATACATTAAATACGCTTTATTAGAAATGTAAGTTCATGTTACGCTTATGTATTTTGGGTGTAAATCCTGAGTGGCTTCTCACAGGTCCTCAGATATTTGGGTTATTTATATCAGTACCTTGTATAGACTTCATGTGGAACCCCTGCATCCAACCCCTGCATCTCTATCTAACCCTCACTCCCAGGCCAAGCTGCATATCACGTCCCCCGTCTTTACATGCCATGGGACAATTACTTGGACACAGTTTCATAAGTCGAGGAGTGAATAGCAGGAACTCCCACACTAGTCAGCTCTATGAACTCTCACACTTCCATTCTGTGGAATGGATTCCAGTATCGGCTCCCTTCTCTCGTTACACAACCTGCAGTTGGCCGCACCCATCTGTACACTACGCAGGTTGCTGTCTTCAGCACCAAAGTGAAGATTGTTCATAGAAGTTGTTATGAGCAGCCCAGACTTTTGTACTGTGAATAATTCATAGATGAAGAGGTTTTGTGTTATTTAAGCACTGATGGAGAGTACATGACGGTAACTAATGAATGCTAAGAGTAAACATTGATAACGCAAGATGACGTCCATATTCATCCATTATCGTCTTTACAAGGACCATTACCCTGTCATAAGATAATAGTACAATATAAAATAGCTTTAAGTGATGTTGGTGACTTTAACACACTGACATTTACACAAGATGAGATTGATGACACAATATCACAAGAATACCACACACAAGATGACACTAACTGTTTTCTCCTGGCAGAAGTCCTAAAGGAATACCAGGAGAAATTTTCCCATCCAAGTAGCAGGGTTTCTTCTGACAAGCCCTGTGCAGACCTTCCCAGTAATAAGCAGGATGAGGAGGAGGAGGAGGAGAGCGCCGGGATGTTTGCCACCGTCTTCAGTGACTCCGAGAGCAGCGAGGAAGATGAGGAGGAGGAATCCGAATCTGATCAGTAAGATTTCTACGTGAACACCTCTTTAAACAACATCTTTCAAAGTTAACTCTCTGGCAGTGAAAGGGTTCCAATGTACTTTTACTACAATTTGAAAAACAATCCTGTGCGTCAAAGTAACCTTTTCTTTGCTTGGATACAGACATCATTGTTTTCCTGCATAAAGATGCCTGCAGAGTACTTATTGTTCTGTGGCATACGTAAGATGAGTTAGGTGACATGTTGCGATATATGTAGATACGCCATTGTTCTGGATAGAAGTAGGAAGCTGGCTGAAGGCGGGATGCTGAATAGCCGTTCTCTTGCATTGTGTAACGAAGCTGTGCTATTTTGTGGCCTTTGCAGGGAAGAAAGTGAAAGGTTCAAAAGCAGCGTGCACGATTTTCTGGCGCTCGTCACGAAGAGGCGCTTTCAGAGGACGCAATCCCAACCGACAAGTGACAGTGTTGGCATTGAATGCTGCATCGTGGCAGCCCTAACCTACCAGCGATCTGCACTGTAAGTCCACGATAATTAATATAAGTGTATAACCCAGGTGTCACCATGAGAAGCCACGATAATCCTTAATTATACATGTATAACCCAGGTGTCACCATGAGAGGCCACGATATTCCTTAATTATACATGTATAACCCAGGTGTCACCATGAGAAGCCACGATAATCCTTAATTATACATGTATAACCCAGGTGTCACCATGAGAAGCCATGATAATCCTTAATTATAAATGTATAACCCAGGTGTCACCATGAGAAGCCATGATAATCCTTAATTATACATGTATAACCCAGTAGTCACCATGAGAGGCCACGATATTCCTTAATTATACATGTGTAACCCAGGTGTCACCATGAGAGGCCACGATATTCCTTAATTATACATGTATAACCCAGGTGTCACGATGAGAGGCCACGGAACCTAAGATTGTGTAAATAAGAGAAGGGTCTCTGGGACTCCCAGAGAATCAGCGTGTCCTCGTCACCTCGGGAAACTGGGACTCCCAGAGAATCAGCGCGTCCTCGTCACCTCGGGAAACTGGGACTCCCAGAGAATCAGCGTGTCCTCATCACCTCGGGAAACTGGGACTCCCAGAGAATCAGCGTGTCCTCGTCACCTCGGGAAACTGGGACTCCCAGAGAATCAGCGTGTCCTCGTCACCTCGGGAAACTCTGGGAGTCCCAGAGAATCAGCGTGTCCTCGTCACCTCGGGAAACTCTGGGAGTCCCAGAGAATCAGCGTGTCCTCGTTACCTCGGGAAACTCTGGGACTCCCAGAGAATCAGCGCGTCCTCGTCACCTCGGGAAACTGGGACTCCCAGAGAATCAGCGTGTCCTCGTCACCTCGGGAAACTGGGACTCCCAGAGAATCAGCGTGTCCTCGTCACCTCGGGAAACTCTGGGAGTCCCAGAGAATCAGCGTGTCCTCGTTACCTCGGGAAACTCTGGGACTCCCAGAGAATCAGCGTGTCCTCGTCACCTCGGGAAACTCTGGGACTCCCAGAGAATCAGCGTGTCCTCGTCACCTCGGGAAACTCTGGGACTCCCAGAGAATCAGCGTGTCCTCGTCACCTCGGGAAACTCTGGGACTCCCAGAGAATCAGCGTGTCCTCGTCACCTCGGGAAACTGGGACTCCCAGAGAATCAGCGTGTCCTCGTCACCTCGGGAAACTGGGACTCCCAGAGAATCAGCGTGTCCTCGTCACCTCGGGAAACTGGGACTCCCAGAGAATCAGCGCGCCCTCGTCACCTCGGGAAACTGGGACTCCCAGAGAATCAGCGCGTCCTCGTCACCTCGGGAAACTCTGGGAGTCCCAGAGAATCAGCGTGTACTCGTCACCTCGGGAAACTCTGGGAGTCCCAGAGAATCAGCGTGTCCTCGTCACCTCGGGAAACTCTGGGACTCCCAGAGAATCAGCGCGTCCTCGTCACCTCGGGAAACTCTGGGACTCCCAGAGAATCAGCGTGTCCTCGTCACCTCGGGAAACTGGGACTCCCAGAGAATCAGCGTGTCCTCGTCACCTCGGGAAACTGTGGGACTCACAGAGAATCAGCGTGTCCTCGTCACCTCGGGAAACTCTGGGACTCACAGAGAATCAGCGTGTCCTCGTCACCTCGGGAAACTGGGACTCCCAGAGAATCAGCGTGTCCTCGTCACCTCGGGAAACTCTGGGACTCACAGAGAATCAGCGTGTCCTCGTCACCTCGGGAAACTCTGGGACTCCCAGAGAATCAGCGTGTCCTCGTCACCTCGGGAAACTCTGGGAGTCCCAGAGAATCAGCGTGTCCTCGTCACTTCAGGAAACTGGGACTCACAGAGAATCAGCGTGTCCTCGTCACCTCGGGAAACTCTGGGACTCCCAGAGAATCAGCGCGTCCTCGTCACCTCGGGAAACTCTGGGAGTCCCAGAGAATCAGCGCGTCCTCGTCACCTCGGGAAACTCTGGGAGTCCCAGAGAATCAGCGTGTCCTCGTCACCTCGGGAAACTGGGACTCCCAGAGAATCAGCGTGTCCTCGTCACCTCGGGAAACTCTGGGACTCCCAGAGAATCAGCGCGTCCTCGTCACCTCGGGAAACTCTGGGACTCCCAGAGAATCAGCGTGTCCTCATCACCTCGGGAAACTCTGGGACTCCCAGAGAATCGGCGTGTCCTCGTCACCTCGGGAAACTCTGGGACTCCAAGAGAATCAGCGCGTCCTCGTCACCTCGGGAAACTCTGGGACTCCCAGAGAATCAGCGCGTCCTCGTCACCTCGGGAAACTCTGGGACTCCCAGAGAATCAGCGCGTCCTCGTCACCTCGGGAAACTCTGGGACTCCCAGAGAATCGGCGTGTCCTCGTCACCTCGGGAAACTCTGGGACTCCAAGAGAATCAGCGCGTCCTCGTCACCTCGGGAAACTCTGGGACTCCCAGAGAATCAGCGCGTCCTCGTCACCTCGGGAAACTCTGGGACTCCCAGAGAATCAGCGCGTCCTCGTCACCTCGGGAAACTCTGGGACTCCCAGAGAATCAGCGCGTCCTCGTCACCTCGGGAAACTCTGGGACTCCCAGAGAATCAGCGCGTCCTCGTCACCTCGGGAAACTCTGGGACTCCCAGAGAATCGGCGTGTCCTCGTCACCTCGGGAAACTCTGGGACTCCCAGAGAATCGGCGCGTCCTCGTCACCTCGGGAAACTCTGGGACTCCAAGAGAATCAGCGCGTCCTCGTCACCTCGGGAAACTCTGGGACTCCCAGAGAATCAGCGCGTCCTCGTCACCTCGGGAAACTCTGGGAGTCCCAGAGAATCAGCGCGTCCTCGTCACCTCGGGAAACTCTGGGACTCCCGGAGAATCAGCGCGTCCTCGTCACCTCGGGAAACTCTGGGACTCCCAGAGAATCAGCGTGTCCTCGTCACCTCGGGAAACTCTGGGACTCCCAGAGAATCAGCGTGTCCTCGTCACCTCGGGAAACTGGGACTCCCAGAGAATCAGCGTGTCCTCGTCACCTCGGGAAACTGGGACTCCCAGAGAATCAGCGTGTCCTCGTCACCTCGGGAAACTCTGGGACTCCCAGAGAATCAGCGCGCCCTCGTCACCTCGGGAAACTGGGACTCCCAGAGAATCAGCGTGTCCTCGTCACCTCGGGAAACTGGGACTCCCAGAGAATCAGCGTGTCCTCGTCACCTCGGGAAACTCTGGGACTCCCAGAGAATCAGCGCGCCCTCGTCACCTCGGGAAACTGGGACTCCCAGAGAATCAGCGTGTCCTCGTCACCTCGGGAAACTGGGACTCACAGAGAATCAGCGTGTCCTCGTCACCTCGGGAAACTCTGGGACTCCCAGAGAATCAGCGCGTCCTCATCACCTCGGGAAACTCTGGGACTCCCAGAGAATCAGCGTGTCCTCGTCACCTCGGGAAACTCTGGGACTCCCAGAGAATCAGCGCGTCCTCGTCACCTCGGGAAACTGGGACTCCCAGAGAATCAGCGCGCCCTCGTCACCTCGGGAAACTGGGACTCCCAGAGAATCAGCGTGTCCTCGTCACCTCGGGAAACTGGGACTCCCAGAGAATCAGCGTGTCCTCGTCACCTCGGGAAACTGGGACTCACAGAGAATCAGCGTGTCCTCGTCACCTCGGGAAACTCTGGGACTCCCAGAGAATCAGCGTGTCCTCGTCACCTCGGGAAACTGGGACTCACAGAGAATCAGCGTGTCCTCGTCACCTCGGGAAACTCTGGGACTCCCAGAGAATCAGTGTGTCCTCGTCACCTCGGGAAACTCTGGGACTCCCAGAGAATCAGCGTGTCCTCGTCACCTCGGGAAACCCTGGAACTCCCAGAGAATCAGCGCGTCCTCGTCACCTCGGGAAACTGGGACTCCCAGAGAATCAGCGCGTCCTCGTCACCTCGGGAAACTCTGGGACTCCCAGAGAATCGGCGCGTCCTCGTCACCTCGGGAAACTCTGGGACTCCCAGAGAATCAGCGCGTCCTCGTCACCTCGGGAAACTCTGGGACTCCCAGAGAATCAGCGTGTCCTCGTCACCTCGGGAATCTCTGGGACATTTGTAACCTGGTTGGACCCAGCTTAATTTCCAAGAAACAGAGTATAATGGAATCGTTACATATAAAGACTGTGCACTTCTTCATCACAGAGGCCACGCAACAATTGGAAATATTGGAGATATATATTAGTGTGTGTGTGTTACTGGGTTTGTATCCTAATGTATACAACAAGCCCCAATGCTACATCAAACGTAACAAATTATTTAGTATGTTACTATGTATTTTATCTGTATTTTTCTTGATTAATATAGGTCATTTAGTTCAATCCTTTAGTCAAAATATTTTACGCCTACAACCACAGTGCAGCCACGCCACAGTGCAGCCACGCCACAGTGCAGCCACGCCACAGTGCAGCCACGCCACAGTGCAGCCACGCCACAGTGCAGCCACGCCACAGTGCAGCCACGCCACAGTGCAGCCACGTTACAGTGCAGCCACGTCACAGTGCAGCCACGCCACAGTGCAGCCACGTCACAGTGCAGCCACGCCACAGTGCAGCCATGCCACAGTGCAGCCACGTCACAGTAACCTTATTAACAGGTCTTACACTACAAGTATTATACTGTCTTATGTATTTCTCCCTTTGTATAGAGAGAAGAGGAAACATAACACAGCAGCGCACAGCACGGGGTGCGTGACATACATACAGCGCACAGCACGGGGTGCGTGACATACATACAGCGCACAGCACGGGGTGCGTGACATACATACAGCGCACAGCACGGGGTGCGTGACATACATACAGCGCACAGCACGGGGTGCGTGACATACATACAGCGCACAGCACGGGGTGCGTGACATACATACAGCGCACAGCACGGGGTGCGTGACATACATACAGCGCACAGCACGGGGTGCGTGACATACATACAGCGCACAGCACGGGGTGCGTGACATACATACAGCGCACAGCACGGGGTGCGTGACATACATACAGCGCACAGCACGGGGTGCGTGACATACATACAGCGCACAGCACGGGGTGCGTGACATACATACAGCGCACAGCACGGGGTGCGTGACATACATACAGCGCACAGCACGGGGTGCGTGACATACATACAGCGCACAGCCTGGGGTGTGTGACATACATACAGCGCACAGCACGGGGTGCGTGACATACAGCGCACAGCACAGGGTGCGTGACATACAGCGCACAGCACGGGGTGCGTGACATACATACAGCGCACAGCCTGGGGTGCGTGACATACATACAGCGCACAGCCTGGGGTGCGTGACATACAGCGCACAGCACGGGGTGCGTGACATACAGCGCACAGCACGGGGTGCGTGACATACATACAGCGCACAGCACGGGGTGCGTGACATACATACAGCGCACAGCACGGGGTGCGTGACATACATACAGCGCACAGCACGGGGTGCGTGACATACATACAGCGCACAGCACGGGGTGCGTGACATACATACAGCGCACAGCACGGGGTGCGTGACATACATACAGCGCACAGCACGGGGTGCGTGACATACAGCGCACAGCCTGGGGCGTGACATACATACAGCGCACAGCACAGGGTGCGTGACATACAGCGCATAGCACGGGGTGCGTGACATACAGCGCACAGCCTGGGGTGCGTGACATACATACAGCGCACAGCACGGGGTGCGTGACATACAGCGCACAGCATGGGGTGCGTGACATACATACAGCGCACAGCACAGGGTGCGTGACATACATACAGCACACAGCATGGGGTGCGTGACATACATACAGCGCACAGCACGGGGTGCGTGACATACAGCGCACAGCACGGGGTGCGTGACATACATACAGCACACAGCATGGGGTGCGTGACATACATACAGCGCACAGCACGGGGTGCGTGACATACAGCGCACAGCACGGGGTGCGTGACATACAGCGCACAGCATGGGGTGCGTGACATACATACAGCGCACAGCACGGGGTGCGTGACATACATACAGCGCACAGCACGGGGTGCGTGACATACAGCGCACAGCATGGGGTGCGTGACATACATACAGCGCACAGCACGGGGTGCGTGACATACAGCACACAGCATGGGGTGCGTGACATACATACAGCGCACAGCACGGGGTGCGTGACATACAGCGCACAGCACGGGGTGCGTGACATACATACAGCGCACAGCACAGGGTGTGTGACATACATACAGCGCACAGCACGGGGTGCGTGACATACAGCGCACAGCACGGGGTGCGTGACATACAGCGCACAGCCTGGGGTGCGTGACATACATACAGCGCACAGCACGGGGTGCGTGACATACATACAGCGCACAGCACGGGGTGCGTGACATACAGCGCACAGCATGGGGTGCGTGACATACATACAGCGCACAGCACGGGGTGCGTGACATACAGCGCACAGCACAGGGTGCGTGACATACATACAGCGCACAGCACAGGGTGCGTGACATACATACAGCGCACAGCACGGGGTGCGTGACATACAGCGCACAGCACGGGCTGCGTGACATACAGCGCACAGCACGGGGTGCGTGACATACATACAGCGCACAGCACGGGGTGCGTGACATACATACAGCGCACAGCACGGGGTGCGTGACATACATACAGCGCACAGCACGGGGTGCGTGACATACAGCGCACAGCACAGGGTGCGTGACATACAGCGCACAGCACGGGGTGCGTGACATACATACAGCGCACAGCCTGGGGTGCGTGACATACATACAGCGCACAGCACAGGGTGCGTGACATACATACAGCGCACAGCACGGGGTGCGTGACATACAGCGCACAGCACGGGCTGCGTGACATACAGCGCACAGCACGGGCTGCGTGACATACATACAGCGCACAGCACGGGGTGCGTGACATACATACAGCGCACAGCACGGGGTGCGTGACATACATACAGCGCACAGCACGGGGTGCGTGACATACAGCGCACAGCACGGGGTGCGTGACATACATACAGCGCACAGCACGGGGTGCGTGACATACAGCGCACAGCACAGGGTGCGTGACATACATACAGCGCACAGCACGGGGTGCGTGACATACATACAGCGCACAGCACGGCGTGCGTGACATACATACAGCGCACAGCACGGGCTGCGTGACATACAGTGCACAGCACGGTGTGTGTGACATACATACAGCGCACAGCACGGGGTGCGTGACATACAGCACGGGGTGCGTGACATACATACAGCGCACAGCACGGGGTGCGTGACATACAGCGCACAGCACGGGCTGCGTGACATACAGCACGGGGTGCGCGACATACAGTGCACAGCACAGGGTGCGTGACATACATACAGCGCACAGCACGGGGTGCGTGACATACATACAGCGCACAGCACGGGGTGCGTGACATACAGCGCACAGCACGGGGTGCGTGACATACATACAGCGCACAGCACGGGGTGCGTGACATACATACAGCGCACAGCACAGGGTGCGTGACATACAGTCCACAGCACGGGGTGTGTGACATACATACAGCGCACAGTACGGGGTGCGTGACATACATACAGCGCACAGCACGGGGTGCGTGACATACATACAGCGCACAGCACAGGGTGCGTGACATACATACAGCGCACAGTACGGGGTGCGTGACATACATACAGCGCACAGCACGGGGTGCGTGACATACATACAGCGCACAGCACGGGGTGCGTGACATACAGCGCACAGCACAGGGTGCGTGACATACAGCGCACAGCACGGGGTGCGTGACATACAGCGCACAGTACGGGGTGCGTGACATACATACAGCGCACAGTACGGGGTGCGTGACATACATACAGCGCACAGCACGGGGTGCGTGACATACAGCGCACAGCACGGGGTGCGTGACATACATACAGCGCACAGTACGGGGTGCGTGACATACATACAGCGCACAGTACGGGGTGCGTGACATACATACAGCGCACAGTACGGGGTGCGTGACATACATACAGCGCACAGCACGGGGTGCGTGACATACATACAGCGCACAGCACGGGGTGCGTGACATACAGCGCACAGCACGGGGTGCGTGACATACATACAGCGCACAGTACGGGGTGCGTGACATACATACAGCGCACAGTACGGGGTGCGTGACATACATACAGCGCACAGTACGGGGTGCGTGACATACATACAGCGCACAGCACGGGGTGCGTGACATACATACAGCGCACAGCACGGGGTGCGTGACATACAGCGCACAGTACGGGGTGCGTGACATACATACAGCGCACAGCACGGGGTGCGTGACATACATACAGCGCACAGCACGGGGTGCGTGACATGCATACAGCGCACAGCTTGGGTGCGTGACATACATACAGCGCACAGTATGGGGTGCGTGACATACATACAGCGCACAGCACGGTGTGCGTGACATACAGCACGGGGTGCGTGACATACATACAGCGCACAGCACGGTGTGTGTGACATACAGCACGGGGTGCGTGACATACATACAGCGCACAGCACGGGGTGCGTGACATACAGCGCACAGCACGGGCTGCGTGACATACAGCGCACAGCACGGGGTGTGCGACATACAGCGCACAGCACGGGGTGCGCGACATACAGCGCACAGCACGGGGTGCGTGACATACATACAGCGCACAGCACGGGGTGCGTGACATACATACAGCGCACAGCACGGGCTGCGTGACATACATACAGCGCACAGCACAGGGTGCGTGACATACAGTGCACAGCACGGGGTGCGTGACATACATACAGCACACAGTACGGGGTGCGTGACATACATACAGCGCACAGCACAGGGTGCGTGACATACAGCACGGGGTGCGTGACATACATACAGCGCACAGTACGGGGTGCGGCGCACAGTACGGGGTGCGTGACATACATACAGCGCACAGCACGGGGTGCGTGACATACATACAGCGCACAGCACGGGGTGCGTGACATGCAGCGCACAGCACGGGGTGCGTGACATACATACAGCGCACAGCACGGGGTGCGTGACATACAGCGCACAGCACGGGGTGCGTGACATACATACAGCGCACAGCACGGGGTGCGTGACATACATACAGCGCACAGCACGGGGTGCGTGACATACAGCGCACAGCACAGGGTGCGTGACATACGTACAGCGCACAGTACGGGGTGCGTGACATACAGCGCACAGCACGGGGTGCGTGACATACAGCGCACAGCACGGGGTGCGTGACATACAGCGCACAGCATGGGGTGCGTGACATGCAGCGCACAGCACGGGGTGCGTGACATACATACAGCGCACAGCACGGGCTGCGTGACATACAGCGCACAGCACAGGGTGCGTGACATACAGCGCACAGCACAGGGTGCGTGACATACATACAGCGCACAGCACGGGGTGCGTGACATGCAGCGCACAGCACGGGGTGCGTGACATACAGCGCACAGCACGGGGTGCGTGACATACAGCGCACAGCACGGGGTGCGTGACATACATACAGCGCACAGCACGGGGTGCGTGACATACATACAGCGCACAGCACAGGGTGCGTGACATACAGTGCACAGCACGGGGTGCGTGACATACATACAGCGCACAGTACGGGGTGCGTGACATACATACAGCGCACAGCACGGGCTGCGTGACATACATACAGCGCACAGTACGGGGTGCATGACATACATACAGCGCACAGCACAGGGTGCGTGACATACAGTGCACAGCACGGGGTGCGTGACATACATACAGCGCACAGCACAGGGTGCGTGACATACAGCGCACAGTATGGGGTGCGTGACATACATACAGCGCACAGTACGGGGTGCGTGACATACATACAGCGCACAGCCTGGGGTGCGTGACATACATACAGCACACAGCACGGGGTGTGTGACATACAGTGCACAGCACGGGGTGCGTGACATACATACAGCGCACAGCACGGTGTGCGTGACATACAGCTCACAGCACGGGGTGCGTGACATACAGCGCACAGCACGGGGTGCGTGACATACATACAGCGCACAGCACGGGGTGCGTGACATACAGCGCACAGCACAGGGTGCGTGACATACATACAGCGCACAGCACGGGGTGCGTGACATACATACAGCGCACAGCACGGGGTGCGTGACATACAGCGCACAGCACGGGGTGCGTGACATACAGTGCACAGCACGGTGTGTGTGACATACAGCACGGGGTGCGTGACATACAGAACGGAGTGCGTGACATACATACAGCGCACAGCACGGGGTGCGTGACATACATACAGCGCACAGCACGGGGTGCGGGACGTACATACAGCGCACAGCACGGGGTGTGGGACATACGTACGCACGCGCACACACACACATCCACCTATAGCAAAGCCCCCAAAAGCAAATCACTGGCGTGCTCACCACTAGAAAATACAATGTAAGATTTAATAAGAATCATTAAAACATAAGTCACAATAATGAAAAAGGTGATGGGGTGACAAATATTCCCACAGGAAAGGGATATATAATTGGTGAGATTCATTACAAATAATGCTACAATTAACAATAACTAGCTAGTAAAGTATCACACCCAATTAGTGACAGGGTAAGGATTCCCTAATAGGGCCCGGTAGGAAATGTCACTGTGCAGGGGATCAGATATAATGTCTCCATCTCATTAAGGACAACAGAGGGTGAGAGGTCTGATCTATGACATAAGCTTATAGTAATATGTGATATTGAGAAGCGCCTCGTGTATAACAGGTGCTTAGAAACCATTAACTAATACACAATGTATTTAAATAAATCTATATTTATATAGGGGAGGCAATATATCTGTTCCCCTGCACAGGGATATTTCCTACCCCATTAGGGAACCTTAACCCTGTCACTAATTGGGTGTGATACTTTACTAGCTTGTTATTGTTAATTGTAGGATTATTTGTAATGAATCTCCCCAATTATGTATGCCTTTTCTGTGGGAATATTTCTCACCCCATCACCTTTTTCATTATTGTGACTTATGTTTTAATGATTCTTATTAAATGTAACATTGCAATATTTCGGGGCGAGCACGCCACGGATTTGCTTTTGGGGGGCTGTGCTATAGCCCTCCGTTTTCTGTCTTCCCTTGGATACTAATCGCAGTGCTGCATCCACGTGATTGTCACGCTATATATATATTTGATCGTTGATTGCTTCTATCTCTGCGGTTTCGTGCTTTTATTTAAAAACAGGTTCAAAATTGGCCGCACAAACGCCAGAAATAAACTGTCTTTAAAGGCAGGTAAACTGGTAATGCAAAGAGAGGTGTACATACTGCCACTGACCAGTGATGAAGAAAATAAGGATGTGTTTATTCAATCCATAAAACACAAAGTATCCCGTAGTGTTTGATAGATTGAGTAAACACATCCTTATTTTCTTCAACATTTGTCAGTGTCGGTATTTAGTTTATATTTTGCCATGCACTGACCTCTCTCTCACACTCCCCCTCCCTCAGTCCCCCTCCCTCAGTCCCTGTCTCCCCGTTTCTCCCTCTGTCTCCCCGTCTCTCCCTCTGTCTCCCCGTCTCTCCCTCTGTCTCCCCGTCTCTCCCTCTGTCTCCCCCCCTCTGTCTCCCCCCCTCTGTCTCCCCCCCTCTGTCTCCCTCCCTCTGTCTCCCCCCTCTCTGTCTCCCCCCTCTCTGTCTCCCCCCTCGCTGTCTCTCCCCCCCCCCTCTGTCTCTCCCCCCCTCTGTCTCTCCCCCCCTCTGTCTCTCCCCCCCTCTGTCTCTCCCCCCCTCTGTCTCTCCCCCCCTCTCTCTCCCCCCATCTCTCTCCCCCCCTCTGTCTCTCCCCCCCTCTGTCTCTCCCCCCCTCTGTCTCTCCCCCCCTCTGTCTCTCCCCCCCTCTGTCTCTCCCCCCCTCTGTCTCTCCCCCCCTCTGTCTCTCCCCCCTCTGTCTCTCCCCCCTCTGTCTCTCCCCCCTCTGTCTCTCCCCCCCTCTGTCTCTGTCCCACCCACCTGTCTCTGTCCCACCCACCTGTCTCTGTCCCACCCACCTGTCTCTGTCCCACCCACCTGTCTCTGTCCCACCCACCTGTCTCTGTCCCACCCACCTGTCTCTGTCCCACCCACCTGTCTCTGTCTCACCCACCTGTCTCTGTCTCACCCACCTGTCTCTGTCTCACCCACCTGTCTCCCCTCCCCCTCTTTCTCCCCTCCCCCCTCTTTCTCCCCTCCCCCCTCTTTCTCCCCTCCCCCCCTCTTTCTCCCCTCCCCCCTCTTTCTCCCCTCCCCCCCTCTTTCTCCCCTCCCCCCCTCTTTCTCCCCTCCCCCCCTCTTTCTCCCCTCCCCCCCTCTTTCTCCCCTCCCCCCCTCTTTCTCCCCTCCCCCCCTCTTTCTCCCCTCCCCCCCTCTTTCTCCCCTCCCCCCCTCTTTCTCCCCTCCCCTTCTCTCCGTCTCTCCGTCTCTCCGTCTCTCCGTCTCTCTCTGCCCCCTTTGTCTCTCTCTCCCCCCTTTGTCTCTCTCTCCCCCCTTTGTCTCTCTCTCCCCCCTTTGTCTCTCTCTCCCCTCTTTGTCTCTCTCTCCCCCCTTTGTCTCTCTCTCCCCCCTTTGTCTCTCTTTCCCCCCTTTGTCTCTCTCTGCCCCCTCTGTCTTCCCCCTCTCTCTGTCTCTGTCTTCCCCCTCTCTCTGTCTCTGTCTTCCCCCTCTCTCTGTCTCTGTCTTCCCCCTCTCTCTGTCTCTGTCTTCCCCCTCTCTCTGTCTCTGTCTTCCCCCTCTCTCTGTCTCTGTCTCCCCCCTCTGTCTCTGTCTCCCCCCTCTGTCTCTGTCTCTCCCCCCCCTCTCTCCCCTCTCTGTCTCCCCTCTCTGTCTCCCCTGATTATGCTTCTCCCTCTTTATTTGCATGCGCGCGCGCACATATTTATGTATCAGGGAAGGGCAGGTTCATCGGGTTTGAAATGCAAACTTCTACGTTTCTTCTGAAGTTCCCGGCGAACTGGGGAACCAGTTTTCGAATGTGAACGAGTCACAAACCCGAGTAAGTTCATCCTCAGATTCCGTCTTCACTCAGTCAGCTGGGCAAAGTTTTCAGTTGACGAACCAAAAATCCCGCCATCTTCCTGCTTATTTCCAGTATGTTTCCATTAATTAAAGAAAAAATACCCAAACGTATCGAGTTCCAGCAAAACCAGGACCCAAACGGGAATGATTTTTATAGCCCAAACACCAGTAACAATGCTCACCTGGGAATATATTGAGCGGTACCGACCCATTTATTACTGCTTCCCTGCGCTGAGAAGAACATAGTCTCATGTGAATAGAACGAACCTCTCGCCCAGCGCTGGGAAGGTACCTCGCAATATTGTAGTGTCCGAGTAAGAAGCAGCTGATAGGAAAAATGGCCGTGCGGTGGGTCAAAATAACGGTTTATCAATAACAAATCTTCATAAACGGAGATTAAATCCTGATATTTTTTCTTCTCTTACCCCTAAACTGAGCGATTCGGGTTTGTATTGTACCGAACGTGTAAAATAAACACTTTCATTTCATTGGAAGGGATTCAATGGATCACGTCAGCTCTCTGACATCACTTCCTCCCGCTCAGTCTGACGAGGATCTGCTCGACCCTTCCAAATTCTAAAGGTGCTTTGTGTGCCCTGGTTGTGGGGAATCCCAGAGATAAAGGGTTTATATTCAGCAGGTTCCTCTGCAGAGGGTCTGACACCTGTACCATCATTATACCTGGTGCGCGTCCGTTCATGCGGTTTTTGGAAAGAGCGGTGTAGAAGGGTCGCTAATGAGAGATTACTGTTGATGAGAGATTACTGCTTCCTCAGTCGGTACGACGCTGCCAACATTCGCTTTGGTGCAGTTTTCATCGACCGTCACCATTTTTTTTAAATGCACACTAATTGTCATCAAACTTTTGCCGCCAAAGATACCAGTAAAAATGGCCCAAATTGATAAAAAATTTGCTTTTTTTTTTTTTTAAGTGGTGAAGTGGAATCCCCAACGGCTTATTAAATATTGTTTCTTTTTTAAATTGCTGGAATTTGGAAAACGAAACGAATCGGCGTTCCCTGAACACGCAATGAACGCCCATTTACGTTTTAGCTTCTAAACAAAACTAAAAAGGGCGACATTCACAAGAATCACATTAAGCCCATGGACAAGTTCGGCGTGAGCCATCGCTCTGCATCCGGTGGGCTCTGGGAAATAAAGCTGCCGTTGTGCGTTTGCCAATCAGTGCCGGGTTTCACAACTTCTGTCTTGGGCACGACGCATTTTACTGTCCTCTCGATACATTGTGTCTTCACGCCAGTGACTAAATACTCTGCACGATCCATAGAAGTTTCCGTGTACCTGTTTGTGGAGACCCCATAACTAGACCCATAGCTCCCAGTTCCTCATTTACTAGGTTTGTTTCACTTTTGTTGTTCTGCACTGATCTTTGAAGTGGGAGGCCAGGTGACCATCCTTCTGAAACGAGTTCTTTTTTTAGCACGCTCACTTTCAAATAATATTTTGTGGGGATGCGTCGCTCTGCCACGGCCCATATGGCAGCAGAACACGGCCAAGAACATGTGAGTTTCTGGGAACAAAATGTCTCGCTAGCCACTGGAGGAACGCCGGAGCGGACGCACTGTCCCGGCCAGCTCCAAACCAGCACTTTATGTTGGTGGACTTTCAATTGTTTCAAATGAACATGCAACTGTATAGAGCAGTACCGAGCATAACTAAGTGGATCCAACTGTCTATGCAAGTTTTTGTGTTTGCGGAATCCAGATCCTAAAAATTGGATCTCGCGTTGGGGCTGATCCCTTTCTGCCTCGAGTCCCCATACACCTCCTCGTAAGGGTCCGACGCAGCTCATTTCTACTTTACATTAGGAATTTGGGGGGAAATCATTTCACAGAGTAGATCAATAGAGCTTGGAAGTGTATAGTTATTCATTTTCAGGAGGCTGGAAATATATAGAGATGGTCAACATTACTAGAGCGCAATGCTGGAGAGGCCCCGTGAGGGCGGGCCCCGTGAGTAAAGACACTGACAGTTAAACAATGGTACAGAGTTTGAAGCAGGGGAACCTGGTTCAATTCCCGGGGTCACCTCCTTGTGATCTTGTGAAAGACACTTTATCTCCCTGTGCCTCAGGCACCAAAATCACAGATTGTAAGATCACCTGGGCACCCGCGCCATACTGTAATTCTGACGTGCTTTGCGTCCCATTGGGAGAACAGCGCTATACTGTATGATATAAAGTTATTTGTTTATGTCCATGCTCATTTTCAGGAAAGTGGTCCAGAGATACTCTGTACCTGTGGTCACTTTCTGGGGTCACCGTCTCTATCACCCCCAAAACACGGATTCTCGCTTTTAACTGTCCCCCAAAACATCCCGTATCTGCGTATTGCGAGGGGTTGTTTCCTTCTCCGGCTGCTTTATCGGTATTCAGCGGTAATCCATATTTAATATCATACTATCCATTCAAGGGATTAAGGAGCTAAAAATATTTTTTTGTCCCATGCCCGGGGCTCGATGCTCCTTTATCATTTAGCCTGGGGAGCAAGGCGGGGAGCGAGGCGGGGAGCGAGGCGTACAGCAGCCGGGAGGAAATTAGCCGAGGTCTTTTCATCACACAGAATATTATCCAAGGCCTCAGTTTAATTAAAAAAGCCGCAGCACACCGAGGACGCTTATTTTCTTTCAGTCTAATTTTAACCTAAGCAGAGGCATAAATTAAAACAGCGTTAATGACACTAGATGAGATCTGATACAAGGTTCCACCGAGCCGTTGCTTTTGTAAACCTGATGTCCTGCAAACCTCGCGGTAAAATCCCTGGGAGAAACTGTCTTTGGATAATCATTGAAAATAGAGAATCTAATATTTTCAAGTCCGTGTATGAAGCAGACGCTGATCCACGCAGGCGCTGACCCACACAGACATGCGCAGGCGCAGACAGGCGCTGACCCACACAGACATGCGCAGGGACAGACAGGCGCTGATCCGCGCAGGCGCTGACCCACACAGACACTGAGATGCACAGGCGCTGACCTACACAGACATGCGCAGGCGCTGACCCACACAGACATGCACAGGCGCTGACCCACACAGACATGCACAGGCGCGGACCCACACAGACATGCACAGGCGCGGACCCACACAGACATGCGCAGGGACAGACAGGCGCTGATCCACACAGACACTGAGATGCACAGGCGCTGACCTACACAGACATGCGCAGGTGCTGACCCACACAGATATGCGCAGGTGCTGATCCGCGCAGGCGCTGACCCACACAGACGCTGACCCTCACAGACACTGACATGCGCAGGCGCTGACCCACACAGACATGCGGAGGCACAGACAGGCGCTGACCCGTGCTGACCCACGCAGGCGCTGACCCACACAGACATACGCAGGCACAGACAGGCGCTGACCCGTGCAGGCGCCGTCCCACACACACACATGCGCAGGCGCTGACACGTACAGGCACTGACCCACACAGGCACTGACATGCACAGGCGCTGACCCACACAGACATGCGCAGGCGCAGACAGGCGCTGACCCACACAGAGATGCGCAGGCACAGACAGGCGCTGACATGCACAGGCGCAGACATGGAAGACGAGTTGCATGGCCTGAGAGGGCAGTGCGACCCATGCATGGTTTTATAATGCTTTGCTGGATCACACCACTATGGCCCAGCCGGGACGTTCCATGTATAACCAACTGCGCTGATTTCTGAAATCATCAGTTAAAAAAATATTTTAGCCAGTCCAAATAAATCCTGAAGCATGGCCTTTTGGGCCGAGCCTGGCCTGATTGCGCTGAAAGACAAGTGGCCTAAAACCCTTTCGGGCGCTGGAAGACGCCTTACAGCCCATTGAGGTAAGGTGTCTCCCAGCGGTGGAAGGTGTCCTATGGCAGAAGCCTGCTTCGTAATTATGGGCCATAATCCTATTGATAGTAGCCTAGATCAGGAGTGCCCAACTTCAGTCCTCAAGGGCCACCAACAGGTTAGGTTCAGGATATCCCTGCTTCAGCACAGGTGGCTCAATCAGTGGCTCAGTCGAAGACTGGGCTACCTGTGCTGAAGCTGGGATATCCTGAACCTGATGATGCCGTTTCTGCTTTTGAGAAAGGCCTGTGTGGCCGAAACGTGAAGTCTATTGGCAATAAATTAGTTTATTGAGCAAATCCGTGGAGCCCTGATTTCCTTCCCTTCGTTATACCCTGGATTGATACAGAGAATCCTGAACCAGGAGCACCCGTAGTTGTATCCCCTTTTTGATTCTGATTGTAGTAGTGTGCAGCAATTTATCATTTTTCTATATCCTGAACCTGACCTGTTGGTGGCCCTTGAGTACTGGAGTTGGCCGCCCCTGTCTGTATCTTCCAACCCCAGCTGCGATCTCAGGTGGCCAGGATTGGGGGTCTGTACCTTGAAAAGGGAGCCTTGTTTTTCTGTGGCTCAGTGTCGCTTCATGAGAACGCACAAGTAAGAAACAACGTAGTGATTTCACCTCCATGTCTGGGAAGTTGGCAAATGTTAATCCAGTGTGTTAAAATTCATGGGTGTTTCTTCACCAGACACCGGCTTGGATCTGGCAGTTGAATTGATTCAGGAACACGCACAGGGAAACGGTGACATGTTAATTAAGCCCCTCTGCGTATCCCACTGTTTCTCATCGCTGCCCTGCACCTGTTTACACAACAACACCTAGGTCACAATTATTATACCGTTTGCTTTTGTCCTCGCCCTGTCGTTCCGATCAGGGACGATGGCAGGCAGGAAGTACGACTTTATTTGTAAAGAACAAACAATGGCCATTCAATTACCAGCCTGCAAAAATAGTCATTATCCAGCCAACGATCCGAGCGCCTGCACCGCTAAATAATACATGAAATACTAATCACAGGTTTACAAACAAGTGGCACATCGCTCTCATCACATTGAGCGTGGAGCACTGCGCCTTGAGCCCGGATTTCTTGTTTTGACGAGACGTAGCTCGTACACGAGCTTCACAGACTTCTCCTTTCTCTGCGATGCGTAAGAGTCAGTGCAAGAGGGGGAGATCAGTACCCGGATCAAACCCAAAACGAATGGTAGGTTGTCCCTGGATGGGTTGTGCGCTCTTTACCTACTTGTTCCAGACCGCTGGATGAGGTAATTAATACAGCAGGCAAATATTTAGGATAATCCCACAGAAGGGCAGTAATACCCATAGGGGGAACATTACAAAATACTATAATATAATTGTGAGACTGGGGAACCATCCCAAATGGTAGATGGAGCAAAAACGCTTGTGGAAAGGAGGTCACTGAGAGCATATAACATGGGGATAAAGAGGGTGGGCTACCATGAGACCCTCTTCCTCCGGATCACCCGTGACACATTGCTGCTGACCTGTACGAGCAGAACTGATTGCGTTTGGCTGCATCCGTCTCCGTGGCAACGCGGGGAGGATGTTGGATGCCGAGATGCCAGTTTGTCAGCACCAGCTGAAGATGTTACCGAGCCCCTTTTTAAAATAGAACACGCACACGAAGAGTGGGCAGCGAGCAGGCTCATTACCTACCCGTCATCTCCCTGCTGTAACCGTTTGCCTGCACTTAAATCCCACTTCGACCCCCCCCCCCCAAAGGCATGTGAGCAGGGGACGCAAGACAAGAGCAGGGGGCTTTTATGTCTGAAGCACTTCTTCCCATTATGTGTTATTTGTATTGTGTTATTTATATGATTGTCACGTGTATTACTGCTGTGAAGCGCTATGTACATTAGAGGCGATATATATATATATATATATATACACCCTGTATCCTTTCTTCTGCTCTGCCTGTGTCCCTGTGACATGCGGGCACGGGAGAGGCAGGTGGCTCTTGCATGTATGTATGTATGTATGTATGTATGTACGTATGTATGTATGTACAAGAGCCACCTGCCTCTCCCGTGCCCGCATGTCACATGGACACAGGCAGAGCAGAAGGAAGGATACAGGGTAGACCAGGGCTGGGCAACAACTGTCCTCAAGGGCCACCAACAGGTCAGGTTTTAAGGATATCCCTGCTTCAGCACAGGTGGCTCAATCAGTCCCTGCTTCAGCACAGATGGCTCCGTCTTTGACTGAGCTACTGATTGAGCCACCTATGCTGAAGCAGGGACGGATTGAGCCACCTATGCTGAAGCAGGGACGGATTGAGCCACCTGTGCTGAAGCAGGGATATCCTTATGTTGGTGGCTCTTGAGGACTGGAGTTGCCCACCCCCTGGGTTAGACCGTTCCAAGCAGCCGAAGCCGCGTGTATGTATTTGCTGCCATTCTGCAGCGCTCAAACAGTGGAAAGTCTGAAGTTTGAAAGGAAATCTATATCGCCCGGAAAGCAGTTGGGTGAAATTCCCGAACTTATCTCATGATAATCACAGACCAATGAAATCGCTTAGAAGCACAACACAATCAAGCCGCCCACACGTTCTATACAGAGGGGTCTCTCCAGCGGCAAAACGGGTGCGACGGTGGGAGAAGCTGTCCTCGGTGCGCAGTATTGCAGGAAGAGTTTGAAGACCGGGCCCCCAGCCGTGTTACTCATCGGTAGATTGGTTGTGGCTTTATTATAGAGACCTTGTTTGTCCTAAATCTTTTCATTTCATCCCAAAAAGGTAACCGTAGGAAAAAATGTGTATTTTTGTGGCGGTGATACATTTCCTGAGCGGGGGTGGCAAGTGAGGGGAACCTGCGGGTGTGGCAGTCACCCCGACAGGGACCCCCGAAGTGTGCAGATAACCCAACAACATACCATCATAGTGACACGTGAAGGGGCATAAAAACAGGGCCTGGAAAATGTCAGATAAAGCAGACACTGTAACCGTGATGTGTTGATGGCGCGGAATAAGCTGCGTGCAAAGACCCCGCGGTGATCCCACACAAGTCCCATTCCTTTATTTGGTTTTAACCTCTTCATTCCTCAAGGGCCTGTGATGCATCCCGGCAGGAGAAGTGTTCAAGCGCAGTATTCACAGTACTCGGCACTCAGTATATGTTCCACAAGCCACGGGGAGCCTTTTATCATTCATATTTAGGGAATAGCAAGGTGCTAATTCCAGGAGCGTGATGGCCCCAGGGCAGAGGTAACATGTAGCGTGATGGCCCCAGGGCAGAGGTAACATGTAGCGTGATGGCCCCAGGGCAGAGGTAACATGTAGCGTGATGGCCCCAGGGCAGAGGTGACATGTAGCGTGATGGCATGGGAGCAGAGTTAGTATGTGGCGTGACGGCACTGGGGCAGAGGTAATATGTGGCGTGACGGCACCGGGGAAGACGTAGTATGTGGCGTGATGGCACGGGAGCAGAGGTATTATGTGGCGTGATGGCACGGGAGCAGAGGTAGTATGTGGCGTGATGGCACGGGAGCAGAGGTAGTATGTGGCGTGATGGCACGGGAGCAGAGGTAGTATGTGGCGTGATAGCACGGGAGCAGAGGTAGTATGTGGCGTGATGGCACGGGAGCAGAGGTAGTATGTGGCGTGATGGCACGGGAGCAGAGGTAGTATGTGGCGTGATGGCACGGGAGCAGAGGTAGTATGTGGCGTGATAGCACGGGAGCAGAGGTAGTATGTGGCGTGATGGCACGGGAGCAGAGGTAGTATGTGGCGTGATGGCACGGGAGCAGAGGTAGTATGTGGCGTGATGGCACGGGAGCAGAGGTAGTATGTGGCGTGATGGCACGGGAGCAGAGGTAGTATGTGGCGTGATGGCACGGGAGCAGAGGTAGTATGTGGCGTGATAGCACGGGAGCAGAGGTAGTATGTGGCGTGATGGCACGGGAGCAGAGGTAGTATGTGGCGTGATAGCACGGGAGCAGAGGTAGTATGTGGCGTGATGGCACGGGAGCAGAGGTAGTATGTGGCGTGATAGCACGGGAGCAGAGGTAGTATGTGGCGTGATGGCACGGGAGCAGAGGTAGTATGTGGCGTGACAGCATGGGAGCAGAGGTAGTATGTGGCGTGACAGCACGGGAGCAGAGGTAGTATGTGGCGTGATGGCACGGGAGCAGAGGTAGTATGTGGCGTGACGGCACGGGAGCAGAGGTAGTATGTGGCGTGATGGCACGGGAGCAGAGGTAGTATGTGGCGTGATGGCACGGGAGCAGAGGTAGTATGTGGCGTGATAGCACGGGAGCAGAGGTAGTATGTGGCGTGATGGCACGGGAGCAGAGGTAGTATGTGGCGTGACAGCATGGGAGCAGAGGTAGTATGTGGCGTGACAGCACGGGAGCAGAGGTAGTATGTGGCGTGATGGCACGGGAGCAGAGGTAGTATGTGGCGTGATGGCACGGGAGCAGAGGTAGTATGTGGCGTGATGGCACGGGAGCAGAGGTAGTATGTGGCGTGACGGCACGGGAGCAGAGGTAGTATGTGGCGTGATGGCACGGGAGCAGAGGTAGTATGTGGCGTGATAGCACGGGAGCAGAGGTAGTATGTGGCGTGATGGCACGGGAGCAGAGGTAGTATGTGGCGTGATGGCACGGGAGCAGAGGTAGTATGTGGCGTGATGGCACGGGAGCAGAGGTAGTATGTGGCATGATAGCACGGGAGCAGAGGTAGTATGTGGCGTGATGGCACGGGAGCAGAGGTAGTATGTGACGTGATAGCACGGGAGCAGAGGTAGTATGTGGCGTGATGGCACGGGAGCAGAGGTAGTATGTGGCGTGACAGCACGGGAGCAGAGGTAGTATGTGGCGTGATAGCACGGGAGCAGAGGTAGTATGTGGCGTGATAGCACGGGATTAGAGGTAGTATGTGGCGTGATGGCACGGGAGCAGAGGTAGTATGTGGCGTGATGGCACGGGAGCAGAGGTAGTATGTGGCGTGATGGCACGGGAGCAGAGGTAGTATGTGGCGTGATGGCACGGGAGCAGAGGTAGTATGTGGCGTGATGGCACGGGAGCAGAGGTAGTATGTGGCGTGATGGCACGGGAGCAGAGGTAGTATGTGGCGTGATAGCACGGGAGCAGAGGTAGTATGTGGCGTGATGGCACGGGAGCAGAGGTAGTATGTGGCGTGATGGCACGGGAGCAGAGGTAGTATGTGGCGTGATGGCACGGGAGCAGAGGTAGTATGTGGCGTGATGGCACGGGAGCAGAGGTAGTATGTGGCGTGATGGCACGGGAGCAGAGGTAGTATGTGGCGTGACAGCACGGGAGCAGAGGTAGTATGTGGCGTGACAGCACGGGAGCAGAGGTAGTATGTGGCGTGATGGCACGGGAGCAGAGGTAGTATGTGGCGTGATAGCACGGGAGCAGAGGTAGTATGTGGCGTGATAGCACGGGAGCAGAGGTAGTATGTGGCGTGACGGCACGGGAGCAGAGGTAGTATGTGGCGTGATGGCACGGGAGCAGAGGTAGTATGTGGCGTGACGGCACGGGAGCAGAGGTAGTATGTGGCGTGATGGCACGGGAGCAGAGGTAGTATGTGGCGTGATGGCACGGGAGCAGAGGTAGTATGTGGCGTGATGGCACGGGAGCAGAGGTAGTATGTGGCGTGATAGCACGGGAGCAGAGGTAGTATGTGGCGTGATGGCACGGGAGCAGAGGTAGTATGTGGCGTGATGGCACGGGAGCAGAGGTAGTATGTGGCGTGATGGCACGGGAGCAGAGGTAGTATGTGGCGTGATGGCACGGGAGCAGAGGTAGTATGTGGCGTGATGGCACGGGAGCAGAGGTAGTATGTGGCGTGATGGCACGGGAGCAGAGGTAGTATGTGGCGTGATGGCACGGGAGCAGAGGTAGTATGTGGCGTGATGGCACGGGAGCAGAGGTAGTATGTGGCGTGATGGCACGGGAGCAGAGGTAGTATGTGGCGTGATAGCACGGGAGCAGAGGTAGTATGTGGCGTGATGGCACGGGAGCAGAGGTAGTATGTGGCGTGATGGCACGGGAGCAGAGGTAGTATGTGGCGTGATGGCACGGGAGCAGAGGTAGTATGTGGCGTGATAGCACGGGAGCAGAGGTAGTATGTGGCGTGATGGCACGGGAGCAGAGGTAGTATGTGGCGTGATGGCACGGGAGCAGAGGTAGTATGTGGCGTGATGGCACGGGAGCAGAGGTAGTATGTGGCGTGATGGCACGGGAGCAGAGGTAGTATGTGGCGTGATGGCACGGGAGCAGAGGTAGTATGTGGCGTGACGGCACGGGAGCAGAGGTAGTATGTGGCGTGATAGCACGGGAGCAGAGGTAGTATGTGGCGTGATGGCACGGGAGCAGAGGTAGTATGTGGCGTGATGGCACGGGAGCAGAGGTAGTATGTGGCATGATAGCACGGGAGCAGAGGTAGTATGTGGCGTGATGGCACGGGAGCAGAGGTAGTATGTGGCGTGATGGCACGGGAGCAGAGGTAGTATGTGGCATGATAGCACGGGAGCAGAGGTAGTATGTGGCGTGATGGCACGGGAGCAGAGGTAGTATGTGGCGTGATAGCACGGGAGCAGAGGTAGTATGTGGCGTGATGGCACGGGAGCAGAGGTAGTATGTGGCGTGATGGCACGGGAGCAGAGGTAGTATGTGGCGTGATGGCACGGGAGCAGAGGTAGTATGTGGCGTGATGGCACGGGAGCAGAGGTAGTATGTGGCGTGATAGCACGGGAGCAGAGGTAGTATGTGGCGTGATGGCACGGGAGCAGAGGTAGTATGTGGCGTGATGGCACGGGAGCAGAGGTAGTATGTGGCGTGATAGCACGGGAGCAGAGGTAGTATGTGGCGTGATGGCACGGGAGCAGAGGTAGTATGTGGCGTGATGGCACGGGAGCAGAGGTAGTATGTGGCGTGACAGCACGGGAGCAGAGGTAGTATGTGGCATGATAGCACGGGAGCAGAGGTAGTATGTGGCGTGATGGCACGGGAGCAGAGGTAGTATGTGGCGTGATGGCACGGGAGCAGAGGTAGTATGTGGCGTGATGGCACGGGAGCAGAGGTAGTATGTGGCGTGATGGCACGGGAGCAGAGGTAGTATGTGGCGTGATGGCACGGGAGCAGAGGTAGTATGTGGCGTGATGGCACGGGAGCAGAGGTAGTATGTGGCGTGACAGCACGGGAGCAGAGGTAGTATGTGGCGTGACGGCACGGGAGCAGAGGTAGTATGTGGCGTGATGGCACGGGAGCAGAGGTAGTATGTGGCGTGATGGCACGGGAGCAGAGGTAGTATGTGGCGTGATGGCACGGGAGCAGAGGTAGTATGTGGCGTGATGGCACGGGAGCAGAGGTAGTATGTGGCGTGATGGCACGGGAGCAGAGGTAGTATGTGGCGTGATGGCACGGGAGCAGAGGTAGTATGTGGCGTGATGGCACGGGAGCAGAGGTAGTATGTGGCGTGATAGCACGGGAGCAGAGGTAGTATGTGGCGTGATAGCACGGGAGCAGAGGTAGTATGTGGCGTGATGGCACGGGAGCAGAGGTAGTATGTGGCGTGATGGCACGGGAGCAGAGGTAGTATGTGGCGTGATGGCACGGGAGCAGAGGTAGTATGTGGCGTGATGGCACGGGAGCAGAGGTAGTATGTGGCGTGATGGCACGGGAGCAGAGGTAGTATGTGGCGTGATGGCACGGGAGCAGAGGTAGTATGTGGCGTGATGGCACGGGAGCAGAGGTAGTATGTGGCGTGATGGCACGGGAGCAGAGGTAGTATGTGGCGTGATGGCACGGGAGCAGAGGTAGTATGTGGCGTGATGGCACGGGAGCAGAGGTAGTATGTGGCGTGATGGCACGGGAGCAGAGGTAGTATGTGGCGTGCAGACTCTTATTTTGGTAGTAATGATAGCGTGTAACCTCTTGGGCAAAGAGCAATAATAATCCTAATACATAATTAAAGTGCAAACAGCTTTTATTTCTCCCTTGGAGTATTTTTGCCATCTGTTCTTTCAGCAACATTATCTCTTATTTTCCATTTCCTTCCCCTCGGCGCCAGGATCCATCTTCCCACCGGATGGGGGAGCTGGGCGAGGGGTGGCACCGTGCTTCCCCCTCCAGTCGGGTGCAAGTTTCATCCCGGCGCCGACAGGAGGGATCCCACGGCCCAGGGCCGCTGCCGTGCTCACCTTGCCCCAAGACCGGCCCATTCAATGCAGCTTATATGCCAGAGCAATGCGTGGCTCGCTCCACTAGCCGGGAGTGAGTATGTACGATGTAGGTGCGCACCATCAGACTCCCGCGGCTGTCAGACATTTAAAAACTCCCGGGAAAACTCACCTTTTCAAGGAAGCCTATCTGCCAGACCTCTAACATCCACCCCCACCCCAACTCTATTGGGGACCAGCTGTGCGGCCGGGCCAGACTCCACCCTGAGGCACCCTCCGTCCCACAATGAGCAGCCACTTGACCTTTTTAGTTTCAACATTGTCCTTCTGTCTTTCTAGATTGTAAGCTCTCCGGATCAGGTCCCTCATTACCTTACTCTGTACCCCTAATGTACCGCGCTGTGAAATATGTTGGCGCTGTACAAATTGACGATAATAATCATGCCGGTTATCCATGATGGATGGAGGATGGGGCTGTGTCAGCCCGTAGAATAGACTGACCCAAATGTTGAAGAGAACAGAACTTCAATATCTACTGGTTAAACAGAGTGCAAGCTCTCAGGACCACAAAGGTCCCTTCTTAAGGCAGATTTTTCAAACGAAGGGACCTTAGCGGTTCTGAGAGCTTGCACTCTTTTTAACCACATGTTGGCTATTAAACGTCATACAACCTGCGCCTTCTTTGCATCTAACTAATGGTGTGTGATGTAGGTAGGAGTAACAGCAGTCACTATAATTGCACAGTCCTCATTTATTTTAGGGAACACAGCACTATAAGGCCGAGTTTATAGTGGGTGCGAACAATAGACCTCTTCTCTATGAGGCCGCCCATAGTGCACGCAACAGATTTTTGAAAAGACAAATCATTTTTTTTCCGCGCGTCGGCTGCGTCACATGCGCAGTTCAGCCAATGAGGGCGAACCGCTCTTGATGTCACGGCCACGCCTCCCTGTCGCGCAAACCCTATGAGCACAAATCGCTCCGTCGTGCGCGCGGCCTTGAGGAGGACATCCTTATTGTAAACATAACTGCTCAGGAACCCGTCTTGCTACCCCCCTGCCTTCCATCCATCTCTGAGCTACCTACCTCCCCCCACCCATCTATGAGCAACCCCCCAACACCCATCTCTGAGCTCCCCACCTCCCCACCCACCCATCTGAGCTACCTCCCTCCATCCATCTCTGAGCTACCCATCTCCCTCCATCCATCTCTGAGCTACCTACCTTTCCCCACCCAATTAAGAGCTACCCACCCCCAATCCATCTCTGTTACCCACCTCTCCCATCCATCTCTGAGCTACCTACCTTCCCCCCACCCATCTATGAGCTACCCACTTCCCCAATCCATCTGTTACCCACCTCCCCCCATCCATCTCTGAGCTACCCACCTCTCCCCCCATCTCTGAGCTACCCACCTCTCCCCTCCATATCTGAGCTACCCACTTCCCCCCATCTCTGAGCTACCCACCTCCCCCCCATCTCTGAGCTACCCACCTCCCCATCCCTGAGCTGCCCTCCTTAACCCCCCCTCCCCCATTGTATGCATGTAAGACTTCTCCCTGCTGCATAGAATCTGTATTGTGTCAGGCTAAGCAGATCTCCGCTCCCCTCCCTCTAATCAAACTCATTCATTAAGGAATCAGATCGGACACGTGCAGGCCCCATACCTCTGCTGCTTTCCAAACCATATACGTAGAAAAGATCCACATTCTTTCAGTTAATTACAAGCCTGCTCACAGAACGAGGCTTCTATGTGGGTTCCTGGCACAGTGGGATGGTGGCTTTAAAACGATATAAATAGTTACGGTTGTTTTAGCTCTGTGATAAATCTTACAGCTATAAACAAGCGCTGGTCTAAGCATCTCTGGTTATATGTCTGAGGTCAGACTTTGCTTGGTCTAGGTCTGACTTTTCCAGTCCAGCCCAAATCGGGGGCCCCGGGAAAAAGCAGATTATTGCTGATAGTTTGGTAGTTCTACAGCTACGCAAAACAGCCATCGTATTAAAGAGGCAGAACAAGCAGTTTAAAAAAAAACTAAACTTTTTTTTTGTTTTAATATACGCAGCCTTTGATAATTAAAAACGAATTACCTGAGCAGCAGATCGATTGGTTCTCCCCGTGATCGATCTGCAAACATCCTGTTTCCCGGGGTTCACTAAATGGCCGCCTTTCAGTTTCAAATGAAACCTCCAGTCAGTGTAACTCAGCAGCTACAATGTATTCTTATATTACTAAGGTAACATTAGCTATTGTTACAGTTTGCAGCTCAAACTGCTGGGAACATTGGCAACAAGTGATCAGAAGCAGGAAAGTGTTGCAAAGATCTTGCACTGCTGGGGAGGTGGGATAAATCCTGCTATAGAAATCACAGGAGGCGAAGTATATTAACACTCATTAAAATTGGCATTAAGAGTTGAATTTGAAATGAAAAAATTGCAGTAAGTATTATCTAATACTACAGAACTGATTTATTTAAAGATAAATAAATAAACACGTACAGGCATACCCCGCATTAACGTACGCAATGGGACCGGAGCATGTATGTAAAGCGAAAATGTACTTAAAGTGAAGCACTACCTTTTCCCACTTATCGATGCATGTACTTTACTGCAATCGTTATATACGTGCATAACTGATGTAAATAATGCATTTGTAACAGGCTCTATAGTCTCCCCGCTTGCGCACAGCTTCGGTACAGGTAGGGAGCCGGTATTGCTGTTCAGGACGTGATGACAGGCGCATGCGTGAGCTGCCGTTTGCCTATTGGGCGATATGTACTTACTCGCGAGTGTACTTAAAGTGAGTGTACTTAAAGTGGGGTACGCCTGTATAGGATATTGCACGGATTGCTCCTTATGGGAATTACATGCCATAAGAATTCAATAAATCACCAATTGAATGAAATGATCATTTGTCAAAAGTTTGTGAGCAGTCAGGAAAATAGCTGAGGTTCTGACTGCAGAAAAAGGCCATGCTCGGTGTAAATCTGATGTCTCATAGCTGCTTTTAATGGACAATTAGGAAGTAGAGGTATGAATGCAGTCACTGGCAGAGAGGCCTGAGGTGTCTGTGTCATGTGAGGCTGCGCTTATAGTGCCGGCAACGCGACGCAGCTCGAAAGCAAATGCATTGTCGCCGTCGCAAGCGCTTACAGTAAGCGCGACGGCGACAGAGCAACGTGGCGGCGCGAATTTTTGAATCCGGTCAAATTTGATTTTTCAGAGTCTGTCGCCACATGTGACAGCCTCTGAACCAATCAAAGACCTGGTCGCCGGAAAGCGAATTACAACTTTCGCTAGCGGCGCCGGGTGATGTCACCGGTCGCGTCACCAGCACTATAAGCTCAGCCTATGTACAAAAAGTATAGAAGAATAATGCAGGACTGGTTACATGGTATTATAGTGCCAGCAAACGCAGTTTACATCCACATAACAACCCCCTTCTCTCCTCTTATATCTGCATGCGATAATTAGCCATGACTCCTGCCCTCACCATCCGACTGGCAGCCTCTCTCTCCACCCATCTTAAAACATACCTCTAACAAAGCATGTAGGACTCCCTCCTACTGTCGCGGTACGTTCTTCCTACTTACCACTTAGATTTTAAGCTCTTCGGGGCAGGGACTCCCCATTCCTAATGTTACTTGTATGCCTGCAGCGCTTATTCCCGTTATGTGTTCTATTATTATGTCCCGTGTGTTACTGCTGTGACACGCTGTGTACAGGGGCGGCGCTATATAAATAATAGTTTTTGTCTTGTATAGCACTGTACATAGTTTATTTGCACAAGTCCCTGCCTTGTAGAGTTTACAATCCTATATTTTTTTGGGTGTCAGTGACTTTCCTAAGGTCACAAGGGGCTGATCCCAGGACTTGAAGCAGGTTCCCCTGCTACAAACTCCATGTCATTGTTATCTGTCAGTGTCTTTACTCACTGAGCCTCCTTCAGATATACACATATTCCCCCCTACTCTTGCTCTACAGCTTAGAGGGGAGTATGAGAGAAACTGTCACATATATAAAGGGTTAATATGTGCAGCTTGGAGGGAGAAGGGAGAGGGGGGTATGAGAGAAACTGTCACATATATAAAGGGTTAATATGTGCAGCTTAGAGGGGAGAAGGGAGAGGGGGATATGAGAGGCACTGTCACATATATAAAGGGTTAATATGTGCAGCTTAGAGGGGAGAAGGGAGAGGGGGATATGAGAGGCACTGTCACATATATAAAGGGTTAATGTGTGCAGCTTAGGGGGGAGAAGGGAGAGAGGGATATGAGATAATCGGTCACATATATAAAGGGTTAGTACATGCAGCTATCCACACGACATTGATTCATTGACTCCGTGTGTTGGGAGCAGGATTCTTGGACACCCATGTTTGAATAACATGTTATTCTGTCAGGCCTGGGAGCCGGTGCAGAGACAGATTCCTTGTTACCAGAGCGAGTTTCAATCTCATGACTTTCATTTCCTTTCCTTGCTCTCTCAGCTCAGCCAAGTGCAGAGGCCTTCATATCTCTTCTGTTCTTGTGAGGTAATGAGGGGACGGTGAGGTGATGAGGGGACGGTGAGGTGATGAGGGGACGGTGATGTAATGAGGGGACGGTGATGTAATGAGGGGACGGTGATGTGATGAGGGGACGGTGAGGTGATGAGGGGACGGTGATGTAATGAGGGGACGGTGAGGTGATGAGGGGACGGTGAGGTGATGAGGGGACGGTGAGGTGATGAGGGGACGGTGAGGTGATGAGGGGACGGTGAGGTGATGAGGGGACAGTGATGTAATGAGGGGACGGTGAGGTGATGAGGGGACGGTGAGGTGATGAGGGGACGGTGAGGTGATGAGGGGACGGTGATGTAATGAGGGGACGGTGATGTAATGAGGGGACGGTGATGTGATGAGGGGACGGTGAGGTGATGAGGGGACGGTGATGTAATGAGGGGACGGTGAGGTGATGAGGGGACGGTGAGGTGATGAGGGGACGGTGAGGTGATGAGGGGACGGTGAGGTGATGAGGGGACGGTGAGGTGATGAGGGGACGGTGAGGTGATGAGGGGACGGTGAGGTGATGAGGGGACGGTGAGGTGATGAGGGGACGGTGAGGTGATGAGGGGACGGTGAGGTGATGAGGGGACGGTGAGGTGATGAGGGGACGGTGAGGTGATGAGGGGACGGTGATGTAATGAGGGGACGGTGAGGTGATGAGGGGACGGTGAGGTGATGAGGGGACGGTGAGGTGATGAGGGGACGGTGAGGTGATGAGGGGACGGTGAGGTGATGAGGGGACGGTGAGGTGATGAGGGGACGGTGAGGTGATGAGGGGACGGTGAGGTGGTGATGTGATGAGGGGACGGTGATGTAATGAGGGGACGGTGAGGTGATGAGGGGACGGTGAGGTGATGAGGGGACGGTGAGGTGATGAGGGGACGGTGAGGTGATGAGGGGACGGTGAGGTGATGAGGGGACGGTGAGGGGACGGTGAGGTGATGAGGGGACGGTGAGGTGATGAGGGGACGGTGAGGTGATGAGGGGACGTGAGGTGATGAGGGGACGGTGAGGTGATGAGGGGACGGTGAGGTGATGAGGGGACGGTGATGTAATGAGGGGACGGTGATGTAATGAGGGGACGGTGAGGTGATGAGGGGACGGTGAGGTGATGGGACGGTGAGGTGATGAGGGGACGGTGATGTAATGAGGGGACGGTGATGTAATGAGGGGACGGTGATGTAATGAGGGGACGGTGAGGTGATGAGGGGACGGTGAGGTGATGAGGGGACGGTGAGGTAATGAGGGGACGGTGAGGTGATGAGGGGACGGTGATCTGATGAGGGGACGGTGAGGTGATGAGGGGACGGTGAGGTGATGAGGGGACGGTGAGGTGGTGATGTGATGAGGGGACGGTGAGGTGATGAGGGGACGGTGAGGTGATGAGGGGACGGTGAGGTGATGAGGGGACGGTGAGGTGATGAGGGGACGGTGAGGTGATGAGGGGACGGTGAGGTGGTGATGTGATGAGGGGACGGTGATGTAATGAGGGGACGGTGAGGTGATGAGGGGACGGTGAGGTGATGAGGGGACGGTGAGGTGATGAGGGGACGGTGAGGTGATGAGGGGACGGTGAGGTGATGAGGGGACGGTGAGGGGACGGTGAGGTGATGAGGGGACGGTGAGGTGATGAGGGGACGGTGAGGTGATGAGGGGACGTGAGGTGATGAGGGGACGGTGAGGTGATGAGGGGACGGTGAGGTGATGAGGGGACGGTGATGTAATGAGGGGACGGTGATGTAATGAGGGGACGGTGAGGTGATGAGGGGACGGTGAGGTGATGGGACGGTGAGGTGATGAGGGGACGGTGATGTAATGAGGGGACGGTGATGTAATGAGGGGACGGTGAGGTGATGAGGGGACGGTGAGGTGATGAGGGGACGGTGAGGTAATGAGGGGACGGTGAGGTGATGAGGGGACGGTGATCTGATGAGGGGACGGTGAGGTGATGAGGGGACGGTGAGGTGATGAGGGGACGGTGAGGTGGTGATGTGATGAGGGGACGGTGATGTAATGAGGGGACGGTGAGGTGATGAGGGGACGGTGAGGTGATGAGGGGACGGTGAGGTGATGAGGGGACGGTGAGGTGATGAGGGGACGGTGAGGTGATGAGGGGACGGTGAGGTGATGAGGGGACGGTGAGGTGATGAGGGGACGGTGAGGGGACGGTGAGGTGATGAGGGGACGGTGAGGTGATGAGGGGACGGTGAGGTGATGAGGGGACGTGAGGTGATGAGGGGACGGTGAGGTGATGAGGGGACGGTGAGGTGATGAGGGGACGGTGATGTAATGAGGGGACGGTGATGTAATGAGGGGACGGTGAGGTGATGAGGGGACGGTGAGGTGATGGGACGGTGAGGTGATGAGGGGACGGTGATGTAATGAGGGGACGGTGATGTAATGAGGGGACGGTGAGGTGATGAGGGGACGGTTAGGTGATGAGGGGACGGTGATGTAATGAGGGGACGGTGAGGTGATGAGGGGACGGTTAGGTGATGAGGGGACGGTAAGGTGATGAGGGGACGGTGAGGTGATGAGGGGACGGTGAGGTGATGAGGGGACGGTGAGGTGATGAGGGGACGGTGAGGTGATGAGGGGACGGTGATGTAATGAGGGGACGGTGAGGTGATGAGGGGACGGTGAGGTGATGAGGGGACGGTGAGGTGATGAGGGGACGGTGAGGTGATGAGGGGACGGTGAGGTGATGAGGGGACGGTGAGGTGATGAGGGGACGGTGAGGTAATGAGGGGACGTGATGTGATGAGGGGACGGTGATGTAATGAGGGGACGGTGAGGTGATGAGGGGACGGTGATGTGATGAGGGGACGGTGATGTAATCCCACCCCCTGCTGTGTGCGCCAATTCCCCGCTAGCGTGCTTGCCCCACAAGCTAGCGCCCACCCCCTGCTAGTGTGCGCCCATCCCCCGCTAGCGTGCTAGGCCCTCCGTGCTAGCGCCCACCCCCTGCTAGTGTGCGCCAATCCCCCGCTAGCATGCTTGCCCCACCTGCTGGCGCGCTCACCCCCTGCTAGTGTGCGCCCATCCCCCGCTAGCGTGCTTGCGCCACCTGCTGGCGCGCTCACCCCCTGCTAGTGTGCGCCCATCCCCCGCTAGCGTGCTTGCCCGACCTGCTGGCGCGCTCAACCCCTGCTAGTGTGCGCCCATCCCCCGCTAGCGTGCTTGCCCCACCTGCTGGCGTGCTCACCCCCTGCTAGTGTGCGCCCAGCCCCCGCTAGCGTGCTTGCCCCACCTGATGGCGCACTCACCCCCTGCTAGTGTGCGCCCATCCCCCGCTAGCGTGCTTGCCCCACCTGCTAGCGCCCACCCCCTGCTTGTGTGCGCCCATCCCCCGCTAGTGTGCTTGCGCCACCTGCTAGCGCGCTCACCCCCTGCTAGTGTGCTCCCATCCCCCGCTAGCGTGCTTGCGCCACCTGCTAGCGCGCCCACCCCCTGCTAGCACACTACGTTCAGCCTCAGTGATGCATCATCCCAGGGAGATTACAATCTATTGTTTGAGAGCTGAAAAGAGCAGAATACAGTCCCACACTGTGTAATAATGTCACACAAACAACACAATGAGCCACTTCCCTTTTCTTGTTGTGACGGCTGAAAATAATGGGGCCTATTAGAAGATTTAGAGCAGGTCCTGATGTATCTGCGCACCGTCCCAGCGCTGTAATTACCAGGGGAAGCCTCCCTGCTGGGCCGTAATGTTACATCGGAAGGCTTCACACCAGTGGCGTGCAGCAATCAGATAAGCAAACGCAGAGCCGGCGCACACAGGAACAATTTACATGCGACGCCTGCGCCTTACACTGATTCTGACAGCCCTGCACTCCTTGTTATGTGACCTGGCGTGTCACTGACTGCCGCCGCCGCCGCAATGTTTGTGGTTGCTATGTAATAGAGAGGTAGACAGCCAGGGCCACGTTTACTAAACGGATCTCTGCCACAGTACACCTGCCAGCCCGTTCATTGCTTAGTAACTATGGGACAGATTGCTGCAATGTGTTTTGGGGATTGTCATTGTACTAAGAGACGCTTTTCTCACTTTCGCGGGTCTGTAACTGTAAGGCAGAAAGGTTTGTCCAGATCAGGGTTTTTCAGCAGCGCTCCCCCGGGCCTAAAGGTTCCCTGCAATTCTCAGCTCATTTAACATTGTATCAAATACAGAAGATTTTACAATGCATCTGGTCTCAGACGCGCTATTAGAGAGGGTTGGGGTTCCTTACAATGCATCTGATCTCAGACGCGCTATTAGAGAGGGTTGGGGTTCCTTACAATGCATCTGATCTCAGACGCGCTATTAGAGAGGGTTGGGGTTCCTTACAATGCATCTGGTCTCAGACGCGCTATTAGAGAGGGTTGGGGTTCCTTACAATGCATCTGATCTCAGACGCGCTATTAGAGAGGGTTGGGGTTCCTTACAATGCATCTGATCTCAGACGCGCTATTAGAGAAGTTGGGGTTCCTTACAATGTATCTGATCTCGGACATGCTATTAGAGAGGGTTGGGGTTCCTTACAATGCATCTGATCTCAGACACACTATTAGAGTGGTTTGGGGTTCCTTACAATGTATCTGATCTCAGACGCGCTATTAGAGCGGGTTGGGGTTCCTTACAATGCATCTGATCTCAGACGCGCTATTAGAGAGGGTTGGGGTTCCTTACAATGCATCTGATCTCAGACGCGCTATTAGAGCGGGTTGGGGTTCCTTACAATGCATCTGATCTCAGACGCGCTATTAGGGAGGGTTGGGGTTCCTTACAATGCATCTGATCTCAGACATGCGCTATTAGAGAGGGTTGGGGTTCCTTACAATGCATCTGATCTCGGACATGCTATTAGAGAGGGTTGGGGTTCCTTACAATGCATCTGATCTCGGACGCGCTATTAGAGAGGGTTGGGGTTCCTTACAATGCATCTGATCTCAGACGCGCTATTAGAGAAGTTGGGGTTCCTTACAATGCATCTGATCTCGGACATGCTATTAGAGAGGGTTGGGGTTCCTTACAATGCATCTGATCTCAGACGCGCTATTAGAGCGGGTTGGGGTTCCTTACAATGCATCTGATCTCAGACGCGCTATTAGAGAGGGTTGGGGTTCCTTACAATGCATCTGACCTCGGACATGCTATTAGAGAGGGTTGGGGTTCCTTACAATGCATCTGATCTCAGACGCGCTGTTAGAGAGGGTTGGGGTTCCTTACAATGCACCTGATCTCAGACGCGCTATTAGAGAGGGTTGGGGTTCCTTACAATGCATCTGATCTCACACGCGCTATTAGAGAGGGTTGGTGTCCCTTACAATGCATCTGATCTCAGACGCGCTATTAGAGAGGGTTGGGGTTCCTTACAATGCATCTGATCTCGGACATGCTATTAGAGAGGGTTGGGGTTCCTTACAATGCATCTGATCTCGGACGCGCTATTAGAGAGGGTTGGGGTTCCTTACAATGCATCTGATCTCAGACGCGCTATTAAAGAAGTTGGGGTTCCTTACAATGCATCTGATCTCGGACATGCTATTAGAGAGGGTTGGGGTTCCTTACAATGCATCTGATCTCAGACGCGCTATTAGAGCGGGTTGGGGTTCCTTACAATGCATCTGATCTCAGACGCGCTATTAGAGAGGGTTGGGGTTCCTTACAATGCATCTGATCTCGGACGCGCTATTAGAGAGGGTTGGGGTTCCTTACAATGCATCTGATCTCAGACGCGCTATTAGAGAGGGTTGGGGTTCCTTACAATGCATCTGATCTCGGACACGCTATTAGAGAGGGTTAGGGTTCCTTACAATGCATCTGATCTCAGACGCGCTATTAGAGAGGGTTGGGGTTCCTTACAATGCATCTGATCTCAGACGCGCTATTAGAGAGGGTTGGGGTTCCTTACAATGCATCTGATCTCGGACATGCTATTAGAGAGGGTTGGGGTTCCTTACAATGCATCTGATCTCAGACGCGCTATTAGAGAGGGTTGGGGTTCCTTACAATGCATCTGATCTCAGACGCGCTATTAGAGAGGGTTGGGGTTCCTTACAATGCATCTGATCTCGGACACGCTATTAGAGAGGGTTGGGGTTCCTTACAATGCATCTGATCTTAGACGCGCTATTAGAGAGGGTTGGGGTTCCTTACAATGCATCTGATCTCGGACACGCTATTAGAGAGGGTTGGGGTTCCTTACAATGCATCTGATCTCGGACACGCTATTAGAGAGGGTCGGGGTTCCTTACAATGTATAAGATCTGTCTGAAATTAAGGGGTTACAGATAACACAGGCCCCTCTGGAAGTGAAGGGGTTACAGATAACATGGGCTCCTCTGTGTCCTATATCAATGTGGGACCCTTACACGAACAGCAGTGGCAGCTTTTCAGTGGGAGAATGGCTGCCATTTTCTGAGCCCTGGCTGGAAATGTTGGTTGTCCATGTAATAGTTCAATTTTGTGTGTGTGTGTGTGTGTGTAGCTGTCACTGGCGTAGTCTCCTTCAGTACGCCGGCTGTGTGTGTGTGTGTGTGTGTAGCTGTCACTTCAGTACGCCGGCCGTGGTGTGTGTGTTTGTGTGTCACTTCAGTACGCCGGCCGTGGTGTGTGTGTGTGTGTCTGTGTGTGTGTGTGTAGCTGTCACTTCAGTACGCCGGCCGTGGTGTGTGTGTGTGTGTCTGTGTGTGTGTGTGTAGCTGTCACTTCAGTACGCCGGCCGTGGTGTGTGTGTGTGTGTGTGTGTGTCACTTCAGTACGCCGGCCGTGGTGTGTGTGTGTGTGTGTGTGTGTCACTTCAGTACGCCGGCCGTGGTGTGTGTGTCTGTGTGTGTGTGGCTGTCACTTCAGTACGCCGGCCGTGGTGTGTGTGTGTGTGTGTGTCTGTCACTTCAGTACGCCGGCCGTGGTGTGTGTGTCTGTGTGTGTGTGGCTGTCACTTCAGTACGCCGGCCGTGGTGTGTGTGTGTGTGTGTATGTGTGTGTGTGTGTGGCTGTCACTTCAGTACGCCGGCCGTGGTGTGTGTGTGTGTGTGTGTCTGTCACTTCAGTACGCCGGCCGTGATGTGTGTGTGTGTGTCTGTGTGTGTGTGGCTGTCACTTCAGTACGCCGGCCGTGGTGTGTGTGTGTGTATGTGTGTGTGTGTGGCTGTCACTTCAGTACGCCGGCCGTGGTGTGTGTGTGTGTGTGTGTGTCACTTCAGTACGCCGGCCGTGGTGTGTGTGTGTGTGTCACTTCAGTACGCGGGCCGTGGTGTGTGTGTGTCACTTCAGTACGCGGGCCGTGGTGTGTGTGTGTCACTTCAGTACGCGGGCCGTGGTGTGTGTGTGTGTGTGTCACTTCAGTACGCCGGCCGTGTTGCCATAGAGATGATACGTGCAGCAGATCTACCAGATGCTTTTTTTTGTTGCTGTGATGAAGAATTTCATTGTGCGCTCTGGTGGGAAACAGGCGTGTGCATGGTATGTGTGTGTGCCCTTTCCTCCTCGCTAGCTACACATTATCCAGAAACTGTCACTGGTACTATGAGAACACAAGCTGCGTACACGCCCCACACGCCTATCGTGTTCACTCCACGCATACCGTGCGTGCCCCGCGCCTATTGTAAACATACTGTGCGCGCTCTGCGCATATCGTGTGCACTCCATGCATACTGTGCGTGCCCCGCGCCTATCATGCACACTTTGCGCTCTGCGCATATCGTGTGCACTCTGCGCATATAGTGTGCACTCAACGCATACCGTGCACGGCCCGCACCTATTATGAACATACTGTGCGCACTCTGTGCAAATCGTGTGCGCTCCACGCATACCGTGCACGCCCCGCGCCTGTCGTGCGCACCCCTTGCATCCCGTGCACGCCCCGCGCCTGTCGTGCACACCCCTTGCATCCCATGCACGCCCCGCGCCTGTCGTGCGCACCCCACGCATCCCGTGCACGCCCCGCGCCTGTCGTGCGCATCCCGTGCACGCCCCACACCTGTTGTGTGCACCCCACGCATACTGTGCACGCCCCGCGCCTGTCGTGCGCATCCCGTGCATGCCCCGCGCCTGTCGTGCGCACCCCACGCACGCCCCGCACCTGTTGTGTGCACCCCATGCATACCGTGCATGCCCCACGCCTGTCGTGCGCACCCCACGCTTTCCGTGCACGCCCCGCGCCTGTCGTACATCATTGGCAAACAAATCTTGATTTTTTTACACTGATTCATTCCTAAACCCCAGAAAAATGGATGAAATAATTGTGGGCGAGGTTATGTCCTTTTTGTTCTGGCAGCGCAGGGGTAAGAAAGGTACTTTAAGTACCTCCCGAATCTCGCTATGTACTGGGGCTCTAACGGATTTTAACCCCAATGTGATGCAGGGCCCTTAAGCAACAGAAAGGTTCACTTTTTTGAATATATTGACCAGCTTCACGTGTTTCCAGCAGTAATATGATGATGTATACACGCGCTGTGCAATGATCCCGTTCTCTGGCTGAAAATAACTGGCTCTGTTCTAATAACATTTAGGCAGTTCGGGTCATCATTTATCTGCCCCTCCCCACTCTCGCCCGCTCCGTGTGTAATTAGCACGTTTGTCATTCCAGCAAATGTAAACACAACCGAAACAGCCAAACGAAGAAGCGGTGCACTGAGGTAAGTAGAGAACCACACGCAGCTCTAACAAAAAAAGACTAATTTATTGAAAAAAAGGGAACAAACATCATGAAGCTAGGAACCTTTTACGCGTTTCATCCCACAAGGGACTTTGTCAAAGCCCCCTGTGGGGTGAAACGCGTAAGAGGTTCCTAGCTTCATGATGTTTGTTCCCTTTTTTTCAATAAATTAGTCTTTTTTTGTTGGAGCTGCGTGTGGTTCTCTACTTACCTCAGTGCACCACTTCTTCGTTTGGCTGTTCCGGTACCTTTGCTGGTTGCACGTGGATTCCAGGACACACATCACTGCAGGCATTCACTCAACGGTGCTTCACCTTTATCTCTTTGGCTACACCGGATCAACCAGCGTGACAGCAGGTATTATCATTGGCAGAGGGGACGGTGGGTGACTTAGCGTCAGCCTGGCTGTTCTCTGGATGGTCGGCGACTCTTAGCGTCACCTCACCTTACCCCTCCCCCCAGCCTGCTCCACTGGGTCCGCTTAATACGCTTGTTTAGAGTGATAGTTATATGCTGCAGATGTGTGCCATTATGTTCTAAGAATAAGACATTCTACGCTTTGGCCCTTGAGCACTGGCAGCAGAATTCTTCTGTGTTCCCTCTGGTACACACAACCGAGAATGAACCTGGAAGGACACAAATCCATAACTAGGCATCAGAATAACATTATCATTAGGGAGATCACGTTCTGCGCACATAGAGAGTGAAGGAGAGATGGATATTAAGATATAAAATATTAGGGATGTATCTCAGGTGAAGGCCGAACATTATATTCTAAGACTATGGCCTCAGTCACTGCGGTGACGCCCTCGCACACTCTCACAGTGTGATCTCAGCCTACGGCTCTGATCCAGATTCTGTATTTACACTGGTAATTGTGTTCACAGCCAGATTCTAAGAGAGCGCGTGACACCAAGTACGTGAGACGCAAAGCTGGCACGCATTGGATCAGAGGTTCCGTCCCGGCTAGAACATGAACCGTCACAGATCAGTTATAATGTATCACTTAGGCTACGATCACGCACACGAAACACACACTAGGCTGGAGGCGATCGGGAGGCATGGCGGAGGCGTGGCCGTCACATGAGCCGTTTGCCCTCATTGGCTGAACCGCTCCCGTGACGCGGGCGTCGCGCGAAAAAAACTAATTCCATTTGTGTTGTCAAAAATCGCGCCCACTATAATCGCGGCCTTAGGCTGGGTCCATAGAGGGGGAAGCCGCGCTGAGCCGTGCGGACGCTCCGCGCTGAGCCCCGTCATCCTCAATGAGTATGTCTTTAGAGGGGGCTCCTGCGAGCGTCCGCAGGCGTGCGGAAGCGCAGGGATTTTCAGCCGACAGCCGAAACGGTTTCTCAGCACGCTGTCGGCTGAAAACACCCAATCGGCGCGAAGCAGCGTCATGACGTTGACGTCGGCGCTTCGCGGGCTATTGGCCCAGCGACGTCACTGCCCCGCCTCCCGATCGCGCATGCTGGCTCGCCTGCCAGTCCGTGGAATCGCTCCTGACCGAGCAGGCGAGCCTCAGCGTCAGCGCGGAGGAGCGCGGCTGGACCCCTCTATGGCCTCAGCCTTAGAGATACAGCATGTACGTTTCTCAGGGGAAGAACTTCAAGCCAGTTCAGACTTGGCTTAACCCAGGGGTCCTCAACTCCAGTCCTCAAGGCTCCCGCCCCCCCCCACCCCACTCCTGCCACCGAACAGGCCAGGTTTTCAGGATATCCCAGCTTCAGCACAGGTGGCTCAATGATTGATAATGGACTAAATAATTTGTCATATTGGATGTGGCGTTGGGGCGTCTTCGTCTAAGCGTGAAACCACATTCCCCGGTTTTACCGCCCTGGTGACCTTGCATGACATCATAGGGACCCCTGAGCTGGTTGCCACGTCATGTGCTGAGGTTAAAGGGGATTAGGTGTTGGAAATAAAAAGAACCCCGCGAGAAACCGCGCTAACAGAACAGAACTCTTCAAATGCCTTCACAGGTAGAACTGCGATGCAGTTCAATGGGTTAATATCAGTTAATTGATCCTGTCCACATTAGAGTCTCACTTCCGCAGAGTAACGCAGACCTTTTACTGTATGCTTCACAAAGCCTATTAAATCTTTTAATGCATTCTTTCAAATCCCACAAAGACTTTAAGAAAATCCACATATCGGTAGCGAATGTGGAAAACATACTTGAGACTTCCGATATGCGGCAGGAGGAATGGTTTGTGCATTAACCTGAAGCTATAAAGTGTCTTTACTTAACATTACTCAACATCTCAAATACCAGATACAGAAGACCTAGAGGAAGATAGAAACGCAACCCAGTATCTCCTTTCATAACCCGCTGGTGGCAAAGTGTGATATGTGTTGTGACATCTCTCCCCTCCTCACTACGAACACACGCGAGTACTAATTAATGCTTATTTGTATCACTAACATAATTTAACACGCCGTTTTTGTGTATGAGAATGACTATCTCTGCCCATTCGTGAATACGCCATTCGTGAATACGCCATTCGTGAATACATTATTGCCGTTATCCCGTTTTTTTAAACGCCGCGATATCCACCTTTAGTGACTCTAGCCTATCGCTTCTGGGTGACTCGTGCAAATGATGCTCTGAGTGATTAAGGCTGCGCTTATAGTGACAGCGACACTGACGTCACGCTACGGTCGCTGGAAAAATCAATTTGAAGTGACTTCTGGCGATCGCGACCAATCCGTCGCTCCGTCGCATCGCTCCTACTATAAGCGCACGCGACGGCTTCAATACATTTGTTTTGAAGCGACGGCGCATCGCTGTTTCCGGCACTATAAATGCAGCCTTAGTAACGTGTATTCTGGGATCATTGCTAGGGTAGAGTAATATATTCTGGGATCATTGCTAGGGTAGAGTAATATATTCTGGGATCATTGCTAGGGTAGAGTAATATATTCTGGGATCATTGCTAGGGTAGAGTAATATATTCTGGGATCATTGCTAGGGTAGAGTAGTGTATTCTGGGATTATTGCTAGGGTAGAGTAATGTATTCTGGGATCATTGCTAGGGTAGAGTAATATATTCTGGGATCATTGCTAGGGTAGAGTAAGGTGTTCTGGGATTATTGCTAGGGTAGAGTAAGGTGTTCTGTGATCATTGCTAGGGTAGAGTAATATATTCTGGGATCATTGCTAGGGTAGAGTAATATATTCTGGGATCATTGCTAGGGTAGAGTAATATATTCTGGGATCATTGCTAGGGTAGAGTAATGTATTCTGGGATCATTGCTAGGGTAGAGTAAAGTGTTCTGGGATTATTGCTAGGGTAGAGTAAGGTGTTCTGGGATTATTGCTAGGGTAGAGTAATGTATTCTGGGATCATTGCTAGGGTAGAGTAAAGTGTTCTGGGATCATTGCTAGGGTAGAGTAATGTATACTGGGATCATTGCTAGGGTAGAGTAAGGTGTTCTGTGATCATTGCTAGGGTAGAGTAATGTGTTCTGGGATCATTGCTAGGGTAGAGTAAAGTGTTCTGGGATCATTGCTAGGGTAGAGTAATGTATACTGGGATCATTGCTAGGGTAGAGTAAGGTGTTCTGTGATCATTGCTAGGGTAGAGTAATGTGTTCTGGGATCATTGCTAGGGTAGAGTAATGTATACTGGGATCATTGCTAGGGTAGAGTAAAGTGTTCTGGGATCATTGCTAGGGTAGAGTAATGTATACTGGGATCATTGCTAGGGTAGAGTAAGGTGTTATGTGATCATTGCTAGGGTAGAGTAATGTATTCTGGGATCATTGCTAGGGTAGAGTAATGTATTCTGGGATCATTGCTAGGGTAGAGTAATATATTCTGGGATTATTGCTAGGGTAGAGTAATATATTCTGGGATCATTGCTAGGGTAGAGTAATGTATTCTGGGATCATTGCTAGGGTAGAGTAAGGTGTTCTGTGATCATTGCTAGGGTAGAGTAATATATTCTGGGATCATTGCTAGGGTAGAGTAATATATTCTGGGATCATTGCTAGGGTAGAGTAATATATTCTGGGATCATTGCTAGGGTAGAGTAATGTATTCTGGGATCATTGCTAGGGTAGAGTAATATATTCTGGGATCATTGCTAGGGTAGAGTAATGTATTCTGGGATCATTGCTAGGGTAGAGTAATGTGTTCTGGGATTATTGCTAGGGTAGAGTAAAGTGTTCTGGGATTATTGCTAGGGTAGAGTAAGGTGTTCTGGGATTATTGCTAGGGTAGAGTAATGTATTCTGGGATCATTGCTAGGGTAGAGTAAAGTGTTCTGGGATCATTGCTAGGGTAGAGTAATGTATACTGGGATCATTGCTAGGGTAGAGTAAGGTGTTCTGTGATCATTGCTAGGGTAGAGTAATGTGTTCTGGGATCATTGCTAGGGTAGAGTAAAGTGTTCTGGGATCATTGCTAGGGTAGAGTAATGTATACTGGGATCATTGCTAGGGTAGAGTAAGGTGTTCTGTGATCATTGCTAGGGTAGAGTAATGTGTTCTGGGATCATTGCTAGGGTAGAGTAATGTATACTGGGATCATTGCTAGGGTAGAGTAAAGTGTTCTGGGATCATTGCTAGGGTAGAGTAATGTATACTGGGATCATTGCTAGGGTAGAGTAAGGTGTTATGTGATCATTGCTAGGGTAGAGTAATGTATTCTGGGATCATTGCTAGGGTAGAGTAATGTATTCTGGGATCATTGCTAGGGTAGAGTAATATATTCTGGGATTATTGCTAGGGTAGAGTAATATATTCTGGGATTATTGCTAGGGTAGAGTAATATATTCTGGGATCATTGCTAGGGTAGAGTAAAGTGTTCTGGGATTATTGCTAGGGTAGAGTAATGTATTCTGGGATCATTGCTAGGGTAGAGTAAAGTGTTCTGGGATTATTGCTAGGGTAGAGTAAAGTGTTCTGGGATCATTGCTAGGGTAGAGTAATGTATACTGGGATAATTGCTAGGGTAGAGTAAGGTGTTCTGTGATCATTGCTAGGGTAGAGTAATGTATTCTGGGATCATTGCTAGGGTAGAGTAATGTATTCTGGGATCATTGCTAGGGTAGAGTAAGGTGTTCTGGGATTATTGCTAGGGTAGAGTAATGTATTCTGGGATCATTGCTAGGGTAGAGTAATATATTCTGGGATCATTGCTAGGGTAGAGTAATGTATTCTGTGATTATTGCTAGGGTAGAGTAATGTATTCTGGGATCATTGCTAGGGTAGAGTAATGTATTCTGGGATTATTGCTAGGGTAGAGTAATGTATTCTGGGATTATTGCTAGGGTAGAGTAATGTATTCTGGGATCATTGCTAGGGTAGAGTAATATATTCTGGGATCATTGCTAGGGTAGAGTAAGGTGTTCTGGGATTATTGCTAGGGTAGAGTAATGTATTCTGGGATTATTGCTAGGGTAGAGTAAGGTGTTCTGGGATTATTGCTAGGGTAGAGTAATGTGTTCTGGGATTATTGCTAGGGTAGAGTAATGTATTCTGGGATTATTGCTAGGGTAGAGTAAGGTGTTCTGGGATTCTTGCTAGGGTAGAGTAATGTGTTCTGGGATTATTGCTAGTGTAGAGTAAGGTGTTCTGGGATCATTGCTAGGGTAGAGTAATATATTCTGGGATCATTGCTAGGGTAGAGTAATGTGTTCTGGGATTATTGTTAGGGTAGAGTAAGGTGTTCTGGGATCATTGCTAGGGTAGAGTAAGGTGTTCTGGGATCATTGCTAGGGTAGAGTAAGGTGTTCTGGGATCATTGCTAGGGTAGAGTAAGGTGTTCTGGGATTATTGCTAGGGTAGAGTAATGTGCTCTTGGGTTCGTGCTGGAGTAGAACAAGGTGCTATGGGTCCATGTTAGAGTAAGGTGCTCTGTGGTCTATACTGGAGTAGAACAAGGTGCTCTAAGGTCCATGCTGGAGTAGAACAAGGTGCTCTGAGGTCCGTGCTAAATTAATGTGCTCTGTGGTCCATGCTGGAGTAGAACAAGATCCTCTGGGGTCTGTGCTAGTGTAGCGCAAGGTGCTTTATGGTCCGTGCTGGAGTAGAACAAGGTGCTCTGTGGTCCATACTAGAGTAAAGAGCTCTCTGGTCCATGCTAGGGTAAGGAGCTCTGTGGTCCATGGAAGAGTAAGGAGCTCTGTGTTCCGTGCTAGAGTAAGGAGCTCTGTGGTCAGTGCTAGAGTAAGGAGCTCTGTGTTCCGTGCTAGAGTAAGGAGCTCTGTGGTCAGTGATAGAGTAAGGAGCTCTGTGTTCCGTGCTAGAGTAAGGAGCTCTGTGTTCCATGCTAGAGTAGAGCTCTGTGGTCAGTGCTAGAGTAAGGTGCTCTGTTCCGTGCTAGAGTAAGGAGCTCTGTGTTCCATGCTAGAGTAAGGAGCTCTATGGTCCGTGCTAGAGTAAGGAGCTCTGTGGTCAGTGCTAGAGTAAGGAGCTCTGTGGTCCATGCTAGGGTAAGGAGCTCTGTGGTCCGTGCTAGCGTAAGGAGCTGTGTGGTCAGTGCTAGAGTAAGGATCCCTGTGGTCTGTGCTAGAGTAAGGAGCTCTGTGGTCCGTGCTAGAGTAAGGAGCTCTGTGGTCTGTGCTAGAGTAAGGAGCTCTGTGGTCCGTGCTAGAGTAAGGAGCTCTGTGGTCAGTGCTAGAGTAAGGTGCTCTGTGTTCCGTGCTAGAGTAAGGAGCTCTGTGTTCCATGCTAGAGTAAGGAGCTCTATGGTCCGTGCTAGAGTAAGGAGCTCTGTGGTCAGTGCTAAAGTAAGGAGCTCTGTGGTCCATGCTAGGGTAAGGAGCTCTGTGGTCCGTGCTAGCGTAAGGAGCTGTGTGGTCAGTGCTAGAGTAAGGAGCTCTGTGGTCTGTGCTAGAGTAAGGAGCTCTGTGGTCCGTGCTAGAGTAAGGAGCTCTGTGGTCCGTGCTAGAGTAAGGCGCTCTGTGGTCCGTGCTAGAGTAAGGAGCTCTGTGGTCCGTGCTAGAGTAAGGAGCTCTGTGGTCCGTGCTAGAGTAAGGAGCTCTATGTTCCGTGCTAGAGTAAGGAGCTATGTGGTCCATGCAAGAGTAAGGAGCTCTGTGGTCCGTGCTAGAGTAAGGAGCTCTGTGGTCCGTGCTAGAGTAAGGAGCTCTGTAGTCCGTGCTAGAGTAAGGAGCTCTGTGGTCCGTGCTAGAGTAAGGAGCTCTGTGGTCTGTGCTAGAGTAAGGAGCTCTGTGTTCCATGCTAGAGTAAGGAGCTCTGTGGTCCATGCTAGAGTAAGGAGCTCTGTGGTCCGTGCTAGAGTAAGGAGCTCTCTGGTCCATGCTAGAGTAAGGAGCTCTGTGGTCCTTGCTAGCGTAAGGACCTGTGTGGTCAGTGCTAGAGTAAGGAGCTCTGTGTTCCGTGCTAGAGTAAGGAGCTCTGTGTTCCGTGCCAGAGTAAGGAGCTCTGTGGTCCGTGCTAGAGTAAGGGGCTCTCTGGTCCGTGCTAGAGTAAGGAGCTCTGGGTTCCGTGCTAGAGTAAGGAGCTCTGTAGTCCGTGCTAGAGTAAGGAGCTCTGTGTTCCGTGCTAGGGTAAGGAGCTCTGCGTTCCGTGCTAGAGTAAGGAGCTCTGTGTTCCGTGCTAGGGTAGAACCCTTTGCCATGAAGTCAGAGCACGCGTCACATGTAACAGAGAGAGCCCTGAAGCCTGAGTTTTCTTTGCCAGTCTGCAGCCAGAAATCAGACAGGAAATCTTCCTCTTATTTATTTGTCTATTACTGTTCAGGATGAAATGCAATATAACTCGTTAATGAAATTCCTTCCAGGATGAGAGAATCTCTTATCAAGATTAAGCATGATAGGATTTTCTTTTTTACACCAAACTAATAAAACAAGAAAAATGACAGCTTTTTCCCTTCCTGTCTGCTTTGTGTGGGGGAACATTACCCAGTGTTCAGTAAACAAGTTCTCAAGGGAAGTTCAAACAGTCTGTAACGTGAAAGGTCTCTCGTGGTTTTAATTAAGTGCCAAACATCCAGGCTCCCGCCGGCCCAGTGCGGCTGCCAATAAACCAATTGAACTGTAAGCTCTTCAGACAATGGGATTCCATTTCGAATGCCTGTGCAGCTTTCATGTTTCACTGTATAAGACATTACAGTATTCTGTTATTCTTACTGTTAGCAGCTGCTATCTTTTTATCATGACGTTTTGTCCTGTTCTCAATCCTTTTTAGAGAAACTGTGCAAAATTGCAAGTAGTTCCCCTCGCCTTCGCCCCCCCCCCCCCCCCCCCCAAAATGATCTCTGATTAGTATAGTTTGGAAAATGGGAATAGGAAGCCAGGACTGGTTTAGCATCACACTTACCAGGAATGCCAGATTTAAAACTCTATATCAGAGCATGGGAGGCCAACTCCAGTCCTCAAGGGCCACTAACAGGTCAGGTTATCCCTGCTTCAGCACAGGTGGCTCAATCGGGCCCTGCTTCAGCACAGGTGGCTCAGCAGCTGTCTTCGAATTGAGCCACCTGTGCTGAAGCAGGGATATCCTTAAAACCTGACCTGTGTGGCCCTTGAGGACTGGAGTCGGCCTCTCATGCTCTGGATGTGAGCTGTAATGAATGCATGATATCGATACCTGTATCTCTGTCCCTCATCCTGGTTTTGCTACACACGGGGCACTGTGCGCGCTGACGCTATTGCGTCAAAAAACGTGCATTTCTGTCTAAAATACGACATATTTATTAAGTGTATTTCTATGGTTTTAGAATTTTGTGCTAGTTTTCTGCACTAAAGACGGTGACGCAGAAAACCATTAAGAATTCCGCCACGAAAAGCCGCACATGTTTATAACGCACAGACCGGTGCCAATATACAAATGTAACTCCGCCCCTAACTCCTCCCACTCGCTCCGTAAATCCATCAGCGCGTCGCCGGCAGGCTCAGACATATCCCCCAAAATGGCGCATCTAAGATGAATACGCAGCCGCTGCCTGGCGCAGGTATATTTCAGCGGGAGATGCGACAAAATAAGGACTTTTCGCCAACACTTTGCGTCTGATCCGTCGAGCCCAGAGACGCCATGCTGGATTTCTAACGCTTCTCCCCCCCCCCCCCTGTCTGTTTCTAGGAAATCCAAGGAGAAAATCATTGAACTTACCCTGCTGTCCACAAGGAGGCGATACCGCAGCTGTGGGGTGGGGAGGTACATGCTCCAGGTCCGTATACGACCCATATTATACACAAGAAGCACGCACATATATACGGCGCGATGGGAGGAGTTTCTCCGCGCACGCGTAATGGGCTCCAGCGCTTTTAATATCATTTTCCTGTTCCTTTCTTGCCACCTCTGGCCTTTTTTATTTTGACCCCTTCTCCGCGAACGAGTTAACCCACGGGGTTCTCAGCTCCAGTCCTCAAGACCCCCCAACAGGTCAGGTTTTCAGGATATCCCTGGTTCAGCACAGGTGGCTCAGTCGAAGCTGATTGAGCCACCTGTGCTGAAGCTGGGACTGATTGAGCCACCTGTGCTGAAGCTGGGATATCCTGAAACCTGACCTGTTGGGGGGGGAGAGGGGCTTGAGGACTGGAGTTGAGCCTGCCCCCCCCCTCTCTGCTCTGCCCCCCCCTCTCTGCCCTGCCCCCCCCCTCTCTGCCCTGCCCCCCCCCCTGTCCAGCCCTGCCCCCCCCCTGTCCTGCCCTGCCCCCCCCTGTCCTGCCCTGCCCCCCCCCTGCCCTGCCCTGCCCCCCCCCCCTGTCCTGCACTGCCCCCCCCCTGTCCTGCCCTGCCCCCCCCTGTCCTGCCCTGCCCCCCCCTCTGTCCTGCCCTGCCCCCCCCCTGTCCTGCCCTGCCCCCCCCTCTGTCCTGCCCTGCCCCCCCCTCTGTCCTGCCCTGCCCCCCCCCCCCCTGCCCTGCCCTGCCCCCCCCCTGTCCTGCCCTGCCCCCCCCCCCTGTCCTGCCCTGCCCCCCCCCTGTCCTGCCCTGCCCCCCCCCTGTCCTGCCCTGCCCCCCCCCTGTCCTGCCCTGCCCTGTCCCCCCCTCTGTCCTGCCCTGCCCCCCCCTCTGTCCTGCCCTGCCCCCCCCGGATTAAGCAAAGTGTGAACTGGCATGAACTTCTGCGCCTGAGAAACGTGCATGCTGTATCTGAAACTGGAGAGCCATTTGGTAGGTGATAATGGGGTGTCAGATTTTCACATGCGGGGTGACAGTGCTGGAATTAGGGAGTAATCTTTATTTACAGTGCATTTCCTAGCCTATTGTGCCCCCTAGTGTTAATGTGTTGTATCCCAGTGGCAGCCCAATACCTTCTCACCCACTCTGACAGCCCATTGTACTGTATAATTCCGCTCTGATCACTGCAGCTTTGGAATCGCCGCTGCGTTAGCTAGATGCCATCCTCTGACCAGCTGCCATGAACTCTGCAGGTGTTATATATTCCAGAATATTTGGGATTGTACATTTCGCTGTAAGACTTGCACAACGAAATATGCAAAGGTATGAAGTGCGGTACGTTTATGAAACATCCTTCAAATATGGCAGAGAAGACTGAGTAAAAATGATTTACAATCCTAACATTTTGATTTGTGGCGTTTTAGAGCCATGTTTACTAAGTGGTGCTAAGCCTAGAACCCCCCCCCCCCAATCCCCCCATGGTGATTTACAAAGTCACATTTCCTTATTCCCTGGGAGAATTATCACACGTCACCCGTCTGTCCCTGAACCTTAAACCAGAGTCTAGAGAGATCCCCAAATCATGGCAACATCCAATATGTCAGCCATCTTTAAAATCCCCTAGCCAACACTTTTTTTTTGTATGAATTAACGCTGAATCTCGTGCGCTAACTCTTACTCCAATATGTGAAAAGCGACCCAATATTTTGTGTTTCCTCATACACCGCCTGATCCGGGAGTGTTAATGCTGGGCCGCTGGTAAAACATCCCCGTTTCCTCTCCTCCAGATGCTGAAGGATACATCCGTGGTGGGTTTCTACGATGCCATCGTGACCCACGCCGAGAGCGAAGCAGTGAAGTTCTTCTTGGCCTGCGGATTTTCTGACGACATCCTGCTCAACAGCAAGTTCAGGTAACAGGGCACGTTACCTGTGCCCCACGTGGGGGGTGTCTCCCGTACACATTCAGTGGCCCCATGGACCTCCGTGCCACCCTCTTACACACATTAGCTGCCCCTATAGGCCTCGCTGGAATCCGAAATCTCCCTGGTTAGTGTATGGGCAGGCGGGACCCATAATTAATATCGCAGTACTGCTTGTTTTTTGGATAAGCAGCTAATTAAGGTCAGTAAAGTCAGGCTGCAGAGAAGGACACAGCCTGTATGAAGCCTGCTGACCGCTGGGATCAGCCCTGACCTCTGCCCTGTGTGTCTCGGTTTTTGCAGTGACCTTGAGGAGGATTGGACGAACACAACCACGATGAGTTATTTCCCTCCTTTCTGCACAGGTGAGAGCCCAACTCCAGACACCGCCCTATCCTTACGCGTGTACCTCTCCCTGCGCTCTGTATCCCTACGCGTGTACCTCCCCCTGCACTCTGTATCCCTACGCGTGTACCTCTCCCTGCGCTCTGTATCCTTACGCGTGTACCTCTCCCTGCGCTCTGTAACCCTACGCGTGTACCTCTCCCTTCGCTCTGTATGCCTACGCGTGTACCTCTCCCTGTGCTCTGTATCCCTACGCGTGTACCTCTCCCTGCGCTCTGTATCCTTACGCGTGTACCTCTCCGCGCGCTCTGTATCCCTACGCGTGTACCTCTCCCTGCGCTCTGTATCCCTACGCGTGTACCTCCCCCTGCACTCTGTATCCCTACGCGTGTACCTCTCCCTGCGCTCTGTATCCTTACGCGTGTACCTCTCCCTGCGCTCTGTATCCCTACGCGTGTACCTCTCCCTACGCTCTGTATGCCTACGCGTGTACCTCTCCCTGTGCTCTGTATCCCTACGCGTGTACCTCTCCCTGCGCTCTGTATCCTTACGCGTGTACCTCTCCGCGCGCTCTGTATCCCTACGCGTGTACCTCTCCCTGCGCTCTGTATCCCTACGCGTGTACCTCTCCCCGCGCTCTGTATCCCTACGCGTGTACCTCTCCCTGCGCTCTGTATCCTTACGCGTGTACCTCTCCCTGCGCTCTGTATCCCTACGTGTGTACCTCACCCTGCGCTCTGTATCCCTACGCGTGTACCTCTCCCTGCGCTCTGTATCCCTACGCGTGTACCTATCCCTGCGCTCTGTATCCCTACGCGTGTACCTCTCCCTGCGCTCTGTATCCCTACGCGTGTTCCTCTCCCTGCGCTCTGTATCCCTACGCGTGTACCTCTCCCTGCGCTCTGTATCCCTACGCGTGTACCTCTCCCTGCGCTCTGTATCCCTACGCGTGTACCTCTCCCTGCGCTCTGTATCCCTACGCGTGTACCTTTCCCCGCGCTCTGTATCCCACCGCGTGTACCTCTCCCTGCGCTCTGTATCACTACGCGTGTACCTCTCCCTGCGCTCTGCATCCCTACGCGTGTACCTCTCCCTTTGCGCTCTGTATCCCTACGCGTGTACCTCTCCCCGCGCTCTGTATCCCTACGCGTGTACCTCTCCCTGCGCTCTGTATCCCTACGCGTGTACCTCTCCCTGTGCTCTGTATCCCTACGCGTGTACCTCTCCCTGCGCTCTGTATCCCTACGCGTGTACCTCTCCCTGCGCTCTGTATCCCTACGCGTGTACCTCTCCCTGCGCTCTGTATCCCTACGCGTGTACCTCTCCCTGCGCTCTGTATCCCTACGCGTGTACCTCTCCCTGCGCTCTGTATCCCTACGCGTGTACCTCTCCCCGCGCTCTGTATCCCTACGCGTGTACCTCTCCCCGCGCTCTGTATCCCTACGCGTGTACCTCTCCCTGCGCTCTGTATCCCCTACGCGTGTACCTCTCCCTGCGCTCTGTATCCCTACGCGTGTACCTCTCCCCCGCGCTCTGTATCCCTACGCGTGTACCCTCTCCCTGCGCTCTGTATCCCTACGCGTGTACCTCTCCCTGCGCTCTGTATCCCTACCCGTGTACCTATCCACGCGCTCTGTATCCCTACGCGTGTACCTCTCCCCGCGCTCTGTATCCCTACGCGTGTACCTCTCCCTGCGCTCTGTATCCCTACGCGTGTACCTCTCCCTGCGCTCTGTATCCCTACGCGTGTACCTCTCCCCGCGCTCTGTATCCCTACGTGTGTACCTCTCCCCGCGCTCTGTATCCCTACGTGTGTACCTCTCCCCGCGCTCTGTATCACTACGCGTGTACCTCTCCCTGCGCTCTGTATCCCTACGCGTGTACCTCTCCCTGTGCTCTGTATCCTTACGCGTGTACCTCTCCCTGCGCTCTGTATCCCTACCCGTGTACCTCTCCCCGCGCTCTGTATCCCTACGCGTGTACCTCTCCCTGCGCTCTGTATCACTACGCATGTACCTCTCCCTGCGCTCTGTATCCTTACGCGTGTACCTCTCCCTGTGCTCTGTATCCCTACGCGTGTACCTCTCCCTGCCCTCTGTATCCCCTACGCGTGTACCTCTCCCTGCGCTCTGTATCCCTACGCGTGTACCTCTCCCTGCGCTCTGTATCCCTACGCGTGTACCTCTCCCCTGCGCTCTGTATCCCTACGCGTGTACCTCTCCCTGCGCTCTGTATCCCTACGCGTGTACCTCTCCCTGCGCTCTGTATCCCTACGCGTGTACCTCTCCCTGCGCTCTGTATCCCTACGCGTGTACCTCTCCCTGCGCTCTGTATCCCTACGCGTGTACCTCTCCCTGCGCTCTGTATCCCTACGCGTGTACCTCTCCCTGCGCTCTGTATCCCTACGCGTGTACCTCTCCCTGCGCTCTGTATCCCTACGCGTGTACCTCTCCCTGCGCTCTGTATCCCTACGCGTGTACCTCTCCCCGCGCTCTGTATCCCTACGCGTGTACCTCTCCCCGCGCTCTGTATCCCTACGCGTGTACCTCTCCCTGCGCTCTGTATCCCTACTCGTGTACCTCTCCCCGCGCTCTGTATCACTACGCGTGTACCTCTCCCCGCGCTCTGTATCCCTACGCGTGTACCTCTCCCCGCGCTCTGTATCCCTACGCGTGTACCTCTCCCTGCGCTCTGTATCCTTACGCGTGTACCTCTCCCTGCGCTCTGTATCCCTACGCGTGTACCTCTCCCTGCGCTCTGTATCCCTACGCGTGTACCTCTCCCTGCGCTCTGTATCCCTACGCGTGTACCTCTCCCTGCGCTCTGTATCCCTACGCGTGTACCTCTCCCTGCGCTCTGTATCCCTACGCGTGTACCTCTCCCTGCGCTCTGTATCCCTACGCGTGTACCTCTCCCCGCGCTCTGTATCCCTACGCGTGTACCTCTCCCCGCGCTCTGTATACCTACGCGTGTACCTCTCCCTGCGCTCTGTATCCCTACGCGTGTACCTCTCCCCGCGCTCTGTATCCCTACGCGTGTAGCTCTCCCCGCGCTCTGTATACCTACGCGTGTACCTCTCCCCGTGCTCTGTATCCCTACGCGTGTACCTCTCCCCGCGCTCTGTATCCCTACGCGTGTAGCTCTCCCCGCGCTCTGTATCCCTACGCGTGTACCTCTCCCTGCGCTCTGTATCCCTACGCGTGTACCTCTCCCTGCGCTCTGTATCCCTACGCGTGTACCTCTCCCTGCGCTCTGTATCCCTACGCGTGTACCTCTCCCTGCGCTCTGTATCCCTACGCGTGTACCTCTCCCTGCGCTCTGTATCCCTACGCGTGTACCTCTCCCTGCGCTCTGTATCCCTACGCGTGTTCCTCTCCCTGCGCTCTGTATCCCTACAGCGTGTACCTCTCCCTGCGCTCTGTATCCCTACGCGTGTACCTCTCCCTGCGCTCTGTATCCCTACGCGTGTACCTCTCCCTGCGCTCTGTACTATCCCTACGCGTGTACCTCTCCCTGCGCTCTGTATCCCTACGCGTGTACCTCTCCCTGCGCTCTGTATCCCTACGCGTGTACCTCTCCCTGCGCTCTGTATCACTACGCGTGTACCTCTCCCTGCGCTCTGTATCCCTACGCGTGTACCTCTCCCTGCGCTCTGTATCCCTAA
>NC_134501.1:22662793-22665487 GCF_040206685.1 Ascaphus truei | reverse complement strand
GCCAGCGATGGCGTCAGACACTCTCTGCAGCTTCTCTCTGCTGCGGCTTATCAGGATAATGTTCACACCGCGGCTCGCCAGCTCCTCCGCGTACGCTTTACCAATGCCGTCTGTGGCACCTGAAGAACAGAGTCAGACGGGAAAACAAGAGACTCGTTACCCATTTCAGGAGCCGGACCCTCTATTTCTAGGAGGCTGAACTTGTTTGAACAGCGACAGATTTATGGGTTCAGGTTATTCTTACAGAATACGATGTCTCATATCCCGTCCCTCCCCTCAGTCCCACTCACCGGTCACTACGGCCCACTCCCCATACTGCCTGACCAGGTCGGTCCTGCAGAGCAGACGTGGGGTGACATGCAGCCGGATCACACTGTAGCACTCACACAGGAGGCTGAGGCCTTTCCGAGCCGTGTACCACGCTCCCACCACAGCAAGAAGCTCCACGTGGCTGTTATAGTAGCGGAAAACATCCTCGTACAGTGACACGGAGAATCTCTGCAGGGCAGGACACGGCCTCCATTACTCTGCAGGAGATGTAACATACAATGATAACATCTCTCCCTTTATTTACATTTATGTCCTCACAGCGTCACATGGATATGACACACCTACATGTATACCATTGCCACGCTCAGCAGCTCTCTGGTTGACATAATATATATTCATCATGTGGTGGGTGTGGGAGTTTGAGCTTGCAGGGAATGTGTGTTTATCTACGTCTGACTGCTAGCAGTCAATTGGAGTGTGTGTGTGTGTGTGTGTGTGTGTGTGTGTGTGTGTGTGTGTGTGTGTGTGTGTACCTCAATAATCGGAAAAAAAAAAAACCAGATGTGAATGATTCTGAACCCGTTAACCAGTGTCAGGACGCCCCCTCTTCACAATTTCTAAAGCAGCAATCCCGGCTGGGATCTTACCTGATCCGCAGTCCCTCAAGGTACTATACTAGAGGGGAGGTGTTCCCTACCTGTCTTCCGATGTCTCCCGCGTGAAATTTGAGTCAGATCTGGAAGAAAGCAGAGTAGGTTACTTCGGTGTAGGTATACGGCAGTTAAGATAAGACAGAGGGTGAGAGAGACAGAGAGAGAGAGGGCGAGGGAGTGAGATAGGGATGGAGGGAGACAGGGAGGGAGGGCGAGGGAGGGAGACAGGGATGGAGGGAGGGAGACAGGGATGGAGGAGACAGGGATGGAGGGACAGGGAGGGAGGGCGAGGGAGACAGGAAGGGAGGGCGAGGGAGACAGACAGGAAGGGAGGGCGAGGGAGACAGACAGGAGGGAGACAGGGCGAGGGAGGGAGACAGGGCGAGGGAGGGAGACAGGGAGGGAGGGAGACAGGGAGGGAGGGTGAGACAGGGAGGGTGAGAAAGGGAGGGTGAGACAGGGAGGGTGAGAGGGTGACACAGGAGGGTGAGGGAGTGTGAGAGGGTGAGACAGGGAGGGAGGGAGGGAGGGAGGGTGAGACAGGGAGGGAGGGAGGGTGAGACAGGGAGGGAGGGAGGGTGAGACAGGGAGGGAGGGAGGGTGAGACAGGGAGGGTGAGACAGGGAGGGAGGGAGGGTGAGACAGGAGGGAGGAGGGTGAGACAGGGAGGTATGGAAGGTGAGACAGGGAGGGTGAAACAGGGAGGGAGGGAGGGTGAGACAGGGAGGGAGGGAGGGTGAGACTTGAGACAGGGAGGGAGGGGGGTGAGACAGGAGGGAGGGGGGTGAGACAGGGAGGGAGGGAGGGTGAGATAGGGAGGGAGGGAGGGTGAGACAGGGAGGGAGGGAGGGTGAGACAGGGAGGGAGGGAGGGTGAGACAGGGAGGGAGGGAAGGTGAGACAGGGAGGGAGGGAGGGTGAGACAGGGAGGGAGGGAGGGTGAGACAGGGAGGGAGGGTGAGACAGGGAGGGAGGGAGGGTGAGACAGGGAGGGAGAGACAGGGGGGAGAGACAGGGAGGGAGGGTGAGACAGGGAGGGAGGGTGAGACAGGGAGGGAAGGTGAGACAGGGAGGGGAGGGTGAGACAGGGTGGGAGGGAGGGAGGGAAGGAGACAGGGTGGGAGGGAGGGAGGGAAGGAGACAGGGTGGGAGGGAGGGAGGGAGGAGGGAAGGAGACAGGGTGGGAGGGAGGGAGGGAGGGAGGGAAGGAGACAGGGTGGGAGGGAGGGAGGGAAGGAGGGAGACAGGGAGGGAGGGAAGGAGGGAGACAGGGTGGGAGGGAAGGAGGGAGACAGGGTGGGAGGGAGACAGGGTGGGAGACAGGGTGGGAGGGAAGGAGGGAGACAGGGTGGGAGGGATGGAGGGAGACAGGGTGGGAGGAAGGAGGGAGACAGGGTGGGGGAGAGAGAGGGAGGGAGAGAGACATACACCCACTGACACACACACTGATACACAAACACACACACACACACACACTGATGCACACACACCCCCACTGATACCAACACACACTGATACTGTTACACACACACACTGATACTGATACACTGATACTGATACACACACACACTGATACTGCTACACACCCCCCCACTGATACACACCCCCCCCCCACTGATACACACACACCCCCACTGATACACACCCCCCCCACTGATACACACACCCCCACACTGATACACCCCCCCCACACTGATACACACACAGCCCCACTGATACACACACACACCCCCACTGATACACACACACACACCCCCACTGATACACACACA
>NC_134501.1:22620293-22657793 GCF_040206685.1 Ascaphus truei | reverse complement strand
GGGGGCCGAAGGGCGGGGAGGGGGTGGGGGGCAAAGGCGTGGGCAAAGGGTGGGGAGGGGGTGGGGGGCAAAGGGGCGGGGACGGTGGGGGGGGCAAAGGGCAGGGAGGGTGGGGGGGCAAAGGGCAGGGGGAGGCAGAGGGCAGGGGGGAGGGAGGGCAAGGGGGAGGGAGGGGAGGGGGCAAAGGGCAGGGGGGGAGGGAGGGCAGGGGGCAAAGGGCAGGGGGGGAGGGAGGGCAGGGGGGAGGGAGGAAGGGGGGAGGGAGGGCAGGGGGCAAAGGGCAGGGGGGAGGAGGGCCAGGGGGGGAGGGCAGTGGGAGGGGAGAGCAGGAGGAGGGAGTCCAGGGAGCAAAGAGCAGGTGACGCGTTAATGAACCCATTTCCCCTGCGTTTCCTCACCTTGCACACGGCCGCACTCCTCCTCTTCCTCCAGGTACTGGCCGCCCTCCTCCTCCACCTCGGGCTCCTCAGCGGTGCCCTTCACGGGAGAGGCGGAGAGAGCCAGAGGAGTGCTCTCTGGGATGGGGAGCGGCCTGTGTGAGGTGAGAGCCACAGGGAGCGTGCTCTATGTGTGTGTGTGTGTTTGGTGGGGGAGGGGGGCGGGTGTGTGTGTGGTGGGGGAGGGGGTGTGTGTGTGTGTGGTGGGGGGAAGGGGCGGGGGTGGGAGTGGTGTGTGTGAGGGAGAGCGCCGGGGAAGGGTGAGAGCGTGGGAAGGGAGCGGTGTGTGTGATGGAGAGTGCCGGGTGAGGGAGAGCACCGGGGAAGGGAGCGGTGTGTGTGAGGGAGAGTGCCGGGGTGAGGGAGAGCGCCGGGGAAGGGGAGCAGTGTGTGTGAGGGAGAGCGATGGGTGAGGGAGAGCGCCGGGGAAGGGAGCGGTGTGTGTGAGGGAGAGCGCCGGGTGAGGGAGAGGTGTGTGTGAGGGAGAGCGCCAGAGGGAGGGAGTGGCCTATGGGAGGTGAGAGCCGGGGAAGGGTGACAGCTGTGTGGAGGTGAGAGTCGGGAGGGTGAGAGCGCCGGGGGAAAGCGCCGGGTGAGGGAGAGCGCCGGGGAAGGGTGAGAATCGGAAGGGTGAGAGCGGCCTGTGGGAGGGTGAAAGCGCCGGGAAGGGAGTGGCCTGTGGGAGGGGGGAGAGCAGGAGAGAGTGTGCTCTGGGGGGCCAATGAGAGCTGTGTGGGGGCGGGACACGGGGGAGCAGACACACCGGCCAATGAGAGCCGTGGGGGCGGGCGGACCGACAGACCAATCAAATGGTCTCCAGACACTCTCAAACAAGATTTTCGATTATATAGATTTAGATATTATAGTTGGTGCACTTAATGGATGAGGAGCGCTCGGGCCCGCAAACAGACTTCACAAAGGATCCGACGATGCTGAGCTGCCTGTGGTACCTTCCGAGGCGATCCCACCTGGAGGCTGATGATATGCTTGAACAGGTCTGGTCCCAAACCTCTGGGATGGTGCTGTGACAGTCTCTGTGTCTGTCAAGAGAGAGGAGATTTGGCCCGGGATTAAAGGGGCTACACCCCATTTGGCCACCCTCTACTCTCAACCTGGGAAACAAGGGGTTACTGGGACTGAGGTCTAGCAATGTGTTTTTTTACCTTGCTTCAGTATCCAAATGTTTATTCCCCTGTAAAAATGTATTGTTTTCTGTTTCAGTGTCTGCCACCACACACACACACTGGGGCTTAAGGGGTTAATGAGCTACAGTTTTGGAAAATACAAATGTGGTGTGTCTTTTCAGAAATATCTGGGCTTCAAAAGGCTTGATTGAAGTTGGGTGTGAAAAGTAGAGGGGTTTTTAGTGTACAGTATGTTAATACCTAATTTGCAGGCCAAGGGGTATATTGCTGGGAGACAGCTAAGACAGGAGGTCTGGGGCATTGGGTGTGAAATATTGTACCGGGGACAAACGTTCCCTAGACAGGGGGCCCAGCTTCAAAGCCTTTCTTGACAAGGTGTTTTATGGAGGTGCGGTTACCCAAGGAGAGATGAGAATGAGTGACCTTATTAAATATAAGAATATTATGAGATGTCCTCGGCTGAACGTGCTAAAAGCTACATATGTGTATTCATGGGACTGATCCGCAACTAACGGTTACAGACACCTGATGTTTATCCGGTCCTAAGAGACAGATATGAATATCTCTCTTAATTTTAGTACTACACGGTAATATTTAGTCTCATTGGGAGCGTCATGCGTGACGGAATGTATTAATATGTTTCACGTGCCAGTAAGTACTACTGAACTGAAGTTATGAAGTTATTTACAGTGTATATGGGATTTTGGTTCTGCTCTGAAAATGCAGACCCCCATCTGCTATGCTAATAAGGCAGGGAGAGCATCCTGCAAGAATTAGCACTAAGCCAGTGATCAAAAGGTAACTGCCCTAATTGTTTATACTGGGGGCAGGAACCAAGGAACTGAGTGTTTTTAAGTGTGATACTTCACACTTACAATGGAAGCCAAATCTGCTTCAAAGAGATTTTTTCTAGCCAACTCGGCATCTAGGGTTAAGAGATGAGTTTGACATGGTATTTAAGTCAGAGTCACCCCTTACTCAAGGTTCTTCATGATCTTCATGTATTGCTGTGATGTCTTCATCTGAACTGAATTATGACGAAATGGCCCATCCTGTATCCTGATGGCTTTCTTGTCCTAACCTTTAAGTAAGTGTCCCATATTTTGTCTGTTATTTGTATATCATGTTGTGTTCACCTTTTTCAAGGGATAAATTATATTTTATCATATCTAAGTCTCGTTCAGTTCAACCCAGTTATATTTGGGTGTGTATTATTAATAGCCTGTCACAAAGCTCCCGTCACAGGCTTATTAATAAAACTGGTGGCAGTGGCGGGACTGAACTGGACCTGTATTACAGTGTACTGCGGGATACTGTAATATAGTGGGAACTCGATGGTAATTGCGAGTTCCTGGGACTAAAGATATTGAACACACTGTTGCAACATATAACACAAGATATGGCACCTCCTCACTGTTCCCCTACTTGTGAGAAGCATTGCCTCCAGAACCAAAGTGCCGGCCATCCATCTGACTGGAGCCGGGCACCGAGACCGGAGGAGTGCATCAAGTCGGCGCGGGGACCAGCAGCCGGCAAGGCTGAGAGAGAGGCAGCGATCGGTGAGCATGAAACCCCGGCAGGCTGAGCAAAGATCCACAGCTGCAGCCCGCTGTAACCATTAAACCGCCCGGAGAGCAGGGAATGGACTCAGCTCCGGGATGGCAGAGACTTGTGGAGGGAGCGGTTGATCTCCGGGACCACGAGAGTCTTGCAGCAGGAGGGGTATTGGCCGTTGCGGCCGGCCAGTCCGTTTTACCCAGAATTGCTGTCCCTGATGTCTACGCAGAGCAGCTCGAGCGCCCGAAGCTGGCGATGATCCGACCCACTTACCACCTCCCAGAGCCCGGCGCTCAAGCAACTCCGCTCTGGATTCCGTTGCCCCTTGCTTGGGTTAGTCCACCGGCGGCAGAGAAGCTCTGGAATGAGCCCCGCGCTCGAGCAAACTCCGCTCTGGACTCCGTTGCCCCTTGCTGGGGTTAGTCCACCGGTGGCGGAGAAGCTCGGGCAGGCGCTGCGGCACTGCCAACAAACGGGCCACAATAATGCCCAGTGCCCAGACCTTGCGCGGTCGGGCGAAGAAAGCACCCTCAGGGCCAGCACTCACGAGCTGCAGAAAAGATGACCCAGTTAGCGGCATCCTCTGATGGGCTCCCGCTCAGCCAGAGCGACAACCCTCCTCGGGACGTCTCCTGGAGAACCTGGACGGGCTGCATCGGCAACAGCGGCGGAGAGCGGCGGCCATCCATCTGATCCCGGCGGAGAACCAGCGGCGGCGGCGGAGAAGAAGCCGCCACTCCGGCATCCTGCCGCGGCAATTTTATTTGGGGGGAGGGTTGGGGTGTGTGGAGGTGGGTGTTTCACATTGTTTGGCGGAGTCAGCGATTCCCAGCGATGACCGGAGCCCCACAATCCACGCCGGCGACCCTGCACCAAAACCGGGTACTGTTGCGGCAGCTACCCAGGGCTTGCCCATGACGGCGACGGCGGCGGAAGAGCCGCGATTCCGGCAAAGTGCCGGAGCCCTTTCTGAGTGGGGGGAGGGACAGGGTTTGCGGGAGGGAGTTATTTTACCTGGTTTGGCGGGAAGCTGTGTTCCTCCACAAAGACCTGGGACCCTTGTCCTGCACCGTTGTACCTGTACCCAACCCGGGCGCTGTCGCGGCAGCGGCCCATTGCTGCCCAGCCCAGATGGTGCCGGCGGCGGCCACTCCAGTCCCCCTGCGATCGGGACCAACGAAAGCGGCGGTCTGCGGGGACCAGCGAGGTAAGCCAGACCAAGTCGCAGACTGACCCTGACTTATTTTTCCCTATGACTGTACCCTGTTGTTTCGCTATAGGGGGTGACCGGGGGGTGGCAGGAGATAGGAGCACCAGGAGGTGGGAAGGAAGGGCAGCTTGTAAGGCAGCCAGGCTTCCCCATTACCCTGGCGGAGCAGCAAGGGGACTCTCAGTTAAGAGCCCCACTGTTGCAGCCTTGCTATGGGCTGAGGTATCAGGGGTTGTGGCAAAGTTAGACCAACCCCAGATTACCTGCCAGCCAGGAGCTAAGGTGGGTGCATCTGCACCAGCAACCCTGAGCTCATCCCCGGTAATGGGGAGGCAGTGTCAGGGAGATGGCCTCTCTCAGGTGTCCCTAGGATCAAGGTTAGGATTAGCTAGGGAGAAGCGGAGTGATGGGAGGCTGCAGGTAGGTAGCCAGCATCAGATCTCAGTGAGAGAAGAAGGGCTAATGGTAGCCGGGGAGGGAAAGCAGCAGGTATGGCAGCTAGAGTTCCCCGTTACCCTGGCAGAGCCTCAGGGGGGTTTATCAGATCAGCAACCCCCTGTTGCAGCCTAGCTATGGGCTGGGGGTATCATGGGCAGTGGCCAGCTTGTGCCACCCCCAGGGATACCTGCCAGCCAAGAGCTAAGGCGGTTGCATCTGGAGAGATGCCCCTGAGATCATCCCTGGTAAGGGGGAGACAAGGTCAGGGAGGTAGGTGCACTCAGGTAGTTCCAGTGTCTGGGTTAGGATTGCCCAGGGGGGAGAGGAGTGCAGGTGGGCTGCAGGGAGGTAAGCAGCAGGAGTCATCAGCAGGGGCTGAGGTGCTGGGCCTAGGGAAGGCTAGGCAGGGAGACCACTGTGGGGGAGGTAGGAGGTCAGTGTGGTGTCAGGCAGCTGGCAGAAGCTAGGGATGGGCTAGGTAGGCAGGAGGTCCCTTGTTCTGACCGGCCAGGAGTGACCCCCCTGACAGATTCCCCAGGGTTCCCAGAGGAGGGGCTGTGGGTAGATAGGCAGCCAGGGAGGAGAGTCGAGGGTATAGCAGAGCAGCTACAGGTGGGCACAGGGCCAGGGCAGGTAGGGTCCCTACAGGATAGTGACATAGCTCTTTCCCAGACTTGGTTGACTGACTGAATGGGTGGGTGACTGGGTGACTGACTGAATGGGTGGTGACTGGGTGACTGACTGAATGGGTGGGTGACTGAATGGGTGGGTGACTGGGTGACTGACTGAATGGGTGACTGAGTGACTGGGTGGGGTGACTGAGTGGGTGGGTGACTGAGTGGGTGGGTGACTGAGTTGACTGAGTGAGTGGGTCGGTGTGTGGGTGGTGGGTGTGTGGGTGGGTGACTGAGTGGGTGGGTGACTAAGTGAGTGGGTGGGTGACTGAGTGAGTGGGTGGGTGACTAAGTGAGTGGGTGGGTGACTAAGTGAGTGGGTGGGTGACTAAGTGAGTGGGTGGGTGACTGAGTGGGTGACTGAGTGGGTGGGTGACTAAGTGAGTGGGTGGGTGACTAAGTGAGTGGGTGGGTGACTGAGTGAGTGGGTGGGTGACTGAGTGGGTGGGTGACTAAGTGAGTGGGTGGGTGACTGAGTGAGTGGGTGGGTGACTAAGTGAGTGGGTGGGTGACTAAGTGAGTGGGTGGGTGACTAAGTGAGTGGGTGGGTGACTGAGTGGGTGACTGAGTGAGTGGGTGGGTGACTAAGTGAGTGGGTGGGTGACTAAGTGAGTGTGTGGGTGACTAAGTGAGTGGGTGGGTGACTAAGTGAGTGGGTGGGTGACTGAGGGGGTGACTGAGTGAGTGGGTGGGTGACTGGGTGGGTGACTGAGTGGGTGGGTGGGTGACTGACTGACTGAATGGGTGGGTGACTGGGTGACTGACTGAATGGTGGGGTGACTGGGTGACTGACTGAATGGGTGGGTGACTGAATGGGTGGGTGACTGAATGGGTGGGTGACTGAATGGGTGGGTGACTGGGTGACTGACTGAATGGGTGACTGAGTGACTGGGTGGGTGACTGAGTGGGTGGGTGACTGAGTGAGTGGGTGGGTGTGTGGGTGGGTGTGTGGGTGGGTGTGTGGGTGGGTGGGTGGGGTGACTGAGTGGGTGGGTGACTGAGTGAGTGGGTGGGTGACTAAGTGAGTGGGTGGGTGACTGAGTGGGTGGGTGACTAAGTGAGTGGGTGGGTGACTAAATGAGTGGGTGGGTGACTAATGAGTGTGTGGGTGACTGAGTAAGTGGGTGGGTGACTGAGTGAGTGGGTGGGTGACTGAGTGAGTGGGTGGGTGACTAAGTGAGTGGGTGGATGACTAAGTGAGTGGGTGGGTGACTAAGTAAGTGGGTGGATGACTGAGTGAGTGGGTGGGTGACTGAGTGAGTGGGTGGGTGACTGAGTGGGTGGGGTGACTGAGTGAGTGGGTGGGTGACTAAGTGAGTGGGTGGGTGACTAAGTGAGTGGGTGGGTGACTAAGTGAGTGGGTGACTGAGTGGGTGGGTGACTGGGTGGGTGGGTGACTGGGTGAAAGTGACTGGGTGGGTGTGTGGGTGACTGGGTGGGTGTGTGGGTGACTTACCTTGACCCCGTGGCATCTGGCTGGGGCAGGAGGTGAGTTCGGGAAGCTGGCGGGGGGGGGGGGCAAGAGTGGCAGGAGACCCGCGCCGCGCTTCCCCTCCGTCCGGGAGCCGGTGCACGTGAGGAGGAGTGCAGGAGGCCCGCGCCGCGCTTCTACCTCCGTCCGGGAGCCGGTGCACGTGAGGAGGAGTGCAGGAGGCCCGCGCCGCGCTTCCCCTCCGTCTGGGAGCCGGTGCACGTGAGGAGGAGGCCCGCGCCGCGCTTCCCCTCCGTCCGGGAGCCGGCGCACGTGAGGGGGAGTGCAGGAGGCCCGCGCCACGCTTCCCCTCTGTCCGGGAGCCGGCGCACGTGAGGGGGAAGTGCAGGAGGCCCCGCGCCACGCTTCCCCTCTGTCCGGGAGCCGGCGCACGTGAGGGGGAGTGCAGGAGGCCCGGCCGCGCTTCCCCACTCCGTCCGGGAGCGGTGCACGTGAGGGGGAGTGCAGGAGGCCCGGGCCGCGCTGGGGAGGAGCCTGGAGTTGCTGCTGAGCAGGAGGGCCGCGCTTCCTCCGGGAGCGGCGCACGGTGAGGGTGATGGTGCGGCTGGGGATGTTGCGGAGCGTGGGGATTTGGGTGAGGTGGGGAGGGGGGGAGAGAGTGAGGGGCACCGGGAGAGGAGGGGGAGGAGGGGCACCGGGAGAGGAGGGGGGGGGGGTGTGGAAGGTGAGCTGCGGTCCAACTGACGGGGGAGAGTGAGGGGGGGGGGGGTGTGTGTGTGTGTGTGTGTGTGTTTTGGCCCGTCACTCCACCTCAGGCCAATGAGAGGTGTGCAGGGGCGGGCGGCCCAAGGGACCAATGAGATTGCCACTAGGGACACAGGCCATGCAGACAAACATACAGTCCTTTCAGAAATATATAGTAGACACAACAACAATTTCTTGTAAAACAAAAAATTATTGGATATTGTCAACCAGTTTATAACACACACTTAAATACTTTGCTCCTGTTAAGTAACCCAAGTTTACACAACGTCTGCTCTCAAAATACTGTCATCTTGTGCTGTGGTGGCTGTCAATGGTCTTGTGTGATCTCCTCGTCTCATAGATCCGGTTTAGGCTGTGTCCATAGAAGGACAAGCAGCGCAGAGCCGTGCGGATGCTCCGCGCTGAGCCCCTGCATCCTCAATAGGATGCCTTGAGAAGGGGCTCACGCGAGCGTCCGCAGGCGTGCTGAGGCTTTGGAATTTTCAGCCGACAGCCAAGCTGTTTTTCAGCGCGCTGTCGACTGAAAACATCCAATCAGCCTGAAGCAGCGTCAACGTCACGGCGCCGTGACATCGGCACCGTGACATCGGCACCGTGACGTTGACGTCAGTGCGTCGCGGGCGATTGGCCCAGCGACGTCACTGCCCCCGCCTCCAACCACCTCCCCCCGGCTCCCTTCTCGCACGCTGGCTCGCCTGCTGAACCCTCTATGGCCCGGGCCTTAGACTGCATAATGTTTACATTGTAATGACACCTCCCTTTTTTTGTGTTGTTTTAGTTTTGCCATAAAGAAAGAAAAAAAACCTGGCGCCAAATAGTCAATGGAAAGTCCTGTACTCCTCATGGGATCCGCACACTTGCTTGACAGGCCATGTAAATGAAAAAAACACAAGCAAACAAAGATCATAGTGCAACACCGTAGGGTAAACAGTTCTAACACTATAAATCACACAAAACAATGAGAATCCTAGCGACAGTTCAAATACTATTTAATATAAGGAACTATGCCATAAAATGGCATTGACAAATACAAAGAACCGCAGGTCATCCGGGATGGAAAAATTGGAGCCCTACTTACAATCAGCAAGGCATAAAACCGCTTTGTTAGGAACGAGTCCTTGGCACAGATGGTCTCCTTGCAGAGTGGTGTCTCTGCTCCGTCGCGACTGCAGTTCAAAACCGCCCTTCTGATGTTCACCGGAGCAGTGCCGGTGACGGAGGCTGGTATGCGGGGTCCACAGCTCTGCACCGCGTGTGGCTGCTCACCTCACTTCTTCCTCCGGCTCAACAGGATATCTCCGCGCGCCCCGCGCGCGGTAGTAACCCGTGGCCTTAAAGGGACAGCTGATGCGTTCTAACTGCCAAAGCTACCGGGTTGGGTAGCGAAGGCTCCAAATGTCAAATGTCCATAAACATCAATGCCAAATCATGTACAGTGGACTATGTCACCTGCCCTAAGCGTTTCGTAGACGTTACTCTACTTCCTCAGGGGCTGAAAACAATGATACTAGGTGACATACTAATATACCCATACCAATTGAAAATTAATTGACCGTTTAAAGCTATACAGCCTACATGAACATATGGGTATTAACCCTTGGAGTACCAAGTCTCCAAACCACAGAAAGGTACAGAATCTGCAATCTTCCAATATATTTTGGAGCTGACACCACTAAAATAATAACTTCTGTAGTTTTGATGGAGGAAAAGCAATGATGATACAGGCAGTGGGCTGGTCAATCCTTAGAGATACAGCGGAGCCTCTTCAAAGAAAAGACCCCGAGGTAAATCAAAAACCGGTGCCGTTTAGCCTCAGAGCTGCCTGATAGAAATATGGCTATAAATGTATAGTTCGTTACTCACGATACCCGGTCTGCAAGCTGCTCAGAATGCTCCGGTGGCCATCTTGCTTCTCGTGGTGTCGGCGTGCTCCTATCCGGAAGTGACGTAAGTAGGGAGGGGATTGGTAACCGTGGTCACAGCACTCCACACAACCAACGCTTGAAAAAGTAAAAAACTTTATTTAAATGCTACAGTGAGCATACAAAGCACCACTCGAGTGGTGCTTGTATGCTCACTGTAGCATTTAAATAAAGTTTTTTACTTTTTTCAAGCGTTGGTTGTGTGGAGTGCTGTGACCACGGTTACCAATCCCCTCCCTATACAGCCTACATGCCAATAATATCAGATCGCTATGTCTCACACTTAAAAACAAACATACAGTACATAAAAATAGCAGTATCCAACACATGCCTATATGTCAAAATACTGTCCTAACCTCATATATATATATAGGACAAACCAAACAATGGTCAAAGGATATTGAAACAGACTCCAAAACATTAATTGGAGACTGCACAGAATTCCTATTCCCTATAATTGGATGAAACCTGACAGGTGTTGCAGTACCCTATTGCCTCTGGTAACTCCTATTGCACATCACTGAATATATCATACCATACATTTCTTAACCACTTCACTTGCTCAGAAAAGAACCCAGCTCAAAATCAATATTAAGCCCATTTGGGGGAAAGGGTCTTGAGCTCATAAATCCAAAAGGCCTCCCGTCTATTAATGTGTTGGATATTATCACCACCTCTCCAGTTTGGTGTACACAATTCAATAGGTTGACAAACCAGGCCTTTTGGATTTCTGTCATGATGTAACAAAAAATGGTGGGACACACTATGTGTTGTTAAACCTTTCTTTATGTTGTAGACGTGTTCATATATACAGTACGTCTTTGAAAGGTTCGACCTGTGCGTCCCACATATTGCAGGCCACATGGGCACTGCAACATATAAATTACAAACTCGGATTTACATGAAATGGTGTGTCAAAACTTTTTATGTTTTAGCAGTGACATTAGATTTAAATTCTGTGCTGCATCTGCTGTATTTACAGGCTATGCATTTCTTATATGGTCTAAACCCATTAATGCCCTGGGTGTTTGTCACCTTATCTTTCCATTGATGCAAAGGGCAACTGGGGTGCCAATTTGTTCTTAAAATTACTCGCTTTTTTAAAAATAATGGAGGGTTTCGGTGTTAATATCTGTGATAAAGTTGCATCCTGCAGCAATATGGGCCAATGTTTGGAAAAGATGTTCCTTATTTTAGGGGCCATGGCATTATATTGTGTGATAAAGGAGATATTATTTTTTCCTTGGCCGTCCCCCCTTGTCCTTATATTGAAGGAGCTTGCTCCTGTCCCATACTATGAACAAGAGATATAGTGCTCTCAAGTTCATCTATGGGATAATTCCTTTCCAGAAACTTTTTCTTAAGTTCATCTGCCTGTTCTGCAAAAGATTCCAAACTGGAACTATTGCGCCTAAGGCGGATGAACTGTCCCTTTCGGGATGTTCCTAATCCATTGTGGATTATGATGACTATTGGCCATAACGTAATTGTTGGCCTGTATAGGTTTAAAATATGTTGAGTGTGTATATGGTCATCAACAATATTAATACTCAGTTCCAAAAAAGTTGATAGCAATTTTATCGTATTGGCATATAAATCTCAATTTCGTTGATTATCATTAAGGTACAGAATAAATTTATCTAATAAATCCAGTTCCCCATCCCAAATAAAAATAACGTCATCAATGTAGCGCCGCCAGAGCACGAGGTTTGCACCAAATGAGCAATTATTCCAAATAACCTCCTTCTCCCATTGCCCCATAAAGCTGTTCGCATAACTTGGTGCAAACCTCGTGCCCATAGCGGTACCCACATATCTGCAAAAAATACTGTAAATTAAAACAAAAATAATTGTGGGTTAATATAAATCTAATCTAATCCTAATCGCTACATTGATGACGTTATTTTTATTTGGGACTAGCTGTATACCCGGCGTTGCCCGGGCGTAGAAGGGCAGGGGGTGGGGAGTGGAAGGCGGGGGAGGGGAGGGGAGTGGAAGGGCGGGGGGGAGGGGAGTGGAAGGGCGGGGAGGGCAAAGGGCAGGGGGCAAAGGCAGAGAGGGGCGGGGGCAAAGGGCAGGAGGGGCAGGGGCAAAGGGCAGGGAGGGGCAGGGGCAAAGGGCAGGGAGGGGAAGGGGCAAAGGGCAGGGAGGGGCGGGGGGGCAAAGGGCAGGGAGGGGCGGGGGGGCAAAGGGCAGGGAGGGGTGGAGGGGCCAAAGGGCATGGAGGGGCGGGGTGGGCAAAGGGCAGGAGGGGCAGGGGGGGCAAAGGGCAGGGAGGGGCAGGGGGGGCAAAGGGAAGGGAGGGGTGGGGGGGGCAAAGGGCAGGGAGGGATGGGGGGGGCAAAGGGCAAGGAGGGGCGGGGGGGGCAAAGGGCAGGGAGGGGCAGGGGGGGCAAAGGGCAGGGAGGGGCGGGGGGGGCAAAGGGCGGGGGGGGGCAAAGGGCAGGGAGGGGCAAAGGGCAGGGAGGGACAAAAGGCAGGGAGGGGTGGGGGCAGGGCAAAGGGCAGGGAGGGGCGGGGGGGCAAAGGGCGGGGGGGGGGGCAAAGGGCAGGGAGGTGCAAAGGGCAGGGAGGGACAAAAGGCAGGGAGGGGTGGGGGCAGGGCAAAGGGCAGGGAGGGGTGGGGGGGGCAAAGGGCAGGGAGGGGCGGGGGGGGCAAAGGGCAGGGAGAGGCAGGGGGGCAAAGGGCAGGGAGGGGCAGGGGGGGCAAAGGGCAGGGAGGGGCGGGGGGGGCAAAGGGCACGGAGGGGCGGGGGGGCAAAGGGCAGGGAGGGGTGGGGGGGGCAAAGGGCAGGGAGGGGCTTGGGGGGGCAAAGGGCAGGGAGGGACAGAGGGGGCAAAGGGCAAGGAGGGGCGGGGGGGGGGCAAAGGGCGGGGGGGGGGGGCAAAGGGCAGGGAGGGGCAAAGGGCAGGGAGGGACAAAAGGCAGGGAGGGGTGGGGGCAGGGCAAAGGGCAGGGAGGGGCGGGGGGGGCAAAGGGCAGGGAGGGGCGGGGGGGCAAAGGGCAGGGAGAGGCAGGGGGGCAAAGGGCAGGGAGGGGCAGGGGGGGCAAAGGGCAGGGAGGGGCGGGGGGGGCAAAGGGCACGGAGGGGCGGGGGGGCAAAGGGCAGGGAGGGGTGGGGGGGGGCAAAGGGCAGGGAGGGGCTTGGGGGGGCAAAGGGCAGGGAGGGACAGAGGGGGCAAAGGGCAGGGAGGGGTGGGGGGGGCAATGGGCAGGGAGGGGCGGGGGGGCAAAGGGCAGGGAGGGGCGGAGGGGTGGTGGGCAAAGGGCATGGAGGAGCAGGGGGGCAAAGGGCAGGGAGGGGCAGGGGGCAAAGGGCAGGAAGGGGCGGGGGGGCAAAGGGCAGGGAGGGGCGGGGGGGCAAAGGGCAGGGAGGGGCGGGGGGGCTAAGGGCAGGGAGGGGCGGGGGGGCTAAGGACAGGGAGGGGCAAGAGGGCAGGGTAGGGGCAGGGAGGGAGGGGGGGCAAGAGGGCAGGGAGGGGGGCAAGAGGGCAGGGAGGGAGGGGGGCAAGAGGGCAGGGAGGGAGGGGGGCAAGATGGCAGGGAGGGAGGGGGGCAAGAGGGCAGGGAGGGAGGGGGCAAGAGGGCAAAGGGCAGGGGGGCAAAGGGCAGGGGGAGAAAGGGCAGGGGTGGGCAAAGGGCATTGGGAGGGAGGGCAGGGGGCAAAGGGCATTGGGAGGGAGGGCAGTGGCAAAGGGCATTGGGAGGGAGGGCAGGGGGCAAAGGGCTTTGGGAGGGAGGGCAGGGGGCAAAGGGCAGGGCGAGGGAGGACAGGGGGGGCAAAGGGCAGGGGGAGGGAGGGCAGGGGGGGGCGGAGGGCAGGGGGGGGGAGGGCAGGGGGGCAAAGGGCAGGGGGAGGGAGGGCAGGGGGGGCAAAGGGCAGGGGGGGCAAAGGGCAGGGGGTGGGAGGGCAGGGGGGCAAAGGGCAGGGGGAGGAAGGGCAGGGGGGGCAAAGGTCAGGGGGAGGGAGGGCAGGGGGGGCAAAGGGCAGGGGGAGGGAGGGCAGGGGGGGGGCAAAGGGCAGGGGGAGGGAGGGCAGGGTGGGCAAAGGGCAGGGGGAGGGAGGGCAGGGGGGGCAAAGGGCAGGGAGAGGGAGGGCAGGGGGGGCAAAGGGCAGGGGGGGCAAAGGGCAGGGGGAGGGAGGGCATGGGGGGCAAAGGGCAGGGGGAGCAAAGGGCAGGGGGAGGGAGAGCAGGGGGAGGGAGGGCAGGGGGGGGAGGGAGGGCAGGGGGGGGCAAAGGGCAGGGGGAGGGAGGGCAGGGGGGGCAAAGGGCAGGGGGGGCAAAGGGCAGGGGAGGGAGGGCAGGGGGGGGAGGGAGGGCAGGGGGGGGCAAAGGGCAGGGGGGGGAGGGAGGGCAGGGGGGGGGCAAAGGGCAGGGGGGGAGGGAGGGCAGGGGGGGCAAAGGGCAGGGGTAGTCAGGGACGCGTACTCACCTTGCACACAGCCGCGCTCCTCTTCCTCTGGGTCCCGGCCGCCCTCCTCCTCCACCTCGGGCTCCTCCGCGGCGAGGCTGAGACGCTCCGGTGAGGAGGTGCTGGGCCTCTCGCGGGGAGAGGCGGAGACAGCCGGAGGAGAGGCGGAGACTGCTGGAGGAGAGGCGGAGACAGCCGGAGGAGCGGCCGCGGGGACGGGTAGCGGCCTGTGTGAGGGGAGAGCCGCGTGCTCTGTGTGGTGTGGGGGGGGGGTGAGGGAGAGCGGCGGGTGAGGGGAGAGCCGCATGCTCTGTGTGGGGGGTGGGGGGGGGTGAGGGAGAGCGGCGGGTGAGGGGAGAGCCGCGTGCTCTGTGTGGGGGGTGGGGGGGGGTGAGGGAGAGCGGCGGGTGAGGGGAGAGCCGCGTGCTCTGTGTGGGGGGGGGGTGAGGGAGAGCGGCGGGTGAGGGGAGAGCCGCGTGCTCTGTGTGGGGGGGGGGGAGGGGGTGAGTGAGAGCGCCGGGTGAGGGGAGAGCCGCATGCTCTGTGTGGGGGGTGGGGGGGGGTGAGGGAGAGCGGCGGGTGAGGGGAGAGCCGCGTGCTCTGTGTGGAGGGTGGGGGGGGGTGAGGGAGAGCGGCGGGTGAGGGGAGAGCCGCGTGCTCTGTGTGGGGGGTGGGGGGGGGTTGAGGGAGAGCGGCGGGTGAGGGGAGAGCCGCGTGCTCTGTGTGGGGGGGGGTGAGGGAGAGCGGCGGGTGAGGGGAGAGCCGCGTGCTCTGTGTGGGGGGGGGGGAGGGGGTGAGGGAGAGCGCCGGGTGAGGGGGTGAGGGAGAGCGCCGGGTGAGGGGGTGAGGGAGAGCGCCGGGTGAGGGGGTGAGGGGGTGAGGGAGAGCGCCGGATGAGGGAGTGGCCTATGGGTGGTGAGAGCCGTGGTGAGGTGAGAGTCTCCCACTGTGTCCCGGGCGCTCGCTCCGCTCCCCCGCTGACTGTAGCGGCGCCGGGGGGGAGGAGGGGGAGGAAAACGCGCGGGAAACCGGGAGACCCGGGGAGAGGTGGAGGTGCGCGGTGTGTGTGTGTTGGCCCGTCACTCCGCCTCAGGCCAATGAGAGGTGTGCGGGGGCAGGCGGCCCAAGGGACCAATGAGATTGCCGCTAGGGACACAGGCCATGCAGACAAACATACAGTCCTTTCAGAAATATATAGTAGATGGGGAACTGGATTTATTAGATAAATTTATTCTGTACCTTAATGATAATCAACGAAATTTGAGATTTATATGCCAATACGATAAAATTGCTATCAACTTTTTGGATCTGAGTAATCCAAACTGGAGAGGTGGTGATAATATCCAACACATTAATAGACGGGAGGCCTTTTGGATTTATGAGCTCAAGACCCTTTCCCCAAATGGGCTTAATATTGATTTTGAGCTGGGTTCTTTTCTGAGCAAGTGAAGTGGTTAAGAAATGTATGGTGTGATATATTCAGTGATGTGCAATAGGAGTTACCAGAGGCAATAGGGTACTGCAACACCTGTCAGGTTTCATCCAATTATAGGGAATAGGAATCTGTGCAGTCTCCAATTAATGTTTTGGAGTCTGTTTGAATATCCTTTGACCATTGTTTGGTTTGTCCTATATATATATGAGGTTAGGACAGTATTTTGACATATAGGCATGTGTTGGTACTGCTATTTTTATGTACTGTATGTTTGTTTTTAAGTGTGAGACATAGCGATCTGATATTATTGGCATGTAGGCTGTATAGCTTTAAACGGTCAATTAATTTTTAATTGGTATGGGTATATTAGTATGTCACCTAGTATCATTGTTTTCAGCCCCTGAGGAAGTAGAGTAACGTCTACGAAACGCGTAGGGCAGGTGACATAGTCACTGTATGTTTAGCATTGGACGTTTATGGACATTTGACATTTGGAGCCTTCGCTACAACCGGTAGCTTTTGCAGTTAGAACGCATCAGCTGTCCCTTTAAGGCCACGGGTACTACCGCGCGCGGGCGCGCGGAGATATCCTGTTGAGCCGGAGGAGGAAGTGAGGTGAGCAGCCACACGCGGTGCAGAGCTGTGGACCCCGCATACCAGCCTCCGTCACCGGCACTGCTCCGGTGAACATCAGAAGGGCGGTTTTGAACTGGAGTCGCGGCGGAGCAGAGACACCACTCTGCAAGGAGACCATCTGTGCCAAGGACTCGTTCCTAACAAAGCGGTTTTATGCCTTGCTGATTGTAAGTAGGGCTCCAATTTTTCCATCCCGGATGACCTGCGGTTCTTTGTATTTGTCAATGCCATTTTATGGCATAGTTCCTTATATTAAATAGTATTTGAACTGTCGCTAGGATTCTCATTGTTTTGTGTGATTTATAGTGTTAGAACTGTTTACCCTACGGTGTTGCACTATGATCTTTGTTTGTTTGTGTTTTTTTCATTACATGGCCTGTCAAGCAAGTGTGCGGATCCCATGAGGAGTACAGGACTTTCCATTGACTATTTGGCGCCAGGTTTTTTTCTTTCTTTTGTGTTTTTCTGTTAGTACTGGCAGTATTACCAGGCAGCCTACCTTTAATATAAGTTATTATTTATTATTTCACACTGTGTTTTTAGACTTTAGCGCTTGTTCACATTTTTTCTTTCACATTTTGTAGTTTTGCCATGCTTACTCTAGGTTTCGGGAGCTTCCTGATACGCCGGGATTCAGAGGGTGAAGACTTCTAAAGGTAAGGCAAATATTGAATGTATGTAATTGTGTTTTTTCAGGTTCTTTTATTGTATTTTTTTTCTTTTTATGTTTTTGCTTGCCCATTGACTGCCAATATATTTATCTGTGCCCCTTTAGGGTACAGGTAAATACAGTGACAGACTGATTTTTTTTTGCAAATGCTTGTTTTGAATTGATTGTTCTTTTTTCTATTTACAGTATATTTATTGTTTTGACTAAATTGTTATGTATTTGTAGGGCTTGTTTTTATTACATTTTAGGATTGGTTAGGGGTTTCATTTATTTAATTGTTTTGTTGTTTAGCGATTTAATTTTTTTTATTGTTCTGTTAGTTGGGTGTTTATTTAATTGTATTCTTTGTTTTGGATAACATAATTTGTATTCTTTTGCTGTTTTGGTGTTAGATTAATTTTATTGATGTGTAGTTTAGGCTTTATAGTTCTTTTATTCTTGTGGTGTTTAGGTGCTTGTGTATTTCTTTTATTGCTGTGTATTTTTGGGCTAGTTGATTTTTTTTTAATTGCCCATTGACTGCTATAGTGGCTTATCATGTCCATAGTATATGGGTATGATGTACCACTGTGCCAATCAATGGGTAGAGGGTGAGGGTAGTGGCCCTGGGGTGGGTGGTTAGGCATCCCGGGTGGGTAGCGGGGGAGGGAGGTAAACACTTAAATTACAATAGCGGTTATTAACCGCTAAGGTGATTAAGGGGTTAGGGGCCATTAGATTGTATTTTTTATTGTTCTGTTCCTGCCAATGGAGGACATGGACCCGGAGTATGATGATGAGGACACCCTTCATCCTGGCAGGGGTAAGTGCAAGTTTTATTTACTTTATTTATGCTTGCTAATAATGTTTTATTTAGAATGGGTAAATTAGCTATTATTCATATCTGGATAATATTATGTTTGCCATTAATGTACTGTATGTGTTGGGTGGGGAGGGGGGGGAGGGTAGAGGTGGGTATTAGGGTTGTTGTGTTTTTGAATGTTTATTGTAAGGAGCGAGGATGGGTGAAGGTGGCATTTGGCCCTTGGTGGGTGTTTATACCTACCAGGTGGGTAGCGGGAGAGGTTAACCCCTTCATTACCTTAGTGGTATTAACCGCTAAGGTAATGAAGGAGTTAACTCCTCCCGCAACCCCCCCGCAAGGCCTAAACATCAACCTTGGGCCAAATACCACTTTCACCCACCCCCGCTACTCACAATAAACATGGCACTGGTGGTTAACCCCTTTACTGCCTTAGCGGTTAGCTGCTAAGGTAATGAAGTTGCCTGTAAATGCATTTTTAGATTGATTGATGCCGGGGGGTCTCCGGTGCTGGTATTAATGAGTATCAGCTCCGGAGACTTACGGCTTCAATGCGATGTAAAAAAAATTTTCTAAGTCTCTCTCTCACAGCCCTTCACGCCAACTTTTTCAGGCGAGAAGAATCTTGGCTAAAATCACAGTTCTAAAGCTCGATGAGATTATCGATACTACTAAAATTGCACGATTTTCTAAAAATTGCGATTTTGGGATCATCGCTGCACACTGCACGGCGTGTTTGGTCGGGGTCTCAGAAATGGCGAAAAAATGCTTTCGCTGTGCGATTTAACCCAGTTATTTTGGCTTTCTGAATACTGTCGCTACGAAAAAAAATTTGTGCGATAGTTGTGTGCGTAGCCGGCCTTCCTTAATAAAGGTGGAGCCCGGCTGGCTGCTCCTGAAACCGTATGGTATGGGCTGAGAGTGTCAGCTCTTGGGTCTAATATTGTACCTTAGTGTGTTGCCTGTAATTTTTGTTCTCCTTTTATACTGTCCCCCCATAGGGTTATAAACTAGGAACTGTGTGTGTGGGGTTAACTGTGTAAGCCCAGTGGGCTAGTTAATGCGTTATCTGTGTATTCCCTTTGCCTCATGGGCCTGCAACTGCCTGTGTCAGCTTGTAAGTGGGTTGCCTTGTATGGGTGGCCTCTTATGGGAAATAGCTGCAGGGCAGGGACGTCTGGAACATGAGGGGAAAGGGGGGGAGGGGAATATTTTAACCTGTCTTGCCTGCCAGCAAGGTATTCTTAGCTGGTGTCTTAGAGAAGAGAAGGTTAGAACCCCACATGATAGGTGCAGATGGGGGAATGCAAGCTCGTGTCTAAATATTGGTTCTCTGTGTTTTAAAACTGCAATGCATTTGGTTTGTCCTGGGATTTAAACCCAGGTTGGTGACAAAAGGCAGTCTGAATTAGCATGTGAATTACATGTGGATCAGCATTTCCATGCCCCAGCTCAGATAGGGATTCCAAGCCCAAATCTCCCCAATTTATGTCCCTTATAAGTATAAGGTTCCTGTGACAGAGTGAAGTCAACTCCTATCAGTTACGCCTGGGAGACATATGTCTGAGTGCTTCATCCAGCACTCATAAGGGTTAACTCAGGTGGAAGTTAGGTAGTCAGGAAGTAAGCTGACACCTGAGAGCCAGCAAGGTAGATAAGGATCTTGTGACTAGCAGTAGGTGGCTCTCTCTCAGACCAGAGCACACGGATAGATGTGCTGCTAGCCAGACGGATACAGCACACTACTTACTGCAGCCAAAGTAAGAATTGTTCCTTTGTTTTTCTGACTGCTTAAAAGACACTTAAGGTTTGGTTATGGTTTAGCCAGCCAGCCTGCTAGATAGGCCTGCTGTGTTAGTCAGTTCCTCCCATTGTGGAGCAGGATTTGCTTTGTTTAAAAGGGACAGTGTACCCGCATGTTATGTTGCTGTGGAGAAATAAAGCCACTGAACGTTTTCATTTACCCTGAAACTACACGTGTGGACTGTTCCCTGACCTCGGCTACAGGCCGTCCTGCCACAGTTCCCCAAAGTATATTCTGTAAGGAAGTTTACTTTATATTGTGTTCTAATGTTTACTACTGTATAAGGTTCTATACAGAAAGCACAGGCATATGGAAGATGCTAACTAGTTTGCATAGATTCCATAGTTCAGAGAGGGGGGGAAACCATTTGGTGAGCAGGATGTTCAGATTGGGATGTCTTTGTTTTACTAGACACCGCGGAGCCAGGGAAAAAACGGCCCTGGATGTCAGAACTGATAAGCAAGGTTTCTATTGGCAAGTTTTTAATTTATCCCTCCTATCAGGGAATGCATAATTTCAATCCCTGCTTTAATTGGCTATTACACTCCTCAATGATGTAGATAGGAATCCAGCCCATATAAGAGCATGCAGTAAAAGCAGCTCGCTCTCTCTTATTCCTGTTGGAGATCTGAAGACAAGCAACTGCTGGCAGGCCTCTCTCCATTTGCTTCTGTGAAAGAGCTATTCACACCTGGAAGCAAGGGGAGGCCTAGCCAGCAGGCTGGATTTCAGTCCAGGAGCCCAGAACCAAGGTCCTATCAAGGTAAGCCTTTGCTGAACAGGCGCCTTGCAACTAGGAAAGGGTAGATCTCTTCCCCAGACCCCCGTAAGTGTGTATATTCTCTGTTTCTTGTATTTTTGTGTGCTTCCGAGGTCTTATCCGAATAAACCGCAATTTATTTTACTGCCTGTTTTGCCTTGTGACTGATCCCTTAAATATAAATGTGTATTTGGCCTGCCCTCCTGTGACAAGTTGCTTAAAATCCTCGATAAGTCGGTTATCAAGGCTACTAGAATAGGCCACTATGACTCTGTCACATACCCTTCCCCCAGCGTAATATTACCGCGTGGAGCGGCCCGCGCGCCGAGACTATGCACCCTTTAAAGTGCATCCGCATTACCGTGCCTTGTGCCTGGCCGATGCTGAACTGTAAAATGAAAGGGTTGTAATGACCGAAACCAGTGGGTGACCCTAGAGTTCTTTTCTTTGTTCCTATGCATCCACTCTAAGAGAGCATGGTCTGTGATGAAGCTGAAAGACCTGCCTAAGAGGTAATACTTTAAAGTGTCTGTTGCCCACTTTAATGCCAAGCATTCTTTCTCTACAGTGGCGTATATTCCATCGCGGGGACACAACTTGCAACTTAAGTACAAGACCGGGTGTTCCTCATCTCCTATAAACTGGGACAGGACAGCTCCGAGACTTACTTCAGAGGAATCAGTTTTCAGAAAAAATTCCTTTGTAAAATTCGGGGCTATCAAGGTCTAAAAACACAGTCTCCGTGCTACTGCTCCATTTTACCACATCGGGTGCCATTGCTTTTATTAGGTCCGAAAGCGGTGCAGACCTGGTTGCAAAATGGGGTATAAAATCTCCTGTAGTAACTCACAATACCTAGAAATGTCCTAATCTGTTTCTTTCTAAGGCGACTGGGCCAGTTCTCAATGGCTTCTACTTTATTGAGCTTGGGTTTTACAGTCCCCCTACCCACCAGATAGCCAAGATATTTTGCTTCCACCAACTCGACTGAACATTTAGTTTGGATGACTGTAAGACCTGCCTCCTTCCTAGCAAACACTGGAAGTTGTAATGGAGTTCCGGCTCCACCACTGCCCTCTGCTCCCGCCGACATGGTCCTCCTCAGCCGCCACCCCCCTCCACAGAGCTGTCATCCTTCTCCTGCCGGGCCGACCTTCATCCCTAAATTGTCCAATTGCCCCTGAAATACGGGACAATTATGCGTCCCAACAGACCTTCCAGGGACAGTAGGACAATTCATTGAAATATGGGACAATCCCATATATACGGGATGTCTGGCAACCCTAAACTGGTATGATCCTTTTCCCTCTCCCTGTGGTGCCCGCTGTCGGGGCATTGGATATGTAGTAAAATAGAGCTGGCATGATCCTGTTCCGTCTCCTTGTGGCTGTAAGGAATCCACTCCTAGGTTTTGCTGAAACCTTTTCCTTGCAGCTTCTAGACTACTCCCCCTTGTTTCTGCAATCAGCATCACCTGCTTCTGCAATTAGACTGCAGCCTGCTTCATGCTGCCTCCTATGTAGCTCTGCCTCATTGGCTGCCTGTTCTATTTAACTCCTGCCCCGCCCACCGGGAAGTTGCTGAACATAGACTTTCTAGTAACTGTGCTTGCCACAGCACCTCTGTTTGGCCTGCCTTGGCCTTCTTGCCATTGCTCCTAGTAACTGGCAGACTCTGCCGCACTGCTGCGGTTACTCCTCATATCCCTCCTGCAGAGGCCTGCATGGGTGTTCCTGTTACCTGCTGCATATTCTCCTTGCAGAGGCCTGCATCGTTGTTCCGGTTAGCTGCTGCAATCTCCTGCTTCCAGTTGCCTCCACTACTCACAGCTGCACCCGGCTAGGGAGTGCTGTTTTGTGCTGAAGCACTGGATCCCCTGTTCCTGTTCCTTTCTACGTTGAAGCACCTTCGCTCAAGCGTGCTGTTGCCGAACCCCAGCATGGATATCGTTTACCCAGCCTTCTCTGATCCTGACCCCGGCTTGTCCACAGATTATCCTGCCTTCTCCAGTCCTGACCCGGCTATGTTTGACCACGGAATTCGCAACACGGATCCGGCTTCGTGGTCTAAGGTCAGTGTATATCTATCCCCACCTCAGCCCCGTGGTCCGGTCCAGGTTTGTGGTGAGCATAGGCAGAACTACACCAGGGAGCCGAGAAATAAATGATATCCAAGAGAGTGGTTACCCATAAAAATAACAACATTTAATGGATCGTCCAAAAACAGCTACACCACGGGGTATAAGAACCCCCACCAACGCGTTTCGAGCGCAAGCTCTTTTTCAAGGTGACTTATATCACATAATATATTATGATATTACCTTCATTGATTTCACTGTTCCAGTTTCCAGCACAGTTTATATGCATATTTTTTGTTTATCAAATAGATGTTGACAGCTTAGTTATCTGCACATATTCATATCTTGTATTATCATAGGCTTAACATGTATTTACACATGAAACATTCTGTCCCTCTTATTGATAGGTGCGATCTTTTTCTTTCATGTATTATTTTTTTTCTTTTATTAGAGACATATATTTTATCTTAAAATGTTTCTTTTTATATTATTCATCATTTTTTTAATTGTTTGGTATATATTTTTTAGTTTTTTTCCTGGTTTAAGATGCACCGAGTATTCCCAGGTTTTTGTTTACTTTTTAAATTGTTCGCTTGTTTTGTGTTGAATAAAGTTGTAATATTTTGTATGTCCCCCCCCGGCACACGCCTACGTCATCACGCCTGCGTCACTCCCAGGAAGTGAACGAGGAGTGGGCGACGGCGCGGTGCAGGGGTATTTAAACTAACCGGTGAGTACTCACATTAGTCACCTTGAAAAAGAGCGTGTGCTCGAAACGCGTCGGTGGGGGTTCTTATACCCCGTGATGTAGCTGTTTTTGGATGATCCATTAAATTGTGTTATTTTTATGGGTAACCACTCTCTTGGATATCATTTATTTCTCGGCTCCCTGGTGTAGTTGTGCCTATTTTTTCCTACCACATCGAATTCCTTTTATCCAGAAAAAACGGAAGCGCCCCCCCCCCCCCCCCTACCTACAAGAAAGACTGAAGACCCAGGAGGATATTACCTACCCTAACGTGAGTTCATTATTTTCTCACTGCTAATCTTCCCTTCCGACATCACATGTTTGGACACTGAATTGTTAGGTCTTTTACTACAGTGGTGTGGAGATCATGGCAAACTAGTCGGATCATAGTGGAGGAGTGATTTATACCACGTTTTTATGGGTTGGTATACCAGTAATATACTATTTTAGGGGGGGTCACACCCAAGGAACTTTCAACCAATTATTTTTATGCTTATGCTGAAATTTGGCTTGTATTTTGGAGCATCGCACATTTTTTTCTACTTGTGGTGAGCGTAACCGTTACAGTGGCACGCGTGTGCCGTGATAGAATGTCCATGCTATCCCTGAAGACCTGTCTGAGACGTGAATGTGCTCACACGTGTTTATTGTAATTCCCCGTGGATTTCCTGTTGTGGCGTCTGGGTTTTTGCGCCTGGATGTAAGGGTGAAAACCTGTTAAAGCTTACACTGAATTGTGACCAAAATAAACTAAGGCGTTCTCTCTTAATAAGAATAAGTGGAGTAGATAAAAGAACGGTGACAATACTACCGTAAACCAACGGAATCCTACAGGCACTTAATTAAACAGCGCACTACTGCGGTGTCTGATGTCTGCTGCTCGAACCACAAGGAATCTTTCCGGGATCCCCAAGACAAGGAGACACTAAAAGACAAGGTGAGCGCAGGATGAACACACTGGAAACTACTCAGACAAATGCTGAGCCAATTACTGAATACGTGATACACAAGCTGCACACTGGTAGGTGCACAGGCTGTTAATCAGCCAGGTGGTGGGGTGAAATACAATATGATATAATGTAATCACTACTCACACGGCCTCGTGTGAGTAAAAGATCTTCCACTGGTATCTTTACACTCTCTGATAGGTTACACACATGCTGATTCTTCATACTTGGTTGCAGCACCTAGCCTGGATTCGCCAGCCCATCTCGTCATCGGTGGGGGGTCCCAGTCCAAAAAATGGATATGAGAAGTGTGTATTAAAAGAATAACATATATTTATTATAGCAACACGTACACACTTACATCTAAGTAAGACCCAGCGGTCACAGCAGAGCCAGCTCTCCCCGCAAAACGAAGCTCCTTCCCGCCGCCGCGTCCGGTGTTTTGTTGAAGGGCCTCGTCAGCGCGCAGACAGAAGCAGACCTCTACGGTGGCCGCTCAGGTTCAAAATGGTTCCATCAATTAGAGCAACGCGTTTCGCTAAACTTGGCTTCCTCAGGCTCATTCATCTGAATTGTGCAACAACTGTTAAACAGGGCCATATTTACTAAACAGTGCTAAGGCACAGGGCAAATCAAAGCCCATTTCAATTAGCAGGGCTTAGTAAATATGGTCTATAATGCGTTGTACAGCTGAGTGCTTTCTCACCACGTATTGGTAAGTGGGACTGCAGCCGTAAACACATTCTGAACACGGAACAAAGAAGCCGTTATGTGAAAGTAAGCTCTCAGGAATGGCTGTACTTCCTGTCGCTGCGCGTCTTGGGAGAAGTGATCCACTCCACGCGCTTGGAAACAAAATACTGAAGAAGGAGACAGGCGCACAGAGGTAAGTGTGATATAACATTTATACAAGTAAAAAGAGAATATCCAAAGTTACAGCTTAGGAAACATCGGCGCATTCATGGCGGCAAAACCAGGCATTGGTGTCGGATAACAAGCTGAGCAGTGTCCGGCGTGCGAGGACCCGTCCACAGCTGTACTCCGACCACGAGGTTTGCCCAAAAGCGAGGAAATTACATCACGAACGGCTTGACCAATCCCTACGCGTTTCACACAGTGATTGTTCGGCAGAGGATGTGCAAAGAGGGGGCGCCTCTCAGAAAATATATAGCCCGCCTATCGTATTCATTGGCTGGTAGGTCAATCAATCAATAACACTCAAAAAGTGTTTATCATTTTTTTTTTGTGTCACTGATTGATTGGCTGGCCAGCAGGGGTCTAGGTCAGTTAGTTGCAGCTGTTTGGACACAAGGACAGTTTGCCACTGCAGATGACCCAGGGAATCTGGGGGATTTCAGGCCATTTTGGGTTATGCCGATAACTGCAACCTGTGACCTTAACCCCTAATCATAAAAACCTGAATCTCTAACCCTGCTATTCCTAACCTTAGCCCCTAACCCTACTATTCCTAACCATAACCACTAACTCTACTATTCCTAACCTTAACCCCTAACCCTACTATTCCTAACCTTAACCCCTAACTCTACTATTTCTAACCTTAACCCCTAACTCTACTATTCCTAACCATAACCCCTAACCCTACTATTCCTAACCTTAACCCCTAACCCTACTATTCCTAACCATAACCCCTAACCCTACTATTCCTAACCTTAACCCCTAACCCTACTATTCCTAACCATAACCCCTAACCCTACTATTCCTAACCATAACCCCTAACCCTACTATTCCTAACCATAACCCCTAACTCTACTATTCCTAACCTTAACCCCTAACCGTACTATTCCTAACCATAACCCCTAACCCTACTATTCCTAACAATAACCCCTAACTCTACTATTCCTAACAATAACCCCTAACTCTACTATTCCTAATCATAACCCCTAACCCTACTATTCCTAACAATAACCCCTAACTCTACTATTCCTAACAATAACCCCTAACTCTACTATTCCTAATCATAACCCCTAACCCTACTATTCCTAACCTTAACCTCTAACCCTACTATTCCTAACCATAACCCCTAACCCTACTATTCCTAACCTTAACCCCTAAAACCCTAATACTAACCTTAAACCCTTAGGCTGCGTCCCCGCTGCCGCTGACCGCGCTCATGCTCGATAGTGGTGATGTCGCCCATTCTCCAAGCATGAGCGCTGGGTGTCCTGTATAATTTTTCAAGAGCGACCAGGGGTGCGTGGATCGGGGCAATTTCTGTGCGTAGTGTGTGTTTGTGTTTGTGGCTGCGTGTGTGTGTGGCTGCGTGTGTGTGTGTGTGACTGTGTGTATGTGTGGCTGTGTGTGGCTGTGTTTGTGTGTGACTGTGTGTGCGTGGCTGTGTTTGTGTGTGTGACTGTGTGTATGTGTGTGTGTGTGTGTGTGTGTGACTGTGTGTATGTGTGGCTGTGTGTGTGTTTGTGTGTGTGTGTGTGTGTTTGTGGCTGTGTGTGTGTGGCTGTGTGTGTGTGTGTGTGTGTGTGTGTGTGTGTGTGTGTGTGTGTGGCTGTGTGTGTGTGTTTGTGGCTGTGTGTGTGTGTGTGGCTGTGTGTGTGTGTGTGTGTGTGTGTGTGTGTGTGTGTGTGTGTGTGTGTGTGTGTGTGTGTGTGTGTGTGTGTGTGTGGCTGTGTGGCTGTGTGTGTGTGTGTGTGTGTGTGTGTGTGTGTGTGTGTGTGTGTGTGTGTGTGTGTGTGTGTGTGGCTGTGTGTGTGTGTGTGTGTGTGTGTGTGTGTGTGTGTGTGTGTGTGTGTGTGTGTGTGTGTGTGTGTGTGTGTGTGTGTGTGTGTGTGTGTGTGTGTGTGTGGTGTGTGTGTGTGTGTGTGTGTGTGTGTGTGTGTGTGTATGTGTGGCTGTGTGTGTGTGTGTGGCTGTGTGTGTGTGCATTTACTGCTGCTGAGTGCGTTTCAAACTCAATTTTCTTTGTCTCCCCACACGCCGAGCTTTGGAGAGCGCACGTGCGCGCACCGCGTGAGCATGAACAGGCTGATTCACATTCACTGAAGAAAACACATCAAGTGCGCTCAGCGCCAGCGTGAACGCAGCGTTAACCCCTAACCCTAAAAATCTTATAGTCTGCAGCGAAGTGTCCAATTCCCAGGCACTAGAGGGCGCTGTCTCCCAAAATAGGATGGAAGCTGAAAGCAGGAAATTAGCACTGAGAAATATTCCACACCTGATGTTGTTCTGTATATTTCTCCTTGTAAATCATATAATCTGCCGGACCGCAAATCAATTCATTCCAGTGACGGAAAACAGCAACCATTGTATACAAATTCCCCCTGTAGAAAGCATCATGTGACATGTTAACCCATTCAGTGCCAGGGGGGCTGTCAGATCTGTTGATGGCCTCTGAGACAGTGAATAACATGAGCACTCCCCCAGATTTCCTAACCTCCCATACGGGTTATCGCCCCTCAATGGCTAACGCAGGATCACGCAGCGATATCCCGTATCAGAGATTAGTGAATCCGGTCACAAGAATTTATCAGTGAAAACGACGGGTCTCCCCCTGGGGTTGTTCTAATCTGCTCCTGAAGCCTCCGGCTCTTGAAGGCGAAATATTCCCGACGTAGAAATTTAGCCATAAAGTTGACCAATGGAATCCAGAAGCACAAGGGAAGTGATTCACACACAGACAGCTGAAACGCACAAAGAAATTAATGAGAGACAGTTATCAGTTAATGAGAGACAGTTATCAGTTAATGAGAGACAGTTGTTAGTGTTCCCGTTGTGAGCTACGGGGCGAGGGCTCTCCCAGTGTGATAGCTGCTCCGTGAGGAGCACAGATGGCTCTTTGGGTGATGTGGCAGCCACCAGCAGTAATGCTAATGGGTATCATGACAACACGTTCTCTTTTCATCTCCTGGGGATGGAGGAATGTCTGAGTTTCCCGTGATGGGAATTGAACCTGCAGTCGCTATGAACAGATATGGCAGTGGGAGACTAAACCTTCTCTTGGTGGGTGAATAGTGAAAGACAGTATGCTCTCAAAACTATTAGTGATAGAAGAAAGTGTTAGAAGGCGATGAGACCTAGAAGGTGAGAGGTGCAATTAGTCAAAAAGATGCCTCATACATCAGGGCTTGGAAATAGTGAAAAAAGACAAGCGTAAACTCCCATATGCAATTGACAATACAGTATGTGAAGGTAAAAACCCTTTTTATTCACCAAACAATTCTTGTTTGTCAATTGGATATGGGAGTTTGCGCTTGTCTTTTTTCACTCTTGGTGGGTAAACCCTTAGACTGAGCTATCGCACATTGGGTGGGGTCTTGGACTGAGCTATTGCACGTTGGGTGGGGTCTAGGACTGAGCTATATCACATTGGTTGGGGTCTAGGACTGAGCTATCTCACATTGGGTGGGGTCTAGGACTGAGCTATCTCACATTGGGTGGGGTCTTGTACTGAGCTATCTCACATTGGGTGGGGTCTTGGACTGAGCCATCTTACATTGGGTGGGGTCTTGGACTGAGCCATCTCATGTTGGGTGGGGTCTTGGACTTAGCTTTCTACATTTATCACTGTAGGTTACAGATAGCAGGTAAATACACTTAATAGGGCACCCCTAACACATAGCACCATTTACATATGCCCCCCATTATACACTCCACCCCGTTTCCACTTCCCGTTACCTGGATATAATGGAACCAGTACCCTGCTGTTCGGTGGGAATTTCCAATCGTACACACAGCCTCTCGGGCGTACACTTTAGGAGAGGGGACGAGCCAGGGCCATCTGAGCAGATATCCAAGGACTTGGGACGTCATGTTCGTGTTGACAAAATAGGGCAGCAAACTCTGGACAAAGATCCCCTGGGACTCGCACTCATAACGCAGAGTTTGCGTAAAGTAATCCAGAAAGGCCTTTAAAGGATAAAGCAATGTGTATAATAACCCATTCACTGCCACGCTGGCCTGTAACGCATAGCACAGGTTAACAGTTTGTATCTTGGAATAATGAATAGGCTGCCACATATACATTCTGTCATTGAGATCAATCAGCTAAGTGATTTCCTATACATTAAAACTAGGAGGTTGTGGTATAAATATAATACTGAAACAAGACCTCTGTGTATCTATCTATATATTTCTGAAACCACTGTATGCCTGTCTGTCTGTCCTCTGTCCCTAGGGGAAATCGCATTGGAGCTTTGGCCCGTCACTCTGCCTCAGGCCAATGAGATGGCTCCCTTGGCCCGCCCGCCCCCGCACACCTCTCATTGGCCTGAGGCGGAGTGACGGGCCAAAGGTCTCACACACACACACACACCCCTCACCCAAACCTCACCTCCCCCCCTCCTGATCACCCCCCCCCTCACCCGCAACTCACCTCCACTCGCGGCGCCCTTAACGCTGCTTGGCCGCGCGGGTGGGGGGTTTAGCGCCGCCGCTCCCATTACCTCACAACCCTCAGGGGCGACGCAGCAGCCGTACCGCCTCCTTCCACCCTCCTCACAGCCTGCAAACCTGCTTGGCCGCGCACTGCGGGACATGCCAGCGGGAGCAGGGCAGTGGCGGCCGCGGCAGGGACACCTCACCACGTGACACCCACCCGCCTCCCCAAAGATTCCACTACGGCCGCCGCGTGAGGTATGGGGGGGGGGGATTGGAGGGAATGGCGTGCCGCCCGCTATCTTCATGCCCCCAAAGCCGCCGCATGGGGGGGGTAAGATGCAGGGGGGGAAATGCAGGCCTGCCCGCCCGCTATCTTAAGGCCTCCGTCTGAGGTATGGGGGCTGCGGAGGGCGGGGGTAGGGGGAGATGTCACTAAATAACCCACCCACTCACTAAATAAAACTCACTAAATAACCCACCCACCCACTAAATAAAAAGTCACTAAATAAAGTCACTAAATAACACACCCACCCATTCACTAAATAACCCACCCACCCACTAAATAACCCACCCACCCAGTCACTAAATAACCCACCCAGCCACCCAGTCACTAAATAACCCACACACCCACCCACACAGTCACTAAATAACCCACACAGTCACTAAATAACCCACCCAGTACTAAATAACCCACTCAGTACTAAATAACCCACCCAGTACTAAATAACCCACCCACCAAATAAAAGTCACAAAATAATCCATCCACCCACCCACTAAATAAGTCACAAAATAACCCACCAAGTCACTAACTAACTCAACCACCCACCACGTCACTAACGCACACACACACAGTGACACACCCCCTCCCTTCCCCCCGCCCCTGCCTTCCCCCTTGCCCTTGCCTTCCCCCCCTTGCCCCTGCCTTTCCCCCCCTTGCCCCTACCTTTCCTCCCCTTGCCCCTGCCTTCCCCCCTTGCCCTTGCCCCCCCCTTGCCTTCCCCCCCTTGCCCCTGCCTTCCCCCGCCCCTTGCCCCTGCCTTCCCCCCACCCCTTGCCCCTGCCTTCCTCCCCCTTGCCCCTGCCTCCCCCCCCCTTGCCCCTGCCTTCCTCCCCCCTCCTGCCCCTGCCTTTCACCCCCCCGCTCCCCTCCCGCCCCTGCCTTTCACCCACCACCTCACACCCCTTCCCACCGTAGTGGGACCGCCACACCGCACTCACCAGCCACTCGCCGACTCACAATAACTTTACAATAAACCATTTTTAAACAACATTGGATTACATTTTCTTCCATGTTTCTTTTCAACATTATTATACAACCTTTACACCAAATACTCAACCTATTCTTACCCTATTTAGAAATACTACCTATTACGGATTTACATCCCGGGCAACGCCGGGTATATCAGCTAGTATTGTATACAGTATGGCAAAGATGAAATGCTAAAAAGAGGAGGGCAGGAAGATGCATTTTGTAATTAGAAATGATCCTAAGAGCCGTTCCCATTTTTCACAATTACATCATTTTTTTTCTTTCCCAATTTTTTCTCCTGAAAATATATATCACAGAAAATGAGAAACTCCCAGTTTCCCCCCAATCCTGCAGCCTACAGTGCAGAAGGAATCCCAGAAACCACCATTACCGCCCCCCTATCTGCAGGCGCTGAGGAGTTATGTTACCTTTGTAGCAGCGTAGACGGTTATTTGTGGTGCAGGTTGCACGCAGCTCCCTGAAGACACATTAATGATGGCTCCTTTCCTCCTCTGTACCATACCCGGCAGTACTATATGCACTAGCATTGTAGCCGCAGCAATGTTGATATTTATCATGTCCCAAATGTTCTCCTCCGGAAGCTCAGTAACACACTGGGGATAATCGTAAAATGCCCCAGCGTTGTTCACCAAAATGCCCACGTCCACGTGTCTTAGGGCCTCCTTAATGGGGGGGTACACCTCGCGGCCACGGCTGAAATCCGCCTCTATAAAGCTGGTCCTCACCCCGTAGGTGCCAGCGATGGCGTCAGACACTCTCTGCAGCTTCTCTCTGCTGCGACTTATCAGGATAATGTTCACACCGCGGCTCGCCAGCTCCTCCGCGTACGCTTTACCAATGCCGTCTGTGGCACCTGAAGAACAGAGTCAGACGGGGAAAACAAGAGACTCGTGACCCATTTCAGGAGCCGGACCCTCTATTTCTAGGAGGCTGAACTTGTTTGAACAGCGACAGATTTATGGGTTCATGTTATTCTTACAGAATACGATGTCTCATATCCCATCCCTCCCCTCAGTCCCACTCACCGGTCACTACGGCCCACTCCCCATACTGCCTGACCAGGTCGGTCCTGCTGAGCAGACGTGGGGTGACATGCAGCCGGATCACACTGTAGCACTCACACAGGAGGCTGAGGCCTTTCCGAGCTGTGTACCACGCTCCCACCACAGCAAGAAGCTTCACGTGGCCGCTATAGGAGCGGAAAACATCCTCGTACAGTGACACGGAGAATCTCTGCAGGGCAGACACGGCCTCCATTGCTCTGCGGGAGATGTAACATACAATGATAACATCTCTCCCTTCATTTACATTTATTTCATCACAGCGTCACATGGATATGACACACCTACACTAATTATTCCAAATGCATCGCCCAGGGGGGTAGGAAATGTTATAAAATCTTATAAATCCACAACCTTTTCCACAGACTTTTATTTCCCATTATCTCCACTGAAATAACAAGCCCAAAGAGTCCTAAAAATTACCGAACACAGATCAGAACTTCCTTTTTTTTATTTTTTATCTTTTTATTAGAGAACTTACAGCTTGTACTGCTGTATACATGCTATACATTTCCATTTTACATGGCGAGGCGTGCTTGTTAACAATACATTTTATTTTGCGTCTGTATTTTCACATTTTGTAAATTTCGCTTTTGTGTTTTATTATTAACACAACAATTTCTAGTGAAACAAAAATGTATTGGATATTGTCAACCAGTTTATAACACACACTTAAATACTTTGCTCCTGTTAAGTAACCCAAGTTTACACAACGTCTGCTCTCAAAATACTGTCATCTTGTGCTGTGGTGGCTGTCAATGGTCTTGTGTGGTCTCCTCGTCTCATAGATCCGTGTTTAGGCTGCGTCCATAGAAGGACAAGCAGCGCAGAGCCGTGCGGACGCTCCGCGCTGAGCCCCTGCATCCTCAATAAGGATGCCTTGAGAGGGGGCTCACGCGAGCGTGCGCAGGCGTGCTGAGGCTTTGGAATTTTCAGCCGACAGCCAAGCTGTTTTTCAGCGCGCTGCCGGCTGAAAACATCCAATCAGCCTGAAGCAGCGTCAACGTCACGGCGCCGTGACGTCGGCGCCGTGACGTTGACGTCAGTGCGTCGCGGGCGATTGGCCCAGCGACGTCACTGCCCCACCTCCAACCGGCTCCCTTCGCGCATGCTGGCTCGCCTGCAAGTCCATGGAATCGCGCTGACTTCAGCAGGCGAGCCTCAGCGTCAGCGCGCCTCCGCTCTGCTGATCCCTTTATGGCCCCGGCCTAAGACTGCATAATGTTTAAATTGTAATGACACCTCCCTTTCTTTTGTGATGTTGTAGTTTTGCCATGCATTACATTTTAGGATTGGTTAGGGGTTTCATTTTGTTTAATTGTTTTGTTGTTTAGCGATTTAATTTTTTTTATTGTTCTGTTAGTTGGGTGTTTATTTAATTGTATTCTTTGTTTTGGGATAACATAATTTGTATTCTTTTGCTGTTTTGGTGTTAGATTAATTTTATTGATGTGTAGTTTAGGCTTTTTAGTTCTTTTATACTTGTGGTGTTTAGGTGCTTGTGTATTTCTTTTATTGCTGTGTATTTTTGGCCTTGTTGATTTTTTTTAGGTTGCCCATCGACTGCTATAGTGGCTTATCATGTCCATAGTATATGGGTATGATGTACCACTGTGCCAATCAATGGGTAGAGGGTGAGGGTAGTGGCCCTGGGGTGGGTGGTTAGGCATCCCGGGTGGGTAGCAGGGGAGGGAGGTAAACACCTAAATTACAATAGCGGTTATTAACCGCTAAGGTGATTAAGGGGTTAGGGGCCATTAGATTGTATTTTTTATTGTTCTGTTCCTGCCAATGGGGGACATGGACCTGGAGTATGATGACGAGGACACCCTTCATCCTGGCAGGGGTAAGTGCAAGTTTTATTTACTTTATTTATACTTGCTAATAATGTTTTATTTAGAATGGGTAAATTAGCTATTATCCATATCTGGATAATATTAAGTTTGCCAATTACTGTACTGTATGTGTTGGGTGGGGAGGGGGGGGGGTGAGGGTAGAGGAGGTGGGTATTAGGGTTGTTGTGCTTTCAAAGTTTATTGTAGGGAGCGAGGATGTGTGAAGGTGGCATTTGGCCCATGGTTGGTGTTTATACCTACCAGGTGGGTAGCGGGAGAGGTTAACCCCTTCATTACCTTAGTGGTATTAACTGCTAAGGTAATGAAGGAGTTAACTCCTCCCGCAACCCCCCACAAGGCCTAAACACCCACCTTGGGCCAAATATCGCTTTCACCCACTCCCGCTACTCACAATAAACATGGCACTGGTGGTTAACCCCTTTACTGCCTTAGCGGTTAGCTGCTAAGGTAATGAAGTTGCCTGTAAATGCATTTTTATTGCATCAGATTGATGCCGGGGGTCTCCGGTGCTGGTATTAATGGGTATCAGCTCCGGAGACTTCCGGTTTCAATCCGATGTACAATTTTTTTCTAAGTCTCTCTCTCACAGCCCTTCACGCCAAGTTTTTCTGGCGAGAAGAATCTTGGCTAAAATCGCAGTTCTAAAGCCCGATGAGATTATCGAGGCTACAAGAATTGCACGATTTTCTAAAAATTGCTATTTTGGGCTCATCGCTGCACACCGCACGGCGTGTTTGGTCGGGGTCTCAGAAATGGCGAAAAAATGCTTTCGCTGTGCGACTTAACCCAGTTATCGAGGCTTTCTGAATACTGTAGCTACGATAATTTTTTTGTGCGATAGTTGCTTAAAATCCTCGATAAGTCGGTTATCGAGGCTACTAGAATAGGCCACTATGACTCTGTCACATACCCTTCCCCCAGCGTAACATTACCGCGTGGAGCGGCCCGCGCGCCAAGACTATGCACCCTTTAAAGTGCATCCGCATTACCGTGCCGTGTGCCTGGCCGATGCTGAACTGTAAAATGAAAGGGTTGTAATGACCAAAACCAGTGGGTGACCCTAGAGTTCTTTTCTTTGTTCCTATGCATCCACTCTAAGAGAGCATGGTCTGTGATGAAGCTGAAAGACCTGCCAAAGAGGTAATACTTTAAAGTATTTGTTGCCCACTTTAATGCCAAGCATTCTTTCTCTACAGTGGCGTATATTCCATCGCGGGGACACAAATTGCAACTTAAATACAAGACCGGGTGTTCCTCATCTCCTATAAACTGGGACAGGACAGCTCCGAGACTAACTTCAGAGGCATCAGTTTTCAGAAAAAATTCTTTGTAAAATTCGGGGCTATCAATGTCTAAAAACACGGTCTCCGCGCTACTGCTCCATTTTACCACATCGGGTGCCATTGCTTTTATTAGGTCCGAAAGCGGTGCAGACCTGGTTGCAAAATGGGGTATAAAATCTCCTGTAGTAACCCACAATACCTACAAATGTCCTAATCTGTTTCTTTCTAAGGCGACTGGGCCAGTTCTCAATAGCTTCTACTTTATTGAGCTTGGGTTTTACAGTCCCCCTACCCACCAGATAGCCAAGATATTTTGCTTCCACCAACCCGACTAAACATTTAGTGTGGATGGCTGTAAGATCTGCCTCCTTCCTAGCAAACACTGGAATTTGTAATGAAGTTCCGGGTCATACCACTGGGGCGGGCTCCAACACTGCCCTCTGCTCCCGCCGACATGGTCCTCCGCAGCCCCCACCCCCCTCCGCAGAGCTGTCATCCTTCTCCTGCTGACCTTCATCCCTAAATTGTCCCATTGCCCCTGAAATACGGGACAATTATGCGTCCCAACAGACCTTTCAGGGACAGTAGGACAATTCATTGAAATATGGGTCAATCCCATATATACGGGATGTCTGGCAACCCTAAACTGGTATGATCCTTTGCCCTCTCCCTGTGGTGCCCACAGTCGGGGCATTGGATATGTAGTAAAATAGAGCTGGCATGATCCTGTGCCGTCTCCTTGTGGCTGTAAGGAATCCGCTCCTGGGTTTTGCTGAAACCTTTTCCTTGCAACTTCTAGACTACTCCCCCTTGTTTCTGCAATCAGCATCACCTGCTTCTGCAATTAGACTGCAGCCTGCTTCATGCTGCCTCCTATGCAGCTCTGCCTCATTGGCTGCCTGTTCTATTTAACTCCTGCCCCGCCCACCGGGAAGTTGCTGAACATAGACTTTCTAGTAACTGTGCTTGCCACAGCAACTCTGTTTGGCCTGCCTTGGCCTTCTTGCCATTGCTCCTAGTAACTGGCATATTCCGCCGCGCCGCCGCGGTTACTCCTGCATATCCCTCCTGCAGAGGCCTGCATGGGTGTTCCTGTTACCTGCTGCATATCTCTCCTGCAGAGGCCTGCATCGGTGTTCCTGTTACCTATCTGCATATCCCTCGTGCAGAGGCCTGCATCAGTATTCCTGTTACCTATCTGCATATCCCTCCTGCAGAGGCCTGCATGGGTGTTCCTGTTACCTGCTGCATATTCTCCTTGCAGAGGCCTGCATCGGTGTTCCTGTTACCTATCTGCATATCCCTCCTGCAGAGTCCTGCATCAGTGTTCCTGTTACCTATCTGCATATCCCTCGTGCAGAGGCCTGCATCAGTATTCCTGTTACCTATCTGCATATCCCTCTGCAGAGGCCTACATGGGTGTTCCTGTTACCTGCTGCATATTCTCCTTGCAGAGGCCTGCATCAGTGTTCCTGTTACCTATCTGTATATCCCTCCTGCAGAGGCCTGCACCGGTGTTCCTGTTACCTGCTGCATATTCTCCTTGCAGAGGCCTGCATCAGTGTTCCTGTTACCTATCTGCATATCCCTCGTGCAGAGGCCTGCATCAGTGTTCCTGTTACCTATCTGCATATCCCTCGTGCAGAGGCCTGCATCAGTATTCCTGTTACCTATCTGCATATCCCTCGTGCAGAGGCCTGCATCAGTATTCCTGTTACCTATCTGCATATCCCTCCTGCAGAGGCCTGCACCGGTGTTCCTGTTACCTGCTGCATATTCTCCTTGCAGAGGCCTGCATCGGTGTTCCTGTTACCTATCTGCATATCCCTAGGGTGACCAGATTTTGAAAATGAAAAACCGGGACATTTTTTTTTTACTTAACAGTTTATTTATTGTAGTACACTTATACTTACTACCATTAGTCCTTGTTACATAGTTGTGTGTGTGTGTGTGTTGACCTCACTAATCGAACAAAAAAACCCCAGATGTGAATGATTCTGAACCCCTTAACCAGTGTCAGGACGCCGCCTCTTCACAATTTCTAAAGCAGCAATCCCGCCTGGGATCTTACCTGATCCGCAGTCCCTCAAGGTATTATACTGGAGGGGAGGTGTTCCTTACCTGTCTTCCGAGGTCTCCCGTGTGAAACTTGAGTCAGATCAGGAAGAAAGAAGGGTAGGTTACTTCGGTGTAGGTATACGGCAGTTAAGATAAGACAGGGAGGGTGAGAGAGACAGAGAGAGAGAGAGGGTGAGAGAGACAGAGAGAGAGAGAGGGTGAGAGAGACAGAGAGAGAGAGAGGGTGAGAGAGACAGAGAGAGAGAGAGGGGGTGAGAGAGACAGAGAGAGAGAGGGTGAGAGAGACAGAGAGAGAGAGAGAGAGGGTGAGAGAGACAGAGAGAGAGAGAGATGGTGAGAGAGACAGAGAGAGAGAGAGAGGGTGAGAGAGACAGAGAGAGAGAGAGAGAGGGTGAGAGAGACAGAGAGAGAGAGAGGGTGAGAGAGACAGAGAGAGAGAGAGAGGGTGAGAGAGACAGAGAGAGAGAGAGGGTGAGAGAGACAGAGAGAGAGAGAGAGGGTGAGAGAGAGAGTGGGTGAGAGAGAGTGGGTGAGAGAGAGAGTGGGTGAGAGAGAGAGTGGGTGAGAGAGAGGGTGGGTGAGAGAGAGAGTGGGTGAGAGAGAGCGGGTGAGAGTGAGATAGGGTGAGAGAGAGAGAGGGTGAGAGAGAGAGAGGGTGAGAGAGAGAGAGGGTGAGAGAGAGGGTGAGAGAGAGGGTGAGAGAGAGAGAGGGTGAGAGAGAGAGAGGGT